>NC_142937.1:85820607-86140607 GCF_046866305.1 Octopus bimaculoides | reverse complement strand
CCACGTAACAGCTGTTTGCGATAAAGGACTCGAAATACCTGTTATGTGGCAGCAGGGCGTGCAAGAAATAGCAACCAAATCTTTTCTTCTCTGGGGAAAGGGGCCGTTTACATGTTAACACATTGTGTTAAAATGGTTATTTTACCAACATTTCAGTTTATGATGGAGTACCTCGTACAAAGCAACAGATTGATGCCGTAGCTGGAGGCTTTCTGGGAGAAGCAAAAAGAGAAGGTATGTTAACATCTTAGAGTGAATCAACTATTTTATTACCACATTTCTAACAACAATTTACTGCCTATTTTCAAAATAAACCAAAAATACAAAAAAGAATTAAAAAAACATTTTATTAATTAATTGGTTCCTCGTTGATATTTTTATTTAGCAGATCCAGACTGCCATCATAGGAGCTAGTCTTTGTTATGATGTTATGGTCATTGAGCTATGCCAGTGGAGTGCAAGCTCTTTGTTCTTTGTTAGGCCTCTCAAAGGATAAAGGCCAGACTAATATGAACCACCTTTTTACAGAAATAAAAATGGGTTTCCACAGGGTCAGTGCCCTTACCTAGAAAAAAGCAAAGATACAGAAGCATCAATGATAATTCTATACCAACAAGACCTGAGACAGGATGACCTTCTCTCTAGGAATCATTTGACATGTCAGGCTCTGACAAGGGAGGTAGACCAGAGAACATGCTAAATTGAGGCATAGCTGAAAAAGGGATCCAACTACAGAGAAGCAGATTAATCCATCAGCAAGTTTGAAACCACCACCTTGTGTGGTACCTTTAGCCAAGATTCTTCTGTACAAGTACTCAAAGTTTCCAATTTCTTCCACCCAGTTTGGATGGATGGATGGTGCTATCCTTCTTCTATGACAGCTCCTTAAAAAAAAAGTTAAGATTGTTCTAATTTTTTCCTGTATATTATATTAAGGTTTGTCTCATTCATCATCATCATCATCTGCTTTCCATGCTAGCATGGGTTGGACGATTTGACTGAGGACTGGTGAACCAGATGGCTACACCAGGCTCCAATCTGATATAGCAGAGATTCTACAGCTGGATGCCCTTCCTAACGCCAACCACTCCGAGAGTGTAGTGGGTGCTTTTACGTGCCACCGGCACGAAGGCCAGTCAGGCAGTACTAGCAACGGCCACGCTCAAAATGGTGTATTTTACCTGCCACCTGCACAGGAGCCAGTCCAGGGGCACTGGCAACGACAAATTCAGAAAATGAGAATCAGTGAGCCTTCTGGAAATGACTGGTAACAAACCACCAGTGGCTAACTCTTACTATTTTGCCATTCATTTCCATTGCATTAGTTGATGTATTATTTGTTTATTTGTTTGTTTAGCCAACAAATCAAGGATGTACTATGGGTTACTCAAAGAACCAGAACTTAACATTCCCGTAGAAGATGAAGATGAAGCAGGAGATGATGATAAGCCAAAGGTATTTATGTTTATTCAGATTTAATTTGATAAATGACCTGCTAGAAATAGCAGCTAAATCTTCCTCAAATTATACCTGTAATAATTAAAAAAAAAAAAAACACATTGGATAATGTAGTTCTAGAAATGCTGTATCTCATTAAAAAGCAAATGTCAAGGGTGGAATGTTTTAACCATAGATCAGCTCAATCAGAGTTGAACTAAGCCTAAATAATAACAACCACTGCTACCACAGTCATAAAACCATGTTTTTAAGATTCATTTAAAGCAAAGTTTGAATTTATTTACTGAATTACTCTTTTTTTCATTTTGTTTGTTTGTTTTTTTCATTCCATACTTATATATTTATTTTATGCTCATTCTAGAAAAAAAAACCTAAGAAAGACCCTCTACAGTTGAAGAAATCGAAAAATGATCCAAATGCTCCATCCAACGCTAGGATACCTCTTCCAGAATTGTAAATACTTCAATAACATATATTCTATTCATGACTTTCACTTTGTAATATTTGTTCTTTGTTGTGTCATTTGTGTTATGAAGATTGTATAACTGTAGAATTCTTGTTTTGCAACCTGAAAAAATAATCCTGTGCAAAACTATTTTAACAGATTTGAGGTGAAGAAAATGGATTTTCATGGAAATACCACTGAACTTCTGCAATTATTAACTTCTATGGTGTTGGCAAACATTAATTCTCAATGATACTTTTTACTGGGTCAGGATTAAAGACTTAGGAGTAGTTTTTTATACAGAGATTATATTATGATAGCAAGATAGAGAATGAGGATTAATGAATTAGAATGTTTTTGTTTTGTTTTGTTTTTTGTTTTTGTTTTTGTCATTAAAAATTTATGTTGTTCTTTGTTTTATTGAACTCATTTGTATTATTTTAAATATTCAGAAAGGATCTTGACAAACTGGAAAAAATCAATGCTTTTCGTGAGACCATGAAGAGAATCAAGCTTGGCCCTGATACAATGCCATCAATTTGTTTCTATACTTTCATGAACTCCTACCAAGGGTAAGTCAGATATTGTTTTAGGAAACTGATTATTAACAGTGCCTTATGGCCTTTACATTGTTTACCCAGTCTTGTTAGGTCAGTGTTACTCATATTCAACATGAACTTTTCTAGGGAATACATAGTCACTCAGTTTGCTAGAAATAGCAGCTAAGTCTCCCTTGTGTTATACTGCTGTTTTAAAACATGAATATCACATTAGACAAAGTCAGTTTAAATAGACTGTGCCTGACGAAAAGGTAGAATTTTGTTGAAATACCTTTAATTAATGGTATTAAGAAGGGCACAGCCATAGAAACCATGCCAGAGCTGACATAAAGCACAGTGCAGTTCTGTGGCTTACTGTATCCTGTCAAACTGTTCAACTCAGTGGTTTTAAACTGGGGCCCATAGAAGATTTGGTTGTTAAAATTTATGTGCAGATGCAGGAGTGGCTGTGTGGTAAGTAGCTTGCTTACCAACCACATGGTTCTGGGTTCAGTCCTACTTTGGCAAGTATCTTCTATTATAGCTTCAGGCTGACCAAAGCCTTGTGAGTGGATTTGGTTGACAGAAACTGAAAGAAGCCCGTCATATATATGTGTGTGTGTGTGTGTGTGTGTCCAACATCACTTGACAACTGATGCTGGTTTCCTGCACTAAATAATATCAAGACATAATGTGTTACATTTGGAGGGAATGTGAAATATACTTAATGCAACAACCATAGCTTACTAGCTGAGTTGTTGTTTTTCTGTATCTCTCTCACTGCCCTTTTCTCTTTCCCTATATTTTCCTCTGCCCTGCGTTCCCTTCTCTCTCTTTCATTTAAAATTTGTTTCTTTTTTTCAATCTAGAGTTACTGCTGTAGATTTTTCTGATGACTCCAGCCTATTATGTGCTGGGTTTGGTGATGGAGTGATACGTGTGTGGGCTTTGACACCAGCAAAGCTACGTAATGTTAAAACTTCAAATGAATTAAATATCATTGATAAAGAAGCTGGTAAGTTATAAGTTTGTTGTTATTGTATTGCTTTTCTTCTTCAAGGTGGAACTTTAGCAACTAGGAAATGAAAATCATTATAGTTGTTCTACAAGTCTGTCTTGATCAATGATATTCCAGCCCTTGCTCTGATCACAGGTACCCAACACATGCCTTAATCAAAAGCACTCTCTGTCTGTCCTGATCAAAAGCATTCCAGGTCTGTCTGAACCATTGGTACTCCAAGTCTATTCTGATCAAAGACATTCCAACCTTCCGATATTCCAAGGTTACTATAAATAGACTACACTCCTTCCCTAAATTTGTGACCTTTGCCTTTCATCCTTCCTAGGGTCAATTAAATAAGTTAAGTACTGAGCTGTTCCTTCCCTTCCACCCCAAGTTTTTAACCTTGTACCCATGAGAGAAATCATTATTACTTGTGTGCAAATCCATCTGAAGTCAACTTCACTTTTCATCCATCTGAAGTTGAGAAAATGAAGTACCAGTCCGGAGTTGGGGTTGATTTAATTGACCATCTTCTCCCCTCAAAATCACTGGCCTTTTGCCTGTGCAAGAAACAATTCAGGGCCTGATGCTGCAGTTATGGCACATTTTGAGTTCAAATCACAGCAAAGTCAACTTTGCCTTTCATCCTTTCAGAGTTGATAAAATTAAGTACCTGTCAAGTTACTGGTGTAAATAGTCTCAACTGGTGTAAATAGTCCCCACCCCTTTAAAATTTCTGACCTTGTGCCAAAATTTGAAGCCATCATCATCCTTATTGTTCAGGTGGTGAGCTGGCAGAATCGTTAGCACACTGGGTCAAATGCTTAGCAGTATTTTGTCTGTCACTACGTTCTGAGTTCAAATTCTGCCGAGGTCAGCTTTGCCTTTCATCCTTTCAGGGTCAATAAATTAAGTACCAATGAAACACTGGGGTCAATGTAATCAACTAGTCTCCCTTCCCCAAAATTTCAGGCCTTGTGCCTATAGCAGAAAGGATTATTATTATTATGATCATCATCATCATCATCATATACACACAACAGATAAGATTGTTGGAAAAGAAAAAGTCCTAACGTTGGGCTACAACAAGTAACCTTAGATGCCAAAAACCCTCCTTAGTATCTTAGCTGTCCCTAATTATTATTATTATTATTTATTTATTGCAGATGATGTTCTAGAAAGAATGATGGATGATAGGTCAAGCACTGATGCCAAAACACTGCTTGGTCATAGTAACTCTATCCATTCAGTCAGTTTCAGCCCTGATCGAAACTTTTTAGTCTCTTCTGCTGCCGATGGGACAAGTAAGAAATACATACCTTCTGTTAAATGTCTGAATATCAGGTCATTAAGAATGAAATGTCCAATTTTGAATCTCAACAAAAAGCAATGCAGTTAATCAAAGTATGCACCTAAATTATCAACACAATTTTGCCATTTTATTGGTAGCTTATTTTTGCCGGCAGCAAAGAATCCTGGAGAGCAAGAGGTAATGAAATCCTGAAAGGCTGTTTTTGCATCTTCTTCAGATTTGAAGTTTTTTCCTTGCAAAACATTGTCTAATGCCTGGAAAATGTGATTGTCAGTTGGTGCAAGGTCAGGGGAATATAGTGGATGACAGAGTACTTCCAAGTTCAGTTTCTGTAACTTGAGTAGTGTTCTTTTGCAACATGTGGTCAAGCATTGTCTTGCAAGAGAATTGGCCTGTCTCTGTTGACCAATCTTGGTTGTTTAATTGCAGGTTCACTCATAATTTCATCCAAATGGCTGATGTATACATCTGTTGTAATTGATTTACCAGGTCTCATGAAGTTGTAGTGGATGACACCAGCACTGGACAACAAAACAGACACCATTATCTATTTTTGGTGAATATTCTTTGTTGGATTGTATTTTGGCGCTTCGTCTCTATCCAACCACTATGCTTGCTATTGTTGAAAAGAATCCATTTTTCATCACACATAACAATACAATGCAAAAATGGTTTGCTTTTATGCCATGACAGCCAAAAACAGCAGGTTTCAAGACAATGTGTCATTTGATGCTCGTTCAGTTCATGTGGTACCCACTTGTCCAGCTTTTTTACCTTGCCGATTTGTTTTAGATGATCCAATACTGTTGGTATCGAAACATCAAACCTTGCTGCTAACTTACGCGTGGTTTGAGATGTATCCGCTTCCACTACAGTTTCCAGCTCATCATTATCCACCTTGGTCTCAGGTCTACCACAGGGCTGATTTCCAAGAGTAAAGTCACCAGACCAGAACTTCTCAAACCATCAACATACAGTATGCTCATTCGCCACGTCTTCACCAAACACCTCATTGATGTTTCGAGCTGTCTGGGATGCATTGGTTCCACAACAGAACTCATATTCATAAACAACATAATCAGATACCATGAATTGCATTTCGAAAAGTGATGATGTAACTCTTCAATGTTGTAAGACAAAGAATTGTCAGGACAAAACATTAGTGTTAACGACTGTCAAACTTGGTGCATTAGAAAATCAGACATTTCAATCTTATTGACTTGATATTTGAGATGACTCCTTATTAACACAATTATAATTGTTTAGCTTGTTAACTTCATTTTAAAGAAAGAAAATGTTTTACATCTTACTTAGGTTTTATTGAGTTTATCGCTGATTGTCTCCAAGTATCTTATTCCTAAATATACATTTTAAGTGCAGGTATGGCCCAGACACAAGCATGCATGGTTTTGGTCAGCCTGAAGCCATAATAGAAGAAACTTGCTCAAGGTGCCATGCAGTGGCTGGAATGCAAATTCTTACCACCCAACCATACATGAGAAAATCTCTATGCCATGTAGTACCAATGAATAGTAATTTCATCTTTCATTTAAAAACTGCAATATTTGTGTGTATGTACACACACACACACACACACAAACATATATAGATATTGGATGGATGGGTAGTAAACAGATATAATACAGATAGGCAAGCTCTAGATGTCAGTAAGAAACTGTAGTTATATTTTCTAGTTCTATCTAGGCATAAACAGCATTGTAAATTTAGAAGTTTGTTCTATTTTTCTTTTTATATGTACACTTATTTTCATCTTTATAATTTTTTTCTGCTCCCAGTTCGCCTTTGGAGTTTAATGACCTGGTCAAATTTAGTCTGCTATAAGGGTCACAATTATCCTGTATGGGATGTCAAGTTTAGGTAAGTTTTTACTCTCTCTCTCTCTCTTTCATACACACACACACACACATCCGTAAATCATACAGGAGCAATAGCTGTGTTGTTGAGGTGTTTGACAAGCGACTGTATTCACTGTTTCTTCGTCAAAGCATATGACTCACTTTGGCTAAGTGACGAGAATTTTCCCTTAATAAAGGACACCGAACTATTATTCAATGCAGAAAAGACACTGTGCCTGTGGGCGAGAACATGTATATTAATCAACATCATTATTTTACAGTCCAGTTGTCTTTGCAAGTGTGGGTTGGTTATGCCTGGGATACAGTCTATCACCACATGTGATAGTTTCCCTCTTAGCCATGAAATACAAAGCTCTGAGCTCTGATTTCATCTTTTTCTCTTGTGTCTTCCTTGATCTTCCGGTAAAATCGGATCCTGTGAATTTTCCGAAAGTCCCCTCCCGACTCCTCACCCCCAGGGTCGTCAGCAAGCATATTTTTTTTTCATATTCGTTTTCTACATACTTGTTAACCCTCACCAGGCTGTTTTTTTTTTTCTTGTTCTCGGTTGAAGATCTTTATATTGACCAAAAAAACACTACTGCTTTATGTTGATGCTGTTAAAATGGACTAGTACTAAAGTAAACTTGTTTTATTGGACTACTAATCTCATATTTAGTACTATTTCTTATTTCTTTTCACTATCAATAATCTTGAAATGAAATATTTCTATATTTGTCTTCATCACTCTCACCCCGCTCAATCATCATCATTAGTTAATCTAACGTATTAAACAAATTTTATCTGAATTTCTAAATGGGAATATTTTAAAATTTAAAAAAACTTAAATCTTTACTCAGATATATCTTTCTTTATTCTTTGTGGACTTAATTTTTTTCCAGAATAATCAAATGAACTAATGTTTTAAATATTTAATGTCTTCAAATGCATTTTCTCTTTGCAGTCCTCATAAAATGTATTTTGCTTCCGCTGGTCATGACCGTACTGCTCGTCTTTGGTCAACAGACCATCCACAACCTTTGCGAATATTTGCAGACCACTTATGTGATGTTGATGTAAGATACATTACTTTTAATATCTCCCCATATCTTGCAAATGTATTGATTATCTCCTAATGTTGTTTAGTTTAAGTTTGTCCTCTACATTGATGAATATTTAGCTCCTTTGAGGAGTCACTCTGTATCATGTAGGTGAATCTAAAACTGATAGTATGTGAAGTATTGAAACATTCATCAGACAATATTGAAGCTATTTCTATAGTCTCTAGAAAATAATATTAGGTAGTTGCACAGAGAAGACAATAAATGTAGTGATTATATTTACATATGAACAAAACTCTTCTATTTTTCCACCTTTAGTGTTTACACTCATTAAATCTAAATACTGGGACAGTTATTATACATGACACTGGAAATACAGTTCTATATTTAAGACATGAGGAATTATGTACATTATTTACATTTGACAGATATTTGTCCTCATCTTGTTTGTTTGTTAACACAATGTTTCGGCTGGTATACTCTCCAGCCTTCATCAGGTGTCTTGGAGAAATTTTGAACCTGGGTTCTCATTCTTAAGGTATTTTTCAATGTTATTTCCATTTGCTAACACAAAACAGAGATAAGATATTTGTGTTGGACACCTGTTGAATAACCTATCCTTACTGATGAATTATCTTGTCTTGATAATACAATACTCTTAAAACAGCAGAAGTTATACATAATACTTGATTTCAGAAGATAGCTTGATAGGCCTTCTTTATTGTAACCAAGCAATAGATGCATTATCTTCTTGTTCCTTTTTGTTTCAAATCAGTGTCTAATATCATTTAAATCTTAATTGCTAATTTACATATAATAATGTGGATGATAAAATATCAGTGGGTTCATTCCTTCATAGTTGTGTTTCAATTTCCTTTGAATTAAATCATTTCAGTGTGTCCAGTTTCACCCCAATTCCAATTATATAGCTACTGGTTCTAGTGACCGAGCAGTTCGAGTCTGGGATGTCCTAACTGGAGATTGCATTCGCTTTATGACTGGTCATAAGGTAAGTAAATCTATTCTCTAACTCTAGTGGAATAAGAGAAGTATCTAGTCTCTATTTGTTTCAAACCCAATAAAAACAAGAGGTCACAACGACTGTTACACAAAACTTGATGTGAATGTTGTAGATGTTTAACCTTGAGTCAACCTTGCTTAAATAGACTGAAGATCAAAGGCATTCTTGTTATGACACTTCCATCTGTTTAGGACTATCTTGGATTATGTTATTTAATGTATCATTCCCTTTTTAAAGATAGTGAGATGATAGACAGGAGAGATTTGACTGTTATTTCTAGAAGACCTATCAAAAATCAATGACTCTTGAACTATGTTTTGAAAAATCTTTTGCATCGAGATACTAATGTTGTTAAAATGCAGTAGTTGCTGTTTGGCTCTTGGCCAGGTTTGATCAAAGAGGTTTATTATCAAAACATTCCGGCCACGATCATCCTGTTCTCTCAGCTATTGTTTTTTCTAGAAATACATTATCCAGAATGTCGTTCATTTCCTTAAGATGGCAAGATGTAGTTTTAGGGATGTTTAGCTGCCATTTTTAGTAGGTTGAGCAACATAAACAAATATGACCTCCCCTTTTTTTTTGTTTTAATTTTGTTTTTGTTTTTTTCCTTTTTTTGCAATTATTGAACGTCACTGATTTTGTTTTGTTGCTATATTTAAACAGGCCTCAATCCATGTCCTGCAGTTTTCTCCTGATGGACGTTACCTTGCTTCAGCAGGTAGGTGTTTTCCAAATATATTCAGTTAATAGGTTCAAATTAATTCAGTCATCATTTTATGTCTGCTTTTAGTGTTGGCATAGGCTTCCTGTGTTGTCATGTTTCAACCCATTTCTTACCTGGAGTCACTACTAACCGAGATAGGTTGAAGGACAATATCCTGCTTGTGCATTCTTATTTGGCATGATTTCTACAACTGGATGCCCTTCCTAGCACCAGCCTCATTACAGTGGACTGAATGTATTTCCTCATACCATCAACACTAAAGAGGTTGTCATGTCTTCAGCAAGACTCAAGAGTTTCCTCTACTCTATGTTGTCTCCACTTGTTCAAGTCAGGGATAAGAATAAAACTTTTTCCTTCAATACAATACATTGCTGTATCTCCTGCAACATTTTATTGCCACTAGAATTTTACTACAGCTCTCTCTCTCTCTCTCTCTCTCTCTCCTCTCTCTCCCCCCTCTCTCTCCCCCCTCTCTCTCTCTCTCTCTCTGATGTATATATATAATTACACATGCTTATATATGCATGTAAACATATACACATACCCTGCTGTATTGAATTTACAATATTTTTATGTTCCCTTGTAATTTAGGTGTTGATAAAGTTATTCATTTATGGGACATGGCAAATGGGAACCTGGTTGCTCAACTGAAGGGACACTCAAGCACAGTGTATTCATTATGTTTCAGTAAAGAAGGAGCTATTCTGGCCTCTGGTAAGCAATTTTTTTTTTATTGCTATAGTGGGTGGGTTGGCAGAATCGTTTTTGAACAAAATGCTTAGCACCACTTCTTCCAGCACTTTACATTCTAACTTTGAATCTCACTAAGGTCAACTTTACCTTTGATTCTTTCGGGGTCAATAAAATAAAGTACCTTTCAATGATGATGATGATGTTGTTTCGTTTGTTTTATAGCATGTTTTCACTGCAATAAGTTGAGCACCAAACATGTACTGAATTCAATTCAATTTATTTATTTATTAGTTTTCTTACAAATTCTATTGTTGTCAATGAGAAACCAGTAGGGGGAGTAGGTCTGGCTCTTGTTATAGAGGAGCTAATAGTGGTGATGGGGTCTCCAGTGGCACCTCAGGGTATGAGGTAAGCAGAAGTAAGTAGGGATAGAAAAAAAACTAGGATAGTGCAATGTTCCATTTGAAGTCCTAAATCTGATTAATTTCCTTGCTCTTTCTAGGTGGCCTGGACAATTCTGTAAAACTGTGGGATGTAACAAAAGTTTTTGAAGATCAAGATTCAGATGGTGACACTAATATTCCAAGCACAATTCATGTGTAAGTGTCAATTTAAATTTGTTCTTGTACTTAAATGGTTTAATTTGTAAGAATATAATGTCATATTATTTCAATTTATTATATTTAATTATTTTTGTTTTATTCTTTTCAGCAACGACAACCCAAATTTACTTCTTGGAACTTTCCCTACTAAATCAACGCCTGTTTTAGGCCTACATTTTACTCAGCGAAATTTACTTTTGGCCACAGGTCCATTTATACCATAATTAGTACCAAAGAATCATCATAGTCAATCTGCTGAAGTTTAAAAAATAAAATGTAAATAAATGAAAAGATGTTTCATTCTTCAAAAAAGCCAAAGAAAGCAACTAAAACAGTTTTCATGTAAGATGTAAACTATACAATGAAAATACAAGTGACTAAAATCAATATTTTTATCACTTCACATTTACCACAATCAATTCATCAGACCAGATGAACAAGTGGAATTTTTGTCAAGGTTGTATGCTTTGTGTGTGTGTGTGTGTGTGTGTATGTATGTATGTGTTATAAAAGACAGGTTTACTACTAACACAAATTTATCTTACATGATAAAGGCTTTTTTGTATCTGTTTGTTTTTTGTTATTTATTACAATAATTAGTGAAATCAAATTTCGTTTTGTTTTTAATTCCCTATATTTTTTATGCATAAAAATAATTACTAATTCAAAAACATAATTGTCAAATTAACGGAGCAGTTTAAATATAAACTATAACATTGCTTCGCTAATCCCTGCCTTCTCACCTGTTCTTTACCATACTCCACCAGCCTCTCATACCATCCATCTGCCTAGAATCATCGTCCACTCTCTCTTCTGTTCTGCGTCTGCTATAGGAGCCACTTTGGACCCTTAACCTTGAAAATTTCCTGGTGATCATCACTAGTGCTGATGTTATGAAAAAAGCACCCAATACACTCTGTAATAGAGTTATCATTAAGAAAGGCATACAACTGTAGTAAATATGCTGAAATAAGTAGTGCTGCATGATGAAGACCTCCAGCTCTTTAGATCCTGTCAAACTCTACAACCCATATCAGCATGAAAACTAGACTGTGAATGATGATGATGGTGTGCTATGAATTAATACTGATGGCAAAATCATTTGTATTCTTTTTGTTTTTGCTACTGTGGTCAATGCCAGTGCCGTCTGGCTGGCACCTGTGCCAGTGCCACGTAAAATGTTCTGTTTGAGTGTTGGGTCTCATGGAGGCAGTGACAGGTGACTAAGACCCTTGGCGATATACCGTGCTTGTGTAGATCTGTCAAGCCAAGTGAGACTGTAGTCATGGTCAATGGTACGTAAAAAACACCCATTACACTCTCGGAGTGGTTGGCATTAGGAAGGGCATCCAGCTGTAAAAACTTTGTCAGATCAGATCAGAACCTGGTGCGTCCCCACCACCAGCTCGTCCAGTTTTCAGTCAAACCATCCAACCCATGCCAGCATGGAAAGCAGACATTAAACAATGATGATGACTGCTTAGCACTAGGTCAAACTGCAACCAAAGGAGTTCAAACTGTTTGCCCATTTTTTGTTTCAGGCATAATCTATTCAGGACAACAGATCCCTGGATAAGGTCTCCTCTTTTTTTTAAGTTGCTAGGGCCTATTTCATGGGAATTTGAGCAGATCAAGCAACTAATTAGAGGTGTTCTCATTTGTGTTTTGGATTTTAGTAGTCAAAGAAGTTGAGGCAGGATTGACTGCTTTATCGAACTTGGTTCAGATCATTCTTGAGGTAATAAAATTAGTACCAGTAATATACTGAAATCACATAAAAATAAACAAATGGGGAGACATGGTCTCCATAAGCTTCAGTGCAGGTAACCCATTTGGGTCCATGAGAATGCTGAACAAAATCACTGATGCAGGATAAAGCAGACTATTTTGTCTTACCATAGACAACCATCTTTAATACTCATGACATAATAAAATGTACCTAGCTCTTGCTGTTAAGTAGTTGGTGATAGGAAAGGTGTCTAGCTGAAAACAAAAACTGTCAAAGCATAGTATGTATATATATATATATATATATATATATATATGGAAAAAAAGTCAAGGTAGAAAATGTTGAAATAATTTTCGGTTTCAGTCATTGAGACTGTGAATATGGAAAACAATTAAATTTTGAAAAAATTAAAAGAAAAGTTTTTTAAAAGAATATTTGCATAGTATTCAGATACAAGGGGCATTTTCCTTGTTTCTGCCTGTCTTTGTCTCTCTTGTTTACTCTTGTGGGTTATGCAGAAATGGTTTATTCTCAACACATGATAATGCTAATACATCTCAACGCTTCTAAAACAAATTTTGTTTACTTTCATCATAAGTTGAATATATATATTGATTTTTAAATTGTACATTTTTCTTTTCATGCACTACATTGTTTCAATTGAAGAGATAGATATTGGCTGTTAAGTATCACATACAAATACTATTTGTTTTAAACAAGGCTATAAAGTCACTCGACTTCAAAATAAATGTCGAATCTTTCTCAAATCAGAACCTAAATCAGGAGTGCAGCAAATTTTGGGTCATGGACCAAATGTGGCCCACAACCTCATTTAATCTAGTGTACCTACTTTCAGGGCAGGCCCTAGGGTTGCTGGTGCCCCCAGGCAAGTTGAACTTTGGCACCCTTACAAGTATAATTTTTAAAAACTTTCACAAGGAGAAAAACTGAAAATGTAGACTAAAATGCACATGATGCCCTAGTTGACTACCTGAGTTGCTGGTACCTTGAGCCGGCCTTGCCTACTTTATTGAATATGTGACATTAGATACAAAGGTACCTCATTTTTGATATCTTTAGTTAGGGAAACACAAACTTCAGCATTGAGAAAAGAACAAAGTTTATTTGCAAAAAAATAGCTTTCCCTTGGTACAAGTTACTGAATTTAAATGCTTTCCTTACCTAAATGAATAGAGCGACAGGGACTAATAAAGTCTTATATATACAGTGCGACATTATGGTTTAGTTTATTTATGCGCCCTTTCAAAGCCTAACCAGGCTCATGGGCCCAGTTTCCCGGTTTCTATGGCGTGTGTGTTCCCCCCAGCTGGACGGGACACCAGTCCATCGCAGCATTACTCAAGAAACAGGATGAAAGAGTGAAAGAAAGATGGGGCAAAAGAGTACAACAGGGGTCACCACCACCCTCTGCCGGAGCCTTGTGGAGCTTAGGTATTTCCACGCAATAAACATTCACAACACCCAGTCTGGGAATTGAAACCGCGAGTCCGCTGCCCTAACCACTGAGCCATTGCATCTCCACACATGGTTTATATGCCTTTATAAAAAATGTTCTCTTGTTTGAAACTGATGTTATATCTATATTTCAAAGCCAAAGTTGCTGCCATGCAAAATGTGTTAACCCTTCATTGCATGCCGTGCCATACATGGCTAACACTGGACCATTGGCACAGACATAGCTATGTGAAGCTTGCTTTCCAGCCATGTACCTTTAGGTTTGGTCTCACTGCATTCGTCTTTTATAGCCCTGGGCCGACCAATGCTTTGTGAGTTCATTTGGTCGGTGGAAACTATGTGGAATCCAGTTATGTGTATGTGTGTGTGTACCTTTGTGCTTATATTTGTCCCCCACCGTCGCTTGACAACTGGTGCTTGTTTATTTATTATGTCCCTGCAACGTAACGATTCTGCAAAACAGACTGATAGAACAAGTACCAGACTGGAACCGATTTCTTCGACCAAACCTTTCAAAAACAATGTCCCAGCATGGCTGCGGTCCAATGACTAAAACAAATAAAAGGGAAATTAGTAGCGACTCCCTCATTGACAGATGGTAAATTTTCAGATTAACAATCGCACGATCTTCACTAGGGTGTTAGGGTCAGGGTTAGGGACGGAATTCTCTAACCCTAACACCCTAGTGAAAATCGTGCCGGTGTTAATCTGAAAATTTACCCTATATTTTACTGGCTGTATAAAGCAAAACTCAAGTGACGCAAGTTGTTTCTCTTTATCAATCATATTATATAACATTCGAAAAACATCCCCTCTTATTCTCCCTTCACCTAATTCTATATATACCTCTGTCAATTTAAGTGTTGCATTTGTTGATGTGCAGTGGTTAACTGCGCACGATGCAGTAGAGTATGACTAAATCATGATTCGAGGGATATTTGGTTGCTATTTCTAGCACGCTGAGTGTTCCCGGAGAAGCTTTCTAATTGGGTTCGCCCCTCCTTTTTTACTTGTTTTGCTTTTTCATCCATTAAAGAAACTAAAATGGTCGTACTTCCGGTTTTCTGTACTGTCACTTGTTGTTATTTAGCTCCAAATTTAACCGGACCTAGATTAAAGTTATTCCAGAAGTCACTATCCCATCTTTTTTATTCACACATAGTGTATCTAAGATTATATTAAACCATGAATCGTTTATGAAGACGTTAAGATGTTAGCTGAGTGAGATTTGGCTGCTATTTCTAGCAGAAACAACAGCAAAGCCGCTCTCTTCGTCGATTCATTTTGGTGGGTGAGAAATTAATGTATGTTTCACATGTTTTCCCAATGTTTTCCATTTCTCTGCGTGCGAATTTTTGTTTTGAGGTACTTCTACCATCTACTCGACTTCCTCTTTCGATGATAAACTATTTGGTTGTTCTCTTCATTTGTTTTAAGCACCCAAAAAACTTTCCAAACTCCGTATTGATCTTCTATCGGACTGTTTGTTTATTATTGTTTTTCTTTCTGTATTGACTATCTTCGTGTTTTTGTTCTTGCAATCTTCTATCGGACTGTTTGTTTATTATTGTTTTTCTTTCTGTATTGACTATCTTCATGTTTTTGTTCGTGCAACATCTATAGCATTATCTAATGCGTCTTTCTCCTCGACATTACAATATGATTACATTTTCTCCACGCTTCATAACGAGCATGGCCGAATACCAACCATGTGGAGTCTGTTTCGTTGGTTTCCAAATAACTTCGAGGCACCTAACCCCTTTCCTTCAAATTATTGGTCTTGTCCCTATGCCAGAAACTTATTATTTGGTATATTTCATTAACTGAATAACTTTTATTGTCTTACCTCACGACAGACCTTCTAAAAATTACAACCAAATTTCTCAGTAAATTGTTCTCTACTCTAGGCACAAGGCCCGAAATTTCTGGGTGGGGGGTCAGTACTCAACTAGTTCTTAATTTATCGACCCCGAAAGGATGAAAGGCAAAGTCGACCCCGGCGTAATTTGAACTCAGAACGTAAAGACAGATGAAATACTGCTAAGCATTTCGCGCAACGTGCTAACATTTCTTATTTCTTTATTTCCCACAAGGGGATAAACATAGAGGGGACAAACAAGGACAAACAAAGGGATTAAGTCGATTACATCGACTCCAGTGCGTAACTGGTACTTAATTTATCGACCCCGAAAAGATGAAAAGCAAAGTCGACCCCGGCGGAATTTGAACTCAGAACATAAAAAAACAGATGAAATCCCGATCAGCATTTCGCGCAGTGTGCTAACATTTCTGCCAGCTCGCAGCCGTCCGAATGTCTTAGTAAATTACCTTTTCTCAATACATAGCTACACTTTTTTAATGAAATTTTCTACAAATATTTCTTAGACAGTGTAGATTACTATTATATCAGAATTTGTTGTGGAAAAACATTTTCCGAGGGTAGGATGATGAGTTTCAGAAACTTCGCAAGAGCCACATTTCTTTCCTCATAACTTTCAGAAATATGGAAATTTCTACAAATACCTTTCAGATGGTTTAGATTATAATTATATCGAAATTTAATGTGAAAAAGAAACAAAAAAATTAGTGCATGCACACGCATACTGACACACGTCACAAATTTTTATCAAAATTTCAAGTTTCATTTACTTTTGCGTGCCCACCTTTTTTATTTATTTATTTATTTTTTGACCACTCTGAATTTCGATATAAACATAATCTACATCGTCTGAAAGTTATTTGTGAAAAATTTCAAGCAAAGAAATACCAATTTTGGTCAATATACAGTTTAAGTTCCGGTCACGAAAACAAGAAAAACAAAAAAAAGGGGGGGGGGGGGGTAGAAAACGAATATGAAAACAAAAATTTGCGCAAAGGAAGATTTGGCTGCTATTTCTTGCAGTTTGAGAGGCTCAGCTAGTGAGATTTATGTGATCAGTGCTCAAAAGTTCTGTAAGTCTGTATTTGTATGTATGTATTTAGGGAAAATATGGATAGAGATGGAAGTGGATTTATGGTTCTAGTGTGGAAAGATCAGACGAAGTGCTTATTGTGAGGTCTGAGAAGAGATGATAGGATTTGGGTGAAGAAGATATGCTGACATCTAGTTCAGTGAAGCAGAAGCTGATATTATAATGATACACGAAAGAGTACATTTAAACATGCAGTGGAAGGTCTTCAGAGAATGGTGAATCTTTAATTTTGTATTTTGTTCATGAGAGCAAACTCAAAACCATGATCGTGTGGATTCAGATTTGCTTGTTTTGCATGGCACCATGGACTTCTATAAGCCTTGAGTCACCTAAGTTCCCATGTTTAAAAGTTAAAGTTAAATACAGCTTGCAGGGAAAATCAGAATTTCTTTTTCATTTTTTCTGTATGAATATGAAAACATTGTGAGTGAGAAGTATTTGACCATTTCAACCAATCATAATTAAACAAATAATGGTACTTACCCTCATTAATTTCTCTTACAGATTATTGTGAAACATGGCTTATTTGCTTCTGAAGGGGGCACCATTACCATCAGAAATAAATGATGTTGTTGTGAAGAATTTGATTGACCAGTTTAATGAGGATATGACATGCAATGAAGAAAATATTGTCAATGAAATAGCCATTTTGGACTTCATTAACAGAATTTTCATAGCTGACCAAAGTTCTGATATTAAAACGTTGTTTATGAAACATGGCATTCTATTAAAAATAGAATCAGTTTTGGACAATTTGGAAGAACACAATGGCCATCTGTTTCCTCTCCTGTCAATGGCTTCTCTAAGTGTTCTCTACCATTTATCGACTGTGCCAAAAATCTGTTCTGCAATTTCTGCTAATCAAAGTTTTGTTCACCATCTCTTTTCGGCTCTTAAAAGGAATGAATCTGACTATACCAACAAATTTGCAGTGAGCTGCTTGTGCAATTTCACCTGGTTTGATCCTGATCTATGTAAGTTACACAATTTAAATGAAATTATCATCATCATCATTTAGCATCCACTTTTCCATTTTTGCATGAGACAGACAGAATTCGTTGAGGTAGATTTTCTTCAGTCAGATGCCCTTCTTGTCACCAACTCCTACCTGTTTCTAAACAAAGTAATATCCACCATGACCAAACAAGTTTTAATGGAAAATTGGAAACAACAGACGCTGTTTGCATGGTGGTGACATTTGTTTACGACAATCACAAGAAGTTAAGGCAAAAAGACAGTAACATGCACACACATTCACACACATATACATGTCTATATATTCGCATGTATACAACAGGCTTCTTTCAGTTTCTGTCTATCATATCTACTCAAATTTCGATCAACCTAGGTCGATAGTACAAGATACTTACCTTAGGTGGTACACAATAGATCCAAACCCAAGGCCATGTGGTCGGAAAGCAAATTTCTTACCACACAGTTGCACCTGCACTTACTGATGGAAAACTAATGTAAATAGGTTTGATGCAAGAATTAACCCTTTAGCATTCAGATTACTCTGAATTATGTTGTAGCTTCAAGATTTTGATAGTGTAATTGTTTGTTTTTAGAATGACATTGTAGGGTAGACATGAGAGGCCAGACCAAAATGAGTGATTTGGTAGACAGAAACTGTACTAATCTTGTCATTTTTGTTTGTCTTTGTGAATGTTTACATTTGCACTTGCCTTAAAAATCACTGAACTGTAGGCAGTGACATTTTATTAGCATTTCCGGAACCATGTGGTTGGTAAGCAAGCTACTTACCACACAGCCACTTCTGCGCCTATTTATTTATTTATTTATTTTTACTTACATTTTTTTTTAAAATTATAATTAATTTTTTTTCTTATACTAGGTTTATTGTTTGATAAACTTTCGGGAAGTGAAATTCTTTTAAAAACTGCAAAAGCTTCATCTCAACTTGTGAAGATTGATGTTCTCAAAATTTTCAGTAATTTTTGTTTGGAGACTAACTTAATCAAACACAGTGTAATAAATAATGCCGACATTTTAAAGTTTATAATTGGTAAGTAGATTTGTGTTGTTTCCTTTTAACTTCATCATCATCATCATCATTATATGTCCATTGTCCATGCTTGCATGGGTTGGACAGTTTGACCAGGGCTAGTAAATTGGAAGGCCGCATCAGACTCCAGTCTGATTTGGCGTGGTTTTCTAAAGCTGGATGCCCTTCCTAATACCAACCACTCCAAGAGTGTAATGGGTGCTTGTTGTACTGGGGGACTACATTGCACAATGTACCCTCCCTTTTTTCAAGCAATGATTTGATAGATATTTGATTGCTATTTCTAGGTGATCAAGCAACCTCATAGAGGCTCCCTCATTAGTTCAGTTTGTTATGTGCATGTGTATACGTTCATTGTCATTTTCATCGTTTACTATTTGCAATTGATTCTCCATATTAGCATTAACAATATACATTGACAATACAATGTCAATGTTTACCTAACAATTTGATTAAGGTAAGAATTTGATAACATAGTGTTTCAGAAACAATGAGACAATTGCTGATTGTTATTTTGTTTCAGTGTTGTGTCTGTTGACATAGTGTTTACAAGATACTAGTGTTTATTTTGTCTTATTACTGTGTGTGTCTTGATGGCACAGTGTATGAAAAACAGTCAATTACTAATGGTAACTGTATTTGATTACATACAAACTTGCTATTTACAAATTCCTGATGTCAGAAGTTGCACTAAGTTTATTGTCGTCTTATTTTTAGAGATTTGCAATGAATATTTGGAAAACAAACTCCACTTTGGCAATAAGGTGGACAGTTTACTAAAATATTGTATGCTCTATTTGAGCAATGCTATTTTCAAAAACAAAAGTATCAAGAAACACTTCTATATACTTGGAGGTAATTATATTTAATTTTAATTTTGCTTCATTCTATTTTATTTGTCTTACTTTTCTAAACCATTTTGTATGGTTAAGAGTTTTGCTTCCCAACCTCATGGTTTTAGGTTCGTTGCCACTGCTTGGCACCTTGGCAAGTGTCTTCTACTGTAGCCCCAGGCTGACCCAAGCCTAGTGGGTGGATACTTTAAATGGAAACTAAAAGAAGCCTAAAATGTGTGTGTGTGTGTGTTTTTCTCTCCTTGTCTTGACATCATGTGATAGCTGTGAGTGTCACATCATACAAGTGAGATATTTTGTTTCCAGTCTTCCGTGAAAACATGTCCGGCCAAAGGGAACTATTATCTTGTTTAGAAACATGTGAGATTAGTGACAAGAAGGGCCTCCATTCATAGAATATCTGTCTCAGCAAATTCTGTCTGTGTTGTGATGGTTAAGCTCCAAGTCAGCACTGACGAGACCTGTCATCAAAAGTGTTCAAGGTATGATCGTCCCCTCTTTTTCTTGTTCTACTAGGGACTACATTGCACAGTGCATCCTCCCTTTTTTCAAGCAGTGATATTTGGTTGCTATTTCTAGCTGATCAAGCAACCTCATAGAGGCTCCCTCATTAGTTCATTTTGTTATGTGCATGTGTATACATGCATTGTCATTTTCATCATTTGCTACTGGCAACTGCTTCTCTATACTAATACATTAACAATATACATTGACAATACAGTGTCAATGTATACGTGGACTATGAATGAAATTTGGTACAAAGCCACCTCCCTCAATACAACTCCCCCTTCCAGTCAAGGAATCTTTGTCTTGCAAGCTACTTGTTGACCCTACCAGTGCTGATGCCATGTAAAAAGTACCCAGTACACTTTGTAAGGTGGTTGGCATTAAGAAGGGCATCCAGCCATAGAAACAATGCCAAAGCAGACAAAGAGAATTGGTGCAGTTCTTTGGCTTGCTAGTTCCTATCAAACTGTCCAACCCATGCAAGTATTGAAAACAAACTTTGAAAAAGGATGATGATGATGAGGGAAGGTAGCTTCTATATGGTTCCCTATTCTGCTGCACACAACAGCAGATATTCCTTAAATTACCCCCTACTGTCCTAAAAACAAACGGAAAGGGCACAATCATCTCATTTTGACAGAGACTATTATATGTATGGTGGAGGCACAATGGCCCAGTGGTTAGGGCAGCGGACTCGCGGTTTGGATTCCCAGACTGGGTGTTGTGAGTGTTTATTGAGCGAAAACACCTAAAGCTCCACGAGGCTCCGGCAGGGGATGGTGGCGAACCCTGCTGTACTCTTTCACCACAACTTTCTCTCACTCTTACTTCCTGTTTCTGTTGTGCCTGTAATTCAAAGGGTCAGCCTTGTCACACTGTGTCACGCTGAATATCCCCGAGAACTACATTAAGGGTACACGTGTCTGTGGAGTGCTCAGCCACTTGCACGTTAATGAACGAAGGTCTGTGTAATTGACTAAACACTTGCAGATGATCCTAAGTTCAATGACTGAAACCAGTTAAAAACTACAAGAACATTTATTATGTGAGTTTTAAGCCATTTCTTGACTGAAGTTTCTATTTCTTTCTTTCCATTCTGAAGGCACGAAGATGATTGCCAGACTTCTTTATTTGTGCCCAGCTTCTATGCTTTGTAGACCATTCATACAACATGTGGTGAAGCATTTGATATACTTGAAGAAAACGGACTCTAGTCAAAATATACAAAAAGAAAAAGTGTAAATATACTTTGTTTCATCAATCACTTTATGATTGTACAGTTTTTAAAGTTTTTTTTTGTATATTTTTATTTTCTATTGTTTTTTAAGAAGACACTTGTGCAATGTGCTGCACTTTGGATTAAACTTGAAAACCATAGGGCTGAAAAGTGAACTTCTTAGACACACAGCCAAGCCTGTCAAGTCAGTAGAGAGAGTTGAATAGAAGTTTTTATATGAAATTGTTAATGATGTCAATCACTAAATAATTGTCCCAGATACATGCAAAGAGAAGAGGAAGCCGAAGAATGACCACTAACATAAAAAATACCTTCATATTTTGGAGGGCGAACAGGTTAACGATGTATTGATCATGAAATGATGAAAACCAAAGTCAACCTCAGTGATGTAAGCTTGCTACAACTGCTACTGCCTCTTCTTTCTGTCATCTCCATCATGGTTTCTTGCTATACTGAGGATGGTGATTGGGCAGTGATGACTTGGTAACTCAGCTCACATACTATTACAGCACTGGCACACTATTACATTCAGTCCCTTCCCTATTTGCCTCCCCCCGCCACCACCTCCCACTAAATTAACTATTTCTGATCGGCTCTCACAGAATTGATTCTTTCTGTTACAGAGAACTGATATATGCCTTGAAAACTTGTACTTATATTTGTTTCGTCATCAACTGTCAACAGAAATATAAAATATAGAGCTATCCTATTATATATTTTCAGACATCAGTATACCAAAACTTATCTTCCTGCATTAAAAACTGTGGAAGAAAATTTAGCTGATTTTAGACTATACGTAAGTTATACTTTGTCTACCTTTTTCATCCTAATGGCCTATGAAAGTGTTACAAATAAAGGAAGGCTCGATATGTGAAATATGATTTTTATGATTTTCAGTTTGAATCCTTCTGGGGTTGACTTCACCTTTTTTTATATGAGCGGATACAAAGTTTAATTCATGTTCAAAGTTTTACAAAGTCATCATCATCATCATCATCATCATCATCATTTAACGTCCGCTTTCCATGCTAGCATGGGTTGGACGATTTGACTGAGGACTGGTGAACCAGGTGGCTACACCAGGCTCCAATCTGATTTGGCAGAGTTTCTACAGCTGGATGCCCTTCCTAACACCAACCACTCTGAGAGTGTAGTGGGTGCTTTTACGTGCCACCAGCATGAATCCCTTTTATTTTTAGGACCTTCAAATCTACCATCTTTCTCTTTTTACCTTCTTATTTGTTTCCGTCCTTAGACTGGCCATGATGAGGCTCCGCTTTGATGGACTTAGTCAATCAAATCAAACCTAGTACTTATATTTAAACCCTCTCCGCCACCATCCAATAGTAACTTAAATTTGTTCCTCTCAACTTACTTTCCTCCCTCATCCCCTACTTAGAACCATCTCACTTCAATTCTCTCTCAGTTATAGGGGTCACTTTAGGCCCTTAGCCTTGTAAGTTATGAAGTGATCTTCACAAAAACTGCACCCAGTATACTCTGAAAAGTCGTTGGTGTTAGGAAGGACATCCAATTGAAGAAACCATGCCAAAGTAGCTATTAGAGCATGATGCAGTCCTCCAACTTCTCAGATTCTGCCAAAATGTCCAACCTATGCCAGCATGGAATCCAGACATTTAATCATGATGTAATGATGATGATGATTTCAAGCTAAATATTCTTACCATTTTATATCAACTACCTATTTGTTATTTGTTATTTGTTATAGCCTGGTTTTCATGTCTGTTCCTTGTAGGATGGCTGTGGTGAAGACCCTGAAATGAAATGTACAAACTCTCTGAAGAAATCAAGTAATTTATAATTGGCTTGTTTTTATCAACAACTTCTTAAAGAACCACACATAACTTAGTCTGTAGAGTAATGGATAACCAGCTTAGGAACCAGTGGTTTTGATTTTTCTTATCAGCACTGTGCTGTATCCATCTATGACAAATTGAAGATGGGTTAGCTTTTCATCCCTTTAAGTTGCTGTTTGTTTTTTTCTCTTGAGGTGTGCTGCAGTCTTTTGTTGTATTACTGCTTGTATTGTGTGTTAAGTGTGCAATGCATTGGTTATCTAACTTGCTGGTGGAAGTTTATTTCACTGGGTAATTGCGGTATAGAGTGTGGCTTGTGTTTGTGACCTGTTTTGTTTAGGTTATACTATTGAATTGATAGTGTCTTATGTAGACTGTGGGCTGTTCCTAGCAGGGCTATTTTTTGGATAGTGTGTAGTGTTGAGGATCCAGGTATAGCTTTTGTTTGTTTTTTATCATGCCCAATGCTCCAATTATTATTGTTTTTATTTTTATTAAGACAGATATGATTTAAGGGAGAAGCCTTTTAAACTACAGGATGGATGTTATCAATATGGTATGTGCACATTTTATATATTTAATACATTTTTTTCTGTATATTGTCTGCTTTTATATAGTTTCTTTGCCTGTATTGTTTTTCATGGACAATTTCGACATTAGTATGAATTGTGGGTATCTGATCTTTTACATGCAAATACATCTCATCACTCATATTTATCACACGTGTCATTTAAGTCGTACATATTTACATATTTGTGTTTTATAACCATGTCTATTTAGGACAACTAGAGTTATGTCTAGTCAAGAGTGGATTAGAGTTCACAATACAGTACTTATACCAAGATTTGAACTTCTGACTCGTTGATTTGTAGTCTAAAATTTCAGCATATCAGTCACTCATCCAATTACACCATGTTTTGTCCAAATGATAAATTTTTTTCCTGTTTTTGCTTTAATTGCTAATTAGGGGAAGTGGAAAAAAATATCCACAACCTTTTTTAGATCTTCTCAGACTAAGAGAAAACTAGATGAAGACACTGAAGTCAATGTTAGTGTTCCATCTGAATAATTGCTGGTCATTGGTTGTATGGAAGAAAGATGTGGGAATTACCAAGAAAGGCAGTTCTCTCCTCAGAGAGTCATCTCTCTTGCACTACCTTCTCTGTGTTATTCATTCCCCAAAATAACATTCTGTGGAAGCTCAGACTGAATATCTAACCACACCATCACATCTACCCAGCTATTCCTAGAAGTTGGAATGGCGATAGTGACTACACCACATCTTCCAATTTATCAAAGAAATTGTATTTTATGAGGATTAGGATTTAAAGCACATTCATCATCATCATCATCATCATCATTAATTTATATTTTACTTGTCAGGATGGGTTGGACAGGTTATCTTGGTCCATGTTGGTTCTTATTGAGGGTTACTATTCACCTAGAAGAATTCGAAGTTTACATCTCATACATTCCATTTTTGGTAAGGTTTCTATGGTTGCACACCCTTCCTGACACCGAACTCGATACAGAGTGCATTGGCTGCATTGTATCATGACACCATCACGATAGAAACTTTCATGTTCTCTTGATCTTGCATTGTTTCCATTCATTCTCAAACCATTTTACTCAGTGTACCAGATGCATTTTATCATAGCACCAGCTCTAATAAGGTTGTCTTGCACTCTGCAGTACTAAAGAGTCTTCACTACTCTACGTTGTCTCTATTCATTCAAGGCAACATGACCAAGAGGATAAACAGAAGAAAGGGAGACCTGATAAAAATGGAACTAAGGCACAAAAAAAA
This sequence comes from Octopus bimaculoides, assembly GCF_046866305.1. Taxonomy (NCBI): domain Eukaryota; kingdom Metazoa; phylum Mollusca; class Cephalopoda; order Octopoda; family Octopodidae; genus Octopus; species Octopus bimaculoides. The sequence continues at coordinate 86,115,465 of NC_142937.1, read as the reverse complement.
AATCATTTCAGTCAACTGTACCCCTTTGTTTATGGCTATTTTCCAGCTATACTCTATTTAACTGTATTTCAAGTAAAAGACACAATGTCTTTTTATATTTGTTGAAGACTTATTGGGGCAAGTAAAAGCGAAATCGGGATAGCACCTGTGCCCAGCATCGCCTTTCTGGCACTTGTGCCCGTGACATGTTTAAGGATTTTCAAGCGAGATCGTTGCCAGTGCCCCTGGACTGGCTCTTGTGCGGATGGCACATAGAACACACCATTTTGAGCGTGGCCGTTGCCAGTACCGCCTGACTGACCTTCGTGCCGGTGGCACGTAAAAGCACCCACTACACTCTCTGAGTGGTTGGCGTTAAGAAGGGCATCCAGCTGTAGAAACTCTGCCAGATCAGATTGGAGCCTGGTGTAGCCATCTGGTTCACCAGTCCTCAGTCAAATCATCCAACCCATGCTAGCATGGAAAGCGGACGTTAAATGATGATGATGATGATGATGATTCAAAGGATGGCAGAACAGCATAAATAGCAGACATAATGGCTAAATGACTTTTAGCATTTACTAATGTCTCAAGGCACTCTGAGTTGAAAAACTGCCAAGGTCAGTCTTTACTTTCATTTTTCCCATAGCTCATTAAATAAACATCAGGCATTCACTGATTGACTTTCAGTCTTCTGTGATTGGTTAAATGAATACTAACCATTTACTGGGTTGCCTTTTTTTTTTTTTGTGGTGGTTAATTAGATAAATACAAAGCATGTGCTGAACATCATTTCAGTAAATTGCCCCATTCCTGCTGTCTTATATATTTATGTGTTCTTGTATCAATGCATGTCTTGTAATAATTTTCATCACAATTCCAGGTGCTGAAGTGCCTTTCATCGAAGATACAACTCATGCAATTCTACGAGCAAACAAAACAAATTGGATGAATGAAGTAGGTCAAACTGTCTGTGGAATGTTAAATTCTCGTAAGCTTTTACGTTTGTTTATTTCTTCTTTTCTTTTTTTCTCTTATCCTCCCCACAACTCTATCTCTCCTCTCCCTCTTTCTAAACAAATTTGTGTATGTGTGTTTACATGTACCGTCTTCATCATCATCATCACCATTTAACATCATCATCATCATCATCATCGTTTAATGTCCGCTTTCCATGCTAGCATGGGTTGGACGATTTGACTGAGGACTGGTGAACCAGATGGCTACACCAGGCTCCAATCTGATTTGGCAGAGTTTCTACAGCTGGATGCCCTTCCTAACACCAACCACTCCGAGAGTGTAGTGGGTGCTTTTACGTGCCACCGGCACGAAGGCCAGTCAGGCAGTACTGGCAACGGCCACGCTCAAAATGGTGTATTTTACGAGCCGACAAGAGCACTCAGAGAGCACAAACCTCCACCAAGGCAACACCAATGTCCTCTCAACAATTAACCAGAGATGATTTTTAAAATGAGAATATCTGAAATAAACTCAACTGCTCTCACAAACGAGAATACTAAAAATGAACCCGACCGCTCTCAAAAATTAAGTAAAAAAAAAAAAAACAGGAAAAATAATCCAGAATCCTTGTCTGGTACTGGATTGATCCCAAAATCTAATCAGTTCGTGCCAGTCACGAGGTCAAATATCCTTGAAAGTTGCATCTGAATCCATCTGGCGGTTCTTGAGATATCTTGTCCACATACAAACAAACAATACTTCCACCTTTGCTAAGGCGGAGGTAATGAGTCTATACATGTTGATTGTTGTGTAGCACAACAAACAACGAGCAAGATTTGTATAGACTCACATTTCTTGACTCCGTTTTACTTCTGATGATGGGCCTTTGTGCCCGAAATATATAAAGGTTACTAAACTCTTCCCTTTTTGCATTGTATGAAACTCTCCGTCTTCTTTGTCTTGTTATTTTAGTTCTGTACCACAATGCTTTTCTGATATATATATATATGTGTGTGTGTTTGTGTATATTCCTTACAGGAAGAAATTGTACATTGTATTTTGGAATCAGTGATGCTTATAAAGTTGTTGGTGTGCATTTATCTAGAGAAGAAAAAGACAAATTTCGCCTACACTGTGATCAGATATTCACTCAGATGATAAAACCTTTGATCATATCAAATATAACTGTAGACTTCAAACCAGTTCTTAATGCTAAGAAAATGTCTTCAGATTTGCATATTATTGGTACGTATGTATATTGTTGCTGCTGCTGTTGTTGTTGTTTATACACTCAAGGTAATCCTGAATGATCTGACCAATAATAAAAATATTCCAGTCAGTTTTTCCCCTTTTTAGCCGTAATGTACTTCATACTATATTATCTATATTAAGTTGTAATGTAGGGAAACTAGTTGCTACTTCTAGTGCATCAAGCGACTGAATATAGGTTCCTTCATTGATTTGACACTTGTTGATGTTGTTTTAACACCAGGTCAACTTTGAACCACCAGACCTATAATCAAATGCATTTCAACCATGACAATCCTCTCTGAAAAGTTGTGACAGTCCAGAGCATTGAGAAGAGAGACAGTTGATTTATCCTCATTTGAGAATGATCTGTCACCACTACAGATTCTTATGTGATTGGGTTATCTTCATCTTAGAGGTTTCTTGTGTAGAAGTTGATGACTTGTTGTTTTGTCTGGAGTCAGTTCTGATTGAGTAAACCTTTGATCTTCTCAGTGGTCAAAAACATTCCAACTGTGACCATCCTGTTTGTTTGTATTTCTGGGACTTCATTGTTCAATGTGGCCTTCCTTTTTTAAAGAAATGGGATGTGATCTGAGGGAATTTGTCTGCTACTTCTAACAGATCAAATGGTTGCATATTGGCTCACATTGGCTCATTAGGAGAGGATGTGAGCTGTATAATGAACTTCTCTCTGCATTAAGCAATTGAGTGATATATATTTCTCTCTCTCTCTCTCTGGATAGAATATGAATGTAGTGGGAAGTTGTTTTTGCTCTTGAGAGTTCTCAAACAGGTAATTATTTGGTTCAGTGGATTGTTAGAATTTTTTGAGCATCTGACAAATTGCCTTACGTGTGCTGACGTCACTTAAGAAACACCTGTGCTGGTTTCATGTATAAAGCACTTATGCTTGTACAATGTAAAAAGCTCCCATACCAATGCCACATAAAAAGCATGCAGTACATTTTGTAAAGTGGTTGGCATTAGAAAAAGCATCCAGCTGTAGAAACGACACCAAAACAGACAGTTGAAGCCTGGTGCAGCTCTCTGACATACCAGCTCCTGTCAAAACATCCAACCCATGCCAGTATGGAATATAGGCTTTAAATGCTGATAACATTCCAAGTTCAAAATCATCATCATCATTTCACATCCCTTTCCATGCTCCAGTCTGATGTGGCGAGGTTTCTACAGCTGGATGCCCTTCCTAATGCCAACCACTCCAAGAGTGTAGTGGGTGCTTTTTATGTGCCACCGGCATGAGGGTCAGTCAGGTGGTACTGGCTTCAACCACACCTGAATGGTGCTTTTTACATGCCACCATCACAGGAGCCAGTCAGGCGGCACTGGTAACGACTACGCTGAAATGGTGCTTTTTACATGCCACCAGCACAGGACCAGTCAGGTAGCACTAGCATCAACCACCTCAAATGGTGCTTATGTGCCACCGGTATAAGTGCCAGTCAGTTAGTACTGGCATCGGCCATGACAATGTTATATGAATATTGAAAAGTTGTCTCAACTCCTAAGTTAAGGTTAATACTCCTAAAAGTTTGCATCATTTGCTACCAGCTTTCAAATGTAATAACCATAGAATTGTTATTTTTCTTTTATGACAGAAATCTCCACGTTTGCACAGGAAAGTTTCTATTCTTTTAAAGGCAAGAGTTATTTTCGGCACAATGGTGAAACCCAGCTTGTTGGAGCTGAGGTGAGTTACAGCATCTATTCAATTGAAACTCGATTCATGATAAATCTAAGAATTTGGTGCATCTAGACTGAGAGAAAGGGATAAATTAGTGGGGTCATGTAATTAATGTTCAGCTTGAGCTGCTATAGTTGGTGTTTTATAGGGAGACATGGAGAAGGTATGAAAATTCCAGACCCATTTTAAATAGAAAGGATTGAGAAGGTATTGAATACAAAATCTATGAGGTTGAAATTCAGTGAAACAAGTTGATGGGAGGCAACTGCATCATGTAGGTTTGGATGAGGGTTGTACAAAGTTGGCAAATTTAGAAAAGCAAAGTCTAATGTAGTAACAATAGCTACTGAGCTGCTGAGACCCCCTTCGGTCATGACTGACCATGGGTTTGCACCTAGAAAGTTCCCCTCCGAGGCACAAGTCCAGGCAAGGTTGTTTATGGGAGACCAGCAGTCGCCCATGCATACCAGCCTCCCCTCTCCACGCCATTTCTACAGCTGAGTGAACTGGAACAACATGAAATAAGTGTTTTGCTCAAGAACACAACACGCAGCCCGGTCCAAGATTCAAACTCACAACCTCACGGTCGTTTATTATTTTTAAAAATTCATTCAAACAAAGGCAGTGTATTTCAACAAAAATATAATAACAAATTGGTTACTGGGTTATTGGACGACCATTAAAAGACATTCTTCTTCATACAGTGTTGTGGGCAAGTGAGCCTGTCGGAATACATCCTACTTCAGGTTGTTCACTGATTTACAATCATGGGGAGTAAAGGAAAGGAAATTACTCACCCAGTTTCTTTCCAGCATTCATACATCCTCTATATTCAGTGCCCATGTTTCGCTTCCATACAACATTGTACTTTGTACACAAGCACCACACAATCTGCCCTTTGAAACCAGAAGTAATAACTCCGTGATTTTTTTCCACTCTGACTATTATGCTTTCATAACATTTTCCTCCATAGAAATTTATTCACCTAGGTAACAGAAACTGTCAATATTTCAGTTCTATTAAAACACTTTTGTTTGAAACAAGAAACAATTATTCATCCTCTTTGACCACAGTAACAGTTGCTAGTCAACTGAAATTTATTTTATGACTTAATCATAAGAAAGAGCTGTAGCTATGACATTTACTAGTCCTAGTGGGATGACGTGGTTTAAATTCAGCTTAAACAGCTGTAAGTTAATGTCTGCAGGGAGATGAGGGAATCTATCTACACATGAGAGAGAATTGTGCAAAAACGCAAGTGTGATTCCTATTTGAATTTCATTTCGTTGTTTATTTGATGTAGGTTTTGCATGTTAAAGTTTAAATCTTGAATAAACTTAAAACAATATTGAAGCTTCATGTAAATTTGATTTATTGTTAAACTCGACTACAGATGCTGCGACTAATGGTTATTGGTGCTGAGTTAGAGAAATGGAAACTTGAGGAAAAGAAATGGAAGGATGAGCTTGATAGATTAACCGCTATTCAAGCGAGGACAAATTATAAAAACCCAATGTCCCCAGTTTGACTGCTGGAACTAGAAGGACTCTCATTGTAAGGACTTACATGCACAAATTAACAAGAAAAATGTGACAGAATTTGTGATATTGAGGGCTTGAATGCATAACAAGATAAGACGTGTAAGATTTAATATGTAAGACGAAAGTTGTAACATGACGGTCATTAAATGAATCCTGTAACATAATAAACAAAAGATGACACTTGTAACATGGTAAGTGTAACATATAACCTGTGTCACAGGTTCCTTACATAAAATATGTAACAGATTTGCTACATGGAATGCTACATAAGACATACTGTACAATATATAACCAGTACAACATAACAGACATAATGAGTAAGGCTCTATATGTGTGTGTGTATATATATATATGGGTAAAGATATGGCCAGTCTATGGGGTTATCCTGGGTTTCATATCCATAAAGTGCTCAGCTTTACAGCATTTCTTCAGACCCTAAAACCTATTTGCCTATGGCCTCTCTAGCAAGTCTTGCTAGAGAGGCCATAGGCTAACAGTTTTAGGGTCTGAAGAAATTCTGTAAAGCTGAGCACTTTATGGACGTGAAACATAGGCTAACCCCATATACAAAGCCATATCTATCTTTATTTATATACTCTGCTGCTCTATAACTGAGACTGTGCTTCTCTTTTGGATTTATGATTTACTGAAGATATTCATATATGTTTCATACATATACATATATATATATATATATATATATATATATATATATTGAACATAGAAAATGTAACATGTTATGTAACTATACTTTGCATAGCATGTAGCAAGTAATACAAACAGTGCTATGTAAAGCTTCTGACAGAAAATGTGTAACTGACGACTTAACATAATATGGAACATGTGTAACATAGGAGGTGTTATGTAAAGGTTGCAACACAAATATAACACGGAATCTTGAATACATAAACAGTATTTGAAAGTTGCTATAAACTATCATTCAAAAAGAACCTGAAATTATCAGGTTTTGTTTCTCATACATTTCAAAGTTTTGTTTTGCATATCATAGATTAAAATTTTTAAAAACATAAACAGTTTTTTTTGGCTTTTATTATTGTTACTACTACTACTATTACCACTACTGTTATATATATATATTGATATGCTGGAGGAAAATGTTAGATGCTGTGGTTAGTTGAAGGGAGAAGAGGTGGGAGTGAGAGAAAGAGAGAGAGTAGAAAGTGGTCAGTGGTGAGAGCTTGGAGGAAAGGCTCAATTGCTATTATAGTATGTGGTTAAATAGTTGAAGAAAGAGGTAGATGGCAAAGAGAAAATTGAACACAGGGGAGATGTATATTTGAAAGAAGTAAAAAGAGAGAGTGATAATGTGTTTACTGAAAGGAACAACAAAGAGAGTTAGTCCAGCGGCACTGGCAACGACCTCGCTCAAATGGTGCTTTTTACATACCACCAGCACGGAAGCCAGACAGCTGCTCTGGCAATGATCCTGCTTCGATGGTGCTGTTAGCGCTCCACTGGCACAGGTGCCAGTCATCGAATTCATATATATATATATAAATGGGCGAGCACTTATAAACAACGTTATATCACTTATAAATGATGTTATATAAATACAAACATATTTGAATAATATGTGTGTGTGTCTCTAATGGAAAAATGAAGTGGAATATGGAAACAACTAAAAGAAAAGGACAATTAGACATGAAACATCCCTCATCAGCAATGGAGGCCAGAATCAGCTTAGTTTCAGCATTTTTGAAACCTAAAATCTTTAAATTCCATGATACTACTTCTTTTGTTGCACCAGTAATAGTTTATATCACTGAGGTGGCAGATGTTACAAAGGAAATGACCTAGAATATAGAAGACAAAAGAACTATGGTGAAGTAGTGAAAATTAATTTCAGGATGCTGAGCTTCTCAAAGGAAATGACAAAGAACCTAATGATTGATGACATTCAGCGCTTAAGAACACCTACCTATCTACCCATGTCAACATGTCAAAAAAACAAAACAAAAATAACATTAAAATAATGGTAGTGATAAAGCAGGTAAATACAATATATCTACCTGTAGGTCTCTTGCTCTATGTCGCTGTTAAGTCTCCCTCTACTTCCCCATCACCTCTTTACACACACACATATACTCACACAGAGTTGAAACACTGTTTGAATTTCTTTTCACCATAGAATTCCCATCATCCCACTACCAGTTTGACATCACCCCTTCCTTCCTTATTCATCTATCACCCCTTCTTTCTCATTCATATGCTGTGACGGAGAAAAACACAAGAGTATTATTATAGTAGATAATTTCAGTAAGGAAAGTATCTTCCCTAGACACACGATGCAGAGACAAAAACTGCAGCGATGTCCCAATAGATCAGTAAGTTATAGGATTCACCACACCCTATTTAACTCCATGAAGAGAAAATTCATTGATAATACAGGAAGCAATTTTTTTCAAACTATCCACCCAGTTTTTCTACAGCAGAACTACATTAGGCCATTAGTTGATCTGTGCCCAATATTGACTTGACTGTCCATGTTAAAGGAACATATATATTTGATGAGAACTTTTAGAGCTGTGTGTATAGTTTCAGTGAAATGAAATTTGTTGCCATTTTGAGTTAAAGGAAAAACTGATTTTTATCTTTATATATATATATTCTTTTACTCTTTTACTTGTTTCAGTCTTTTGACTGTGGCCATGCTGGAGCACCGCCTTTAGTCGAGCAAATCGACCCCAGGACTTATTCTTTGGAAACCTAGTACTTATTCTATCGGTCTCTTTTGCCGAACCGCTAAGTTACGGGGACATGAACACACCAGCATCGGTTGTCAAGCGATGTTGGGGGACAAACACAGACATACAAACACATACACACACACACACATATATATATATACATATATACGACAGGCTTCTTTCAGTTTCCGTCTACCAAATCCACTCACAAGGCTTTGGTCGGCCCGAGGCTATAGTAGAAGACACTTGCCCAAGATGCCACGCAGTGGGACTGAACCCGGGACCATGTGGTTGGTAAGCAAGCTACTTATATTTTTTTTTCCTCTCTCCTCCTTTTCCTCCCTGTTTGATGGCTTGTTGAGATGACCTAATTGGTCTTGAAATAAATGTGTGATTAAATGTCACATTACTTAACATTTCCATGATAATGTTGCTGTTTTATCTTTTTATCCCTAGTATGAATTAACTGACTTAGATATTTTTAGTAGTTATTACATCTCTTGCCTGCCAACATATATTACAAGGGATTAACTTAGATTAACTAATAGATATCCCATCATGTTTTGTCAACTGACTAGATGGTGGTGATGAAATCCTCTGTTTTAAACTCCTTTTCTGTTCATCAAATCTGTTAAAGAGATTGAAGTGGTGGTGCTAAACACTAATACATGTATCATTAACATGAAGCTAATCCAAAAGTAGGATTTACATGTCTTGTTGTATCCTTAAACCAACAGTGTATTGTTGGTATTGGAACAAACAAGATGTGCTAAATATTATAAGGTTATTGTCATTTAACTCAGGCCAGTCATGATTGAATAGACCTATGAGCAAAATCAAAGTAGTTTTTGTCATGTCCATTGCATCTTTTATACAAGAATACATTATCCTATGTGAGCCCTCTTGTTTTAAGATAGTAAGGTGTTATTTGGGGCAAATTTGGAATGCTGTTTCTTGCAACCCATCTCTCTCTATATATATCTATCTATCTATCTCTCTGTTCTCCAAAGATTTTTGTCAAACCTTTTGATTCTTGTTGTTTAACACTAGATCAAACAGAGGTTTATGATCAGAAGCAAAAGGTATCTAAGGATACATTACCAAATATGGAATTTTGTTATTTTAAGATGGTAGGTTGTAATTTGAAAGAGACTTGGCTGCTCTTTGTAGCAGTCTAGCAACTTCCTTGTTGGCTTGAAAATTAAACATTATTGCTTAGCACCAGACCAACCTTGATCCAGCAGAGCTATGATCAAAAGCATTCCAACAATGACCATCCTGTCATTACATGGGTATTTATGTTCTACTTTAACTGTGTCGTTTCCTATTTTATGATCAAAGGGTGTAATTTGAGAAAGATTTAACTGCTATTTCTAGCAAATTGAACGACCATTTTAAGGAACCCTCAGTGATATCCTGACATGATATTGCTAGAAATAGTGGGTGGAGAAGAGGGACCAATGGATGGATGAAACTAGGGCATCCTCAAGTGGGTTGGTATCAAGAGAATTAATGAAACAGGCTAAATAAAATCTTTCAATTAAAACTTTTCTTTTTAAACTTACAATGTGAAAACAGATTTATCTGAATCCCAATGTACCACAAAATCAAAAAGATTTAAAACCACTGCTCTAATCTATAGTCTTCATTTTAAATTAAAAGAATAACTGCATTTTATGTATTTTAATATCACCAATTAGTAATATGAAGACTGTAGATTAGCTTTCTTATCTATTATGGTGTTCATTTGTTGTTTAATATAGTAATTAATCCTTGAATTGATGATATCCATTGCTTCTCAAAAACATTTTGCACATAGATATAAGCTAACTATACACCTTGTGTCAAATAAACTCTACTTCCATGAAAAAGACCTAAACAATATCTGGGTATATGACAAACTCATTTCCTTCAACAGTACTGAAAATCTGCCATGCACTATCCGAACGTAGCTGATGCGAGTACCCCCTGACTGGCTCTTGTGCTGGTGGCATGTAAAAAGCACTATCCAAATACGATTGATGCCAGGACCGCCCGACTGGCCCCTGTGCCAGTGGCACATAAAAAGCACCATCTGAACATGGCTGATGCCAGTACCCCTTGACTGGCTTCCATACCAGTAGCACGTAAAAAGCACTATCCAAACATGATCGATGCCAGGCCCGTTTGACTGGCTCCTGTGCTGGTGGCACGTAACAAGCACCCACCACACTCTCAGAGTGGTTAGCATTAGGAAGAGCATCCAGCTGTAGAAACATTGCCAGATCAGATTGGAGCCTGGTGCAGCCACTGACTCCCCAGACCTCAGTCAAACCATCCTACCCATGCCAGCATGGAAAACGGACGTTAAACAATGATGATGTTGATGATGATGTCAGCAGCTTGAGAAGACCCGTCAAGCCAAGTGAGATCATAGTCGTGACCAATGTCAGTGGCATGTAAAAAGCATCCACTACACTCTTGGAGTGGTTGGCATTAGGAAGGGCATCCAGCCATAGAAACCATGGTAAAGCACACGGAATAGCAAAAACAAGGTAGGGAAAGATGCTTTTGTAAGAAGTGTGGTCGCGAAACAAAGGAATATTTGAAAGTAAAATACGAAAACACACGAATGGTCTGTCCGAAAAGAAAATGGACTTTTGAAACGGTGCGCCAACTAGCTAGCGCAACATGCTTGCAATTGATGAGCTTGACCATCACTCTTATGAGTTACATTGTACTACACAAATTTTACCATTATGGCCACCATTGTTACGCACGTGGGAGTGTCCACGTATGTCCAGTGCACTTAGTGATTTGTCATATGTTAAACTACGAAGGATTTGGAAGAGCAATGTGTTACGGAAAACGTTTCTAATTTTGCAGTAAAACTGTGAGGAGGATTGTTTGTGAACAAACTTTAGGAGGCCATAAATGGATGACACTGTAAAGTAATGAACGTTACACTAACACATAAGACTGGTACATATGATTACACAGATCACAGGCCGCACTCACAGACAAAGCACATGAACCCAAAGAATTACACACAAACGTAGATATACATCCACATATACAAACACCAAGATAGTGGCATGTGAAATTCTATAAACTACATATTAAAACAGAATCAAACACGTTAACATTAAAAAATTACACATAAACACATGCACTCACAATATCCATGAAATAAAACTAACGGTTATCCATTTTGGACTTGTGTTTCTATATTTAGAAACATTACTGGATAAAATTGGTTAAGAATCTATATTTAGAGATATTGATTTCTTTCTGACGTAGGCTGAAAGTATTGAATTTACAGTGGTGGAAGGAAGGTGTAAGATGCATGCTTTGTCCAAAGATTTTAGCGATATTCTTTCATGGGTATTCCTTTTCGCCAATTTCTTTGAGATCTATTAATCATATCTATAAAATATAATATAAATTGGATATTATTTTTCGGTGACTAGAAAACAGCATCAATTTTAAGTAGGAAAAAGTTACAGGAAAGCAGATACAGTTTTGGTTAAGAAAAAGTAATTGGAGAAATCTCACTTTCCATTTAAATAGTATGTTAATATCCCGTTACTCTTGTAAATTAAATCATTAATTAATAAATCTATATATAGTTGAGGTAATTAAACATATTTAAGTCATTACAAATGACTTGTAGACAATGACGATACAATATTCTGTGATTTTTTTTCATTAAAAGACACCTTATTTCCCAGAACCCTAAAAAATCTTTTTTAAATTTCAAGGAACTCATTTTGGGACATACTCCCTTAATAAGAATATGCTTGTATTTAGTGTCCCTAGTTGCCAGGATTGATATGGAAAGAGGTCTTACTTAAGCGCGAGATTGCTGAGGTTACGAAACTAAATTCTGAAGAACAGAAAATGTTCACTCTGTAGTTTACTTTTGGTTACTATCGTACAAACGCAACAGAAATAACGAAGGAGAAACTGCACCAACGATCTTTCATGCTATGTAGTCTTACCATGGTTGACAGATTGGGCTGCCAATTAAAAAAATGGTTCACTGACAAGTCCCGATACCAGAGGATTTTGTTCCGTTCGGCTACGGAAGCAGTGATTCTTCCATTTACCGCAGCATCCAGGATGTCAGATAGAGCAAATGAGTCACAGACTGTGGCGTCCCAAATGAGGCAACTACCTCTTACACAGAGACAAAGAGTAAGACCATCTGGTCTCTTCCTTTCATGTCTGGTTAACCCCGCCAGCTCCAGAATTGAGGGAATATTAACCCAAGCCAGGACCCACTTAATGATGAAGTTTAACTAGGTGTGACGAGCGAAACGACTAAGCATTTAGGTTGCAAGACAAATCATGAAGGCCTATGGAGTCGACGGTTCCACTACGTCGACATTTCAGTCACCCACTTAATGGAGTTCAATGGAGATGCGGAGCTCATCCAGACTGAGCAGACCACCAATATTGATCATAGGTAGGGTATCAGTACAGTACCCCGAGAATTTCATACTTGCAATAAGTAGACGATACCTTTAAAAACGAACAGATTGATCAAAGAGAGAGTTAAAAGTAGCACCTGAGCACATATTGTTCCAACTCTCTGCTTCTGTCTATCTTCAACTGTATCAGGAACTGACAAACCCAGTTCTCTCTGCTGTAGCAAAGATTCATCCATCTCCCGTCAGAACTAGTTGATAGTACGGAAGGGAAATAAGAGTGGATGGAGGTAAGAAAAGAATTACTAAGTTCATAAAATACAAAAAATGAGTTATATTTGTTAATATTTTAAAATATTTTCTTCGTAAATTCAAAGAAAAAAATTCAAATACTGTTTAAAATCAATTTTAAATTTAACATCTTGATAATTATATTTGTTAACGTCATTCACATGTGTTACAAAATGACTGAGTCCATAACTGAAATACTGGCGGGTGGTCAGTTTGCAGTCACAATTTGCTTCAAGTGACAGGTTTCGCCAGTGGCTGTGTGTGACAGATGTTAATCAATAAATTTATACTTGCACTAACATGTTATTTTCAAGATAACAATGTGGTCAACTTTTGCGAATGTATACCGTCTTTATCGGGTGTGAAATGGGTGACAGGGAAGAGATAAAGACGAGCACTTGCGCAGACCTAAACCCCCAAACCGGTTGGGCAAAGCAGCTTGGTCGCGGACGTCTGGGGAAACTTTGACATTGACCAAGCAATGAAGATTGGGTAGTCACAGTATTGGTGGGACGACAGGAATCTGTAAGAGGAACTAACTCTCAGAAAATACAATAGGTTAGGAATTGACAAGTAATTCTTAAGTATAAAAAAAGACCTTGTTGGGGCTCAATTACTTCAAAGTTTTTAAAAAGTTATTCGAGGTTAGCCATTTTGGATCTAAAGATGGATTCGAAAGCTGGGTCAGTAGTTTGGGCTCCAAGGGAGAACCATGCTGATGAAGGAGGAATCGTGACTGAGGGGAGGGAGTCAACAAGTAGTTTAGTCGTCTGCTCATTCGAAGCTGGTTGACTGAGGAGCCAGAGCTCGTATTTGGAGCTGTTGATGCTAAGACCTCTACGACTAAGTTCCTCGTTCATCGTCTTCGCAGTTGCAAGCACCTTGTCAGGAGGGCCTCCCAAACAAGCATCATCGAGTTACCAGACATTTAGGTCTAGGTCGGTTCCCATCTTGGCAACATCCTCAGAACCCAGTGCAAATAGGGCAGGACCAAGTGGATCACTCTGTTGGACGCCAGAAGCAGATGGGATGAGGTGTTCACCAAACGAGAGGTAGGAGGGCTCCCAATAGGCTTGCCAAACAAAGTGATAAAGTGGTGGGGAATTCTCCCTTACTGCGCGGAGGATGACGTCTCAACTGATGGAGTTAAAATCATTGTTAAGGTCAAGTTAGAGGATGACCTTTGGGGACTAAGAGGGCAAGTTGGTGAAAGCCCTGATGGCATGAGCAGTAGCCTCACAACCTAGCTTTGTACCCATTCCTAGCTGAATAGGTGAAAATTCCTCAGTCAGGCAGTTAGAAACTAAGGACAGACACACTTTTGCTGTGAGCCGTCGCAAAGTACAACCAACTGCTATGGGGCGGAGGTCAACGTTGGGCTTGGTGAGCCTAAATAGTTTGACCCAAAGAACAGGAGATAAATGTAGGCTAGAAACAGATCAATATTCCAGAACATGTGCAATGTAGTTCTACTCCTTTCCTCAGCTATTGGCTGGAAATTACAATGACTTTTCAGCCCTTTCCGAACGATATTGTTCCCCTCGAGATGTACCGAGAGACATTGAAGCACCTAAGGAATGGTCGTTCTTTTGGCCTTCCATCGTAACATGCTTCTCCAATCTCCTTTTAATGTTATGTCTGAAAAAGACAGCATAGAACGCCTTCGAAAGTTCGAACGCTTTTAATGGCTGGAACATAGGACTATCATTTCAATCAGAGGTTATACAGGATTTATACAACATAACATTTGTCGAATCTTTTATTATCAGGTTTGTAAATAAGTAATACTCTTTAAAAGTTACGTTGTTCTTAATTTTCTTGCGATTTAACGAACATAATTTCATCTTTGAATGCTTTTGAACAGACATAATACTTAATGGATTTGTTTCATAAATGAAATCTCACAATATTGGTTTTAAAACATGCCAAAATTATTAATGTTGTTGTGGGGAAGTCCAACCAATGTCTACACAGTCATCGATCAATTTAATTTACTTTGGCTATTATCAATTCTTTCCGATGGCTAATCAATCCTTTGTGAGGAAAACTTCAGCCTTTATTATGATTGATTTGACATCTCAGATGCATTATAGAAACATTAAATCGAAGCCTTTTACATTCTGTGTTCAAATTCTGCTGAGATCCATTCTGCCTTTCATCCTTTTCGTAGGGTCGATTAAATAAGGACCAAGTTGAGCGCTGGAGTCGAAATTGCTGGCCTTGCGCCAAAATTTGAAATCAATATTAAATCGAGGCTTCAGGCGGCGAGCTGGCAGAATCGTCAGCATGCCGGTCAAAATGCTTGGCGGCATTTCGTCTACCTTGACGTTCTGAGTTCAAATTCCGCTGAGGTCAACTTTGCCTTTTATTCTTTCGAGGTCGATGAAATAAGTACTAGTTGAGCGTAATCGACTTGCACCTCCCCCGAAATCGCTGGCCTTTTGCCAAAATTTGAAATCAATATTAAATCGAAATTTATAGTATTTGATTGGCAATTTATTTTACCGACCCCAAAAGGATGAAACCTAACTTAATGTTCTTCAGTTTTTGCAGAGGTATCTCCAAATATGCCCAATCCTTAATTCTAGTGAATTTCTGGAGCACCGTAATCTCACCACAGTAGAGTAAAAAAAAAAACCTATTTAACAATGTAAGTGTTTTTGTGTCCATTCGAAAGTATTCGATAATGAAAACATATCAATTTTTTTTTAGACAGGTCACTTCTTTGTCCACCTTCAATATTTTCTGGTTTCCCTTATCTTTAGGATATCCACCCCATTCTTCTGCTTCTTTCTTTTTGGTATTAATTTTAAGGTTTTATTACCAACGCCATTTAATTGCAGGAATCAAACCTTTTTTTTTTTAAATCTGAAGTTACTCCATATCGATAACGGTTTTATTTTAGTCACTTGATTTTGGAAGGATTTTGATTAAAAAAAGTTTCCTTATTTCTGCGAGTTTCTCATTTAAAAAAAATTATTTTATTCTCATTCCCTTTCTTTCTCTTCTCTGTCCGCAATCCCCTAAATCAATGAAGGATAACTCAATCCGCTAGAAACAGCAGCGAAATCTCCTTCAAATTACACCTTATTGCCTTAAAATGGGAAGGACACAATGGAATGTATTTTTAGATTCACTGTCAACATAGTCACTTGACCTGCTAGCTATGGCAGCTAAATTTCCCACAAATCATATCGTACAGTCTTAAAAAGGACATATTGAATAATATAGTCCTAGATATGTCAATGAGGGAACCTTGCTGTTTACCTCTTCCCTATTTTGAAACAAATGGTTAGAGTTATCTGCTAAAAATAGCAGACAAACTTACCTCAAATAAAACTGCCTTAACTGATTCGCTTACATTTCTCTCCTCTTCCTTTCCCACATTTTATATATTCCCTCTTTCCGCCTATTTCTCCCTTTAATTTTCTCATTTCTGTTACCCCTCTGTTTATCTCTCTTATTTTCCCTTTTTATCTCCAAATATTCTCTTACACCACGTAGTCTCCCTCTCCCTTTTTCTTTTCCCCACCGATTCTTTATTCCTTTCTTCTAAAAAAAAAAAAAAGTTTCTTAATTCTTTAAGTTTCTCGTTTTCATCCTCTTCTCCCGTTTTTTCAATTTTATCTTTCACCTTATTCAATCATTTTACTCTCTCCTTCATTTTCTTTTCCATTTTCTATTTCTCACTATATTCCTCTCTGTCTCTCTCTCCTTTTCTCTTTCTTCCTAAACATTTTTTTTCTTAAATCTCTTATTATTTCCTACACATCTGATCGGGAATTAAACGAGAAAAACAAATGGGTTGCACACTGTTGCAGCAGCAGCGGCAATGACTTCATCATCACCAACAGTAAGAACAGTTACTGAACAAGAAGCGCTGGCATCAACCGCAGAAGTAAATAAGCAGCAGCGACAGCAATAACAACAACAACTGCTGCTGCTACTACAATAATCGATAACAACAGCTTTAGCTTCAACAGTTGTTGCAGCAGTATTAAGATAGCAGAAGCAGCAGTCTCTTTCACCATATAGTCACCACAGCGCCAGTTGTATTAACCACTATTTACAGTATACAGAGTGCATATAAAGTTATTTATATATATATTCATCACATGTACATATACACTCGTCTAATTAAGCTAATATTTTTAATCGTCTCCTAAAAACAAGATGAATTGATCTCCTTTTATTAATTCTCCCCCCTCTCTTTCTCTTCTTTTGGTTCATTCATTCATATGTTTATACATTCATCGTTATAAATTAATCCTTCTACAAATGCCCCATTATGGATCAAACATCGTACAAACGTTTTATTTTTCGTGTGCTTGATTTATTCCACCTTCCTGATTGAGAAGCAAAACACCTGTGAAATTATACACACCACACACGGACTGACGCAAGTATATATATGTAAATATATACGTATATATACAATATTTACATTTCATTTCGTGGATTTAAACATAAAAATAAGAGTTTGTGGCTGTGTACTTCTCTGTCCTAATGGAGTCAAATGGTAGTAGTTATGGATCTACGGAGATCACTGAAAAACACGATGTACAACTCGTGGCTGATTCTGACGACCCGTCCAGACTAGGTACGTATTCCACTCTTTTGTTATACAGCCAGCTTTTAACACACACATGCATACATATATAAACTACTGTGTTTAAGTTTCTCCAACTCAAATTTACAGTTCGCCTTGACGGGCACTAATTACGAGCATGTACGTGTGTGTGTGTGTGTATATATACATATATGTATACATATACATATGCAGTCCCTGTGTTTCGGGTCCCAGATTAGATTTAAACTGGAATGAGAAAGCTTAGAACACATAGCACTTAAAAAAACCAATTTCTTTATGTAGGAATCTTGGAAATTAACAAAATAAATAGATTGACACATGATACTTCTTTTTAAAAACAAGGTTGTTAATTTCGTTATACCAAATATATTATTTATTCATTTATCATTCATTTCTGACCATAGCACACTTTCATTTCGTCCTAAACCTATGGAATACTCGTTCCGATGGTGTTTAACCTAGTTTTACTCCTAATTTTAGAATAGGAGACAGGTTCTCCTCGCGGAGCCGGTTAGGATCGGAAGGTGGTGGAGCGGACAAATTGTCATGTTCAATAGAACTGAAATGATTTTAACATCATAGTGAAGAAAAAAAAATATGAGAGAAGAATAACAAAAATACTACATTTTGTAGCGGAGTACATGTACTTGTCCATTTGAAATGCACTGATTTAGTCACAGGTCTGTTCTGGATGCGCTCCAGTCGTGACAATCCCCATTTTTTGTGTGTACCTGTGTCCAATATAGCGTTAAGAAGACAAGGTGTGAGTGATGTGAGATAGACTTTCTCTTCTGATACTAATGCATAAATAAATTTAGGTAATATCTCGAAATTTATATTTTTGCTATTGTCAGAATTTACTGTCTGTCGAAATGTCTCCCATATATATTTACTCCGCCTATATATATATATATATATATATATATATATATAGTGCTACCTATAGTTACTCCCAATTATTTACTAAATCCTGATGGAAAACAGGAAGTGTTTTCTTAAACACCAAACCTCGTCTTAATTTTACCCATTCACATCATTAATTATATGTATTACTGAGGTAATTAGACGGTTCGATGCCACATACACACACACACGGGATACCAAATGTCAGGCTCCATTGAATTTTGCTTTGTAATTGACATTAAAGGTTTGAATTGTAATTTAGAATAATAAATAGGAAATTAAACCGGCCTACCTTTTGGAATCTATTATTTTAAATAACATTGTTCGGTTACGATTGAATGCGAACTGATTTATGATATACTCTACCTTTTTTTTTCATAACGGAGGTATTGTTACAATTTTAACGATTATGACAGTAATTCTAGTCTTATCTTAATGATTGAGGAAGAATCGCCGGTTGGCCCCAAAGCACACATACTGATACTGCCGGTGCGTAAACTGAATTTTTCGCACTCTTCATTCAACTCCACATCACTTAGCTTCATCTAATATCATCCATGATCGGCACACAAGCACTCTTAAGTATTCTTGTTCTCTTTCTCACCTCCAAATCTAACTTCTACCAAATCATCGCTGTCTCTGCACCTTTTGACTGCTATCTTATCACAACAACCCTTCACGTGTCCGTACACTACTCACCCCACAACTCCCGGCTAACCATCTCTGGCAATATGTGTGTTTCACCTCTAATCCATCAGAAGCAGCTTGGCGAATGGCTCAAGCATCATCTAAAGCAGTTCTCAACTGAGATCCATATGGCCCCTGAGGGTCCATATAAGATTTTGGTGGGGTCTAGGGGAAAAATATGTAGATTGGGGATCGACAATAGTATTTTAAGGGCCCCTGAAAAATGTTTGCTTTAGATGTATGTATTGGTATGTATTGCAAGAATCAGCTTGTTTTTTGTTTGTTTTGTTTTTCTCTGACATTTTACATAGTTCAACCTAAACAAGTTAATGTGTGGAAATCAAAATAGGAATTTTGAAAGAAGTTTCTATAAAACTAGTTTTTAAACATTGAATGGCTATGGGGGTCCACCAGAATAAAATAGTAATGAAAGGGGTCTATACGTAAAATTTGTTTGAGAACCCTTGAAAAGCATGTCCTTCTACATCCCATATGCAGCTATAGGAAAGTGGGTTATACATCTTTGGATTGTATACCTGACTTTCCTACTATAAAATAAGAATATAACGGAACGCTGAACTCCAGACTATCAACTCAAACAACATTTATTCAGGTGGTAATCTTACAAATCTTTAGTTCTTGTTGTTACAGCTTCTGTGTGTATGAGCATAGTTGTTGGGACGTTGTTCTGTAGTTGTGAGCGAGCTGTCGAGTGTAAGTCCGAAAGATGTAGAGAGACAGCTTAAAATACGTCCATGCTCAATCGCTGGCCAGCGAGAAAGAGAATGAATTGAGCGGGAAACGCTTGCTTGTTTAATTCCACGCATGCGCACGGCGTTACTACAGAGCTCCCTCGCCAGTGCGAGAAACGCACGATAAATGAAATCTGTTAGAACGCCTGAGGCAGGATGGCCACTGAAAACCACCCACAAGATGTGGTACAAACACACACAAAGAAAATTCAAAGAAATGAAATGTACACTTGTGAAATACTTGCATGCAACGTATAAATGAAATGACAATGACAAAACAGCCGTGATGACAACTGTCCAGGAAACTGGAATCACGCGATGTAAAAGTCTGAGTGTTTGTTTTCCCTGAAAGGAAAGAAAATGTATGAGTGCACAGTGTGTGTGTGAGAAAAAAACACAGAACAAGTGAAAGTGTCTGTAGTATAGACTGCGAAAAGTCCCAAAACACCGAGATAGAGTACATTGATGAAGACGTCGGCGCAGGAACTGCTATAGCTGTGTTCTGTATGTGTGGTGGTAATGATCTGTTGACAGTGGTAATGATCTGTTGAAACTTGGCAACGTCGGGGGGAATGCTTGTAGTTGGTAGTAGTAATTGTTGTCGTCACGGTGGTAATCTTGGTTGGCGCACGACGCTGGTGGCGAAAAGGCTGTTTGGTGATGAGTGTTTGAAGAGGTACGCTTTTACAGACAGTCGACAGACAAATCTCTGTACGACCTCGAAGAAAAATTTTCTTAACCCAAGATGAAAGAACGACCGTATGAAATGAATAACAAGAGTTATTGTGTGGCATAAAAGATGTATGTGTAATGTGAGAGTGTGAATGCGACATATAAGAACATAAAAGGCAGGCCGTAATTCCTGTCTTTTTTTCGTGAGTGGAAAAAAAATCCACTCTAACAGAGGCGAGAATAAAAACCGCTCTTGTTGAGTCGTGTTGACTATGGTTGGAGATGTTGGTAATCCGTAGTTCAGTCTCCATGGCCGTATTTGTTCTTTAGTCGAGGTTCACCAGTTATAAGTTGGTAGTCCAGAGTCCATACTGCGTTTTTCTTCGTCGGGGGTCACCATTTTAGTAGAAAGTGGGTTATTGCAGCTTTTTCCATTGTACCATGCTCATATTTAGTTTCGAATTTTGGCACAAGGCCAGCAATTTTGGGGGAAGGGGTAAGTTGATCACATTGACATCAGTGCTCAACTGGTACTTATTTTATCGACCCCGAAGGGGAGGAAAAGTAAAATTAACTTCGGTGGGATTTGATCTCAGAATGTGAAGATGGACGAAATGCTACTAAGCATTTTACCCAGCATGCTCGTTGCCTTTACCATGATCATTATTATGCACACACACACACACTAAATGCAAAAGTACCTCCATTGACTCCCAATCAACAAGTCCTGACAATGTCCCTTGTTACTCTCAAAACAATGTAACCTATCTTCACCAAATGCTTCAGACTCTCTTTCTTTCTCTCTCTCGGGATATATCCTGATTTGAGGAAGCACATTACAGCGTGGAACCATTTCCATTAGAAGTAGCACCTCTGACTGCCAACTATTGTTTTATTGCGCTCACATCAAAGATTAGAGAAACAACTATTAACGACCTTTTCTATCAACTTTAAATTCTTTCTTTAGTGATTACAAACGTGACTTTCATAAGCCAAATCTACTGGGGGCCTACTCTCTTATGTCACTCACTATTGAACTTTCATCCTCAAGAAAACAAGGTTGCTGCCCTCAAAATCTAGTTAAACAAAGCTACCCACCTATAGAATCTCGAAAGGATAGAAGGCAAAGTTGACCTCGGCTGGAATTGAACTCAGAACGTAAAGAGACAGAGCAAATACCACAAAGCATTTCGTCTGATGCTCTAACTATTCAACCCGCGGCATAATAAGCTTCTTGTACACAGAGTTCAGATGCATTCAAGCTCGACGGGAATATAACAAGAATGTCGTGTGAGACCATGTTTTGTTGTGAAACCTTATAAAATTTAAAATGCTCTTCATTAACTAATTAGTTATGTGCGAATTTGTCTATTTTTGCACACGCTATGTAGGTTGCAAGTCTGAAAGGTGTGTACACTTATGCAGGCTATACCTCTGAAAGATTAAAAAGAAAAAAAGAAATCTTGTTTATATTCAAGCAAAAAGGAAATAAAACAAAGGAATATTTGCGATATTTATGTAATTAGATTTTGTTAGTTTTCGATTTTATACACAGATTACTTGTCCTCCTTTGACACGTAATTCTTCAATTTTGTTATAAGTAAATAAAATAATGACTCCTGCATTCATTTATATTTTGAAACCCAATCTAGACTTTAACGATAACACACGCGTGGATGCAGACATATGCCACTAAGAAAATAAAGAAAACTCGCTTTGAATTCTCTTCCTGTATCTCGTTTATGTTTGCATTAGGAAGAAATATTATAAAACATCGGAAAGAAGCCCACCACTTCTAGCAGCAGCGAGTTATTTCCGAACCAGTGGGGCGTATATATTAAGCAAGCCTGCACTGAACCTGCTCTGTGTTTATTAATACCTGTCAAAAGGGGTTTCCAGTAAAACACGTGCTCGTTGAACCGTTCACGTAGATGATGAAGAGTTTGGTGGGGTTTCTGTGATAGTCGCATCAACAACTGCTACAGATTTCGATTATAAATTTGATACTGTATCTTTTCTCTCTTTTTTTTTCTTAATCTATTTCGTCTTTCTAAAATTTTGTTTAACCTAAAACCTTCACACGAGAAAACCGGTCTGAGACCAACCCTGGTTCTACGGTATAAACTTAATGTTTTTGTGTAATCAAAATTGAAACCTTCCATCAAAATTTCACGTTAATGTTCCAAACACCAATCGTTCATTATTTTCAAAATTAAATGAAACACGTGCTTCAGTCTCACTGCATGGAACCTTGGGCAAGTGTCTTCTACTCTAGCCTCGGGCCAGCCAAAGCCTTGTGAATGGATTTGGTAGATGGAAACTGAAAGAAGCCTGTCGTATATATGTGTATATTCATGTGTTTGTGTCTGTGTTTGCTCTCCCATTGCTGCTTGACAACTGGTTTTGGTGTATTTACGTCCCTGTAACTTAGCAGTTGGGGTCAATTTATTTGACTAAAAAAACCCTGAGAGGCAGTGCTCCAGCATGACGACAGTCATATGACTGAAACAAGCAAAAAAGTAAAAGAATATATTCCACTAAGAATGTCATATCATGGAGATTTTTTTATTCTTTTATTTGTTTCAGTCGTTTGACTGCGGCCATGCTGGAGTTGAGCGGCCTTTAGTTGAGCAAATCGACCCCCAGGACTTTGTAATCTTTGTAATCCTAGTACTTATTCTATCGGTCTCTTATCATGATCATGATGATCATCATCATTGTTTTTATAGACATAGGAGTGGCTGTGTGGTAAGTAGCTTGCTTACCAACCACATGGTTCCGGGTTCAGTCCCACTGCGTGGCACCTTGGGCAAGTGTCTTCTACTATAGCCTCAGGCCGACCAAAGCCTTGTGAGTGGATTTGGTAGACGGAAATTGAAAGAAGCCCGTCATATATACATATATATATATATATATATATATATGTATATGTTTGTGTCTGTGTTTGTCCTCCCAACATCGCTTGACAACCGATGCTGGTGTATTTACGTCCCCATCACTTAGCAGTTGGGCAAGAGACTGATAGAATAAGTACTAGGATTACAAAGAATAAGTCCTGGGGTCAATTTGCTCAACTAAAGGCGGTGCTCCAGCATGGCCACAGTCAAATGACTGAAAGAAATAAAAGAATAAAAAAAATCTCCATTTCCCCGTGCTTGAAAGTGTTGGACAAGAATTTCACTTTCAGACGAAGGCAATTCTTCAGAATTCTAAACACAGTTCAAACCAATAACCAAGGGAGTGTTTACATAACCGAGAAACTAAAACTGTCGATGATTAATTCGAAAAAGGTGAGTCATAATCACTGTGAAGTGTTTTCAGGTGTTCCAGTTCCGGACACATTTTATGGTTCCAGGCAAATTACTGTTTCTCAATAATGTATTCTTTAAATTTAGATTACGTTGTACAGATTGTTAACACCTCTTCTTCTAGCTCTTCTTTCTTTCTCTTACAATGATGACATATTTTATTATTATTATTATTATTTTAGAAATACTTGCTTCTCATACTTCATTTATCTAACTCTGTCTCTCTCTCTCTCTTTCTCTCTCTCTCTCTCTCTCTCTCTCTCTCTTATATATCTCTATTTGGATGCCCTTATCTGCTCATCAGTTTCATTTTCTAACTTTTATCTACCTGGTTATTCGTTTCTCAGAGAGTGCCTATCTGCCCCCACCCCACACACACACTCTCCCCCTCTCTCTCTGTATACTCGCTTGCTTACCTGCTTCTCTACATGCTCGTTTGTCTCTCTATCCACCTGTCCATCTTTGGCTAGTCATCTAGCCACCCTTCCCTCTATCTTTATCAATATGTCTATAGGCGCAGGAGTGGCTGTGTGGTAAGTAGCTTGCTTACCAACCACATGGTTCCGGGTTCATTCCCACTGCGTGGCACCTTGGGTAAGTGTCTTCTACTATAGCCTCGGGCCGACCAAAGCCTTGTGAGTGGATTTGGTAGACGGAAACTGAAAGAAGCCTGTCGTATATATGTATATATGTATATGTGTGTATATGTTTGTGTGTCTGTGTTTGTCCGACCAACATTGCTTGACAACCGATGCTGGTGTGTTTACGTCCCCGTAACTTAGCGGTTCGGCAAAAGAGATCGATAGAATAAGTACTAGGCATCCAAAGAATAAGTCCTGGGGTCGATTTGCTCGACTAAAGGCGGTGCTCTAGCATGGCCGCAGTCAAAAGACTGAAACAAGTAAAAGAGTATGCCTATCTTTGGCAATTTTTCTTAGCATTATCTCAACCAGTCAATCCTCACGGATTCCGTTACCACCATCACTCTTCTCCTCTCTTCTCCTCATGATCTACCAAAACTCCTCTAATAGTGTAAATCAGCAAATTCAGTTTCCCTCTGATGTCAGTTCTTTTGCGTCTGCTGGAAGGTAGACTACACTTTAGTTATCAAATACTTTGCTGTATCTATTTGGCCATATTGATTTCCACTCGCTGTCTACAAAGCCAATTTTTGTAAGAGCGAGAGATATAGCTGGCTGAACAGACCCCCCCCCCTACCACCACCACCACCACACACACACACACTCTCTCTTTGCTGCAACAAGTGTATTACTGGTACTCATTTTCATCAACTTCGGAATGAAGAAAATTTGATTCTCATTGGGTTTTTTTTTACACAACTTGCATAGACAAAATGAAATAGCTGTGTTATTTACATTATTTACATTTGACGGATATTTGTCCTCATCTTGTTTGTTGTTAACACAACGTTTCGGCTGATATACCCTCCAGCCTTCATCAGGTGTCTAAGGGAAATTTCGAACCTGGGTTCTCATTCCTGAGGTATTTTTCAATGTTGTTATTATTATCATTATTATTATTATTATTATTATTATTATTATTATTATTATTATTATTATTATTATTATTATTATTCAGGTCACTGCCTGGAATTGAACTCGGAATCTTGGGGCTAGTACCCTATGCTCTTAACCACTACGCCATATGCCCATGGGCATATGGGCTACTAACCCCAAGATTCTGAATTCAATGTCAGGCAGTGACCTGAATAATAATAATAATAATATCGAAAAATACCTTAGGAATGAGAACCCAGGTTCGAAATTTCCCCCAAAACACCTGATGAAGGCTGGAGGGTATATCAGCCGAAACGTATTAACAACAAACAAGATGAGGACAAATATCCGTCAAATGTAAATAATGTACATAATTACTTATGTTATTGTCATTATTTCTCAGCATATAGCTGGACCTGATTGAGCAGGTGTGTAATCAAAGGTATTCCAGCCATTATCATCCTGTCCTTTTTTTTTTTTATTAATGTGAATAACATTGTTCAATGTGTTCATGTCCTTCCCTTTTTAAAATAATGTGTATTTTATCATTAAAAGAAAAATTGTGTGTGTATGTGTGTGTTGAAGGTGGAGTGTCAGAATCATTAGAGCATCAGACATGTCTTGCAGTAGTTATTCCTCCTCCTTATGTTCTGAGTTCAAATCCTGCCAAGGTTAACTTTATCTTTCATTCTTCTCGAGTTGATAAAATGAAATATCAGTCTAGGGTGGATGGTGGGGTTGGTGGAATTGTTGAAGTGTCTGGCAAAATGCTTTATGTTGTTTGTTCACATTTTTTTTATCTTCTAAGAGTTCAGGCTGGTGTAGCAGACTTGTCTATTTTTAGCAAACAAGATAATAACCTGTAAAACAAATAACAGAAGGAATGCAATGGGAAACCATCATTGTATTCTCCTATGAAAATTTCATGACAAACACACAGTGCTTGTTAAGAAAGTGACCAGGGATTCATTTGTAAGTTTATGGTGTAAAAACAACAACAACAAAAGCGTGTGTTATTTGAGTTAGAATTGGCTGCTTCTTCCAGAAGCATGTATAATTTGTTTCATAAGTGTGGGGTTTTACTGTTTTCAGTCAATCCAGGTGTTATTTATTCTATATGTATCTCCTATCAGTAGCCAGAGGGCTAATTTTTTCATGGGGTGTGTAAAGTGCACATAATCATTCAAATCAACCTTGCAACATTCCTGGGGACCAAAAACATTCCAAGATAAATACAACTTTCCAACCATTTTCTTAAGTTATTTTGACAACGCTTAAAGTCAACTTTTATGGAATATTTTGTAGGGGACAGATGTAATTTATTGAATTAGTGTATATATATATATATATATATATATATATATATATACATATATATTATCGTTTCTCATTGTGTTTAACGTATTTTTTTTGTGATGTCCTGTACGCATACATGCATGTATGTATACATATAGATATAGGTATGTACATATATGTATGGATATATGCATATGTTTATATATTATTTATATTATTACATATATGTATATATATATATATATATATATATATATATATGCTGTATGTGAGAAGACCCGGCAAGCCAAGTGAGATCGTTGCCAGTGCCCCTGGACAGGCTCTTGTGCGGGTGGCACATAAGATGTACCATCCTGAGCGTGACCGTTGCCAGTACCGCCTGACTGGCCTTGTAGGGTTTTCGAGCGAGATCGTTGCCAGTGCCCCTGGACTGGCTCTTGTGCGGGTGGCACATAAAAGACACCATTTCGAGCGTGGCCGTTTTCGTGCGGGTGACACGTAAAAGCACCCACTACACTCTCTGAGTGGTTGGCATTAGGAAGGGCATCCAGCTGTAGAAACTCTGCCAAATTAGATTGGAGCCTGGTGTAGCCATCCGGTTGCACCAGTCCTCAGTCAAATCGTCCAACCCATGCTAGCATGGAAAGCGGACGTTAAACGATGATGATGATGATGATATATATAGTCAAACTTGATCCCAGTGAATTAGAAAAGTTGATTTGCAACAATTTAAATAAAACATTAACTGAATTAAGCTGATCTCAGAGGCCTTCAAAGACCCAACAAGTAAAAAGGAAAAAAAAAATCAACCTATATATATATATATGTGGTGTGTTGTCTGAAAGGGTGCTACAGTATGTCAATTAAGCTGGCTTGGAATTTTGTTTGTGGAAGTGATATGCATTGATGCATGAAAAAGTTGTTTTTTTATGTAGTTAAGTAGATATTTTTGTTTTGTGAAGATAATGTTCAGGTTTAGAATATAATGTTTTTAAGCAGCTAAATTTTTTTTAATAAAACTAATGATAGACTGCTAAGGGAGGAGTGAAAATGATAAGGTGTAGGGCAGCTTTAGAATGGTATTACAGGAAGAACCCCCCCCCCACACACACACACACGAGAGAGAGAAAGAGAACGTGTGTGTTTAGTGTAGGGGGTGAGAATGCAAGGGGTAGCAAATTGATATACTCTTAACCTGTAGGCTGGATCCATTCCAAATCAGTGTTTAGTCTATCTGGCTCAATTTTATATAGTATAAAAAAAAAGGATAGTTTTTTAACATTATCTTATTCTGTAAAATATATTGCTAGCATACTTTTCGAGTCGGAGCTTGACTAAAGTTCTGGTTAGCACCAGTTCTGATTAATCAAATCAGTGTACCTTAGTATTTTTTGTTATGTCAACCAAAGGAAAAAGATTATGCATGTGTATACCAAAAGATGTAACCTGTTTCCCCTTCCATTTGTTCATATACACCAGACTAATCAGAAGTTTTTCTTCAAATTTGCACAAAACTTCATCTGAATGCATTCAAGTGATATAAATGATATTGAAAGGTTTTGCAGTTGAAACAGTACAAACTTTCTATTAAGCATTAGTCTTCTCAAGGACTTTACATATATATATAAATAACAACAGTACGCAGTTTCTTTCCCCAGTCAATATCATTATATATTTGGAGTAAACTACTGTCTTTAAGCCTTTAATTGTGAAGCATTAAACAAATGTCAGTACATCTTGTTACACTTTTCTTACATAGGAAAGTAAAAAAAAAACTGTTCCAAACATATTTCATGGTTTGTCGACTGCTCATCAGAGAATAAGTACTTCTCTCATTCCTTTCCCTACAAAGAGGTTTTTAGCACACACTGTATTGTACATAAATATTTATGAATTATAGCACTGACAAACACATGGCATGCAAATTAGTCAGTCTATTAGAACAAAGTTCTACTTTGAATTTGGTATCCAGTAATCCCTGGCCATATCATGGTTCACCTATCGCAGTTTATTATTTAAGCTTATGTCAATTCCTCCATGGTGTTGTTTTGCATTTATAATAAAATAAATATACTAGGAGTGGCTGTGTGGTAAGTAGCTTGCTTACCAAACACATGGTTCCGGGTTCAGTCCCACTGCGTGATACATTGGACAAGTAAGTATCTTCTACTATAGCCTCGGGCTGACCAAAGCCGTGTGAGTGGATTTGGTAAACGGAAACTGAAAGAAGCTAGTCGTGTGTGTATGTGTGTATATATATATATATATATATGTGTGTGTGTGTGTGCCTGTGTTTGTCCCCCCCCAACATCACATCGCTTGACAACCGATGCGGTTTGGGAAAAGGGACAATAGAATAAGTACTAGGCTTACAAAGAGTAAGTCCTGGGGTCGATTTGCTCGACTAAAGGCAGTGTTCCAGCATGGCCACAGTCAAATGACTGAAACAAGTAAAAGAGTACTGTTTCTACATTGTGGATTTTCACTTATCACAGGGGTTTTTGAAAATTAACACCCACGATAGTCAAGGGATTACTGTAATAGCAATTTCTTATTAGCTCTCATTTCATTAGTTTCTCTCATTGGACTGAAATTATAGAACATTGGGAAGATACTCAATAACAATCATAAGAGGTATTTAAAAGTCAAAGCAAATTTCTATCAGATAAAAATCAGCTTACACACACCTGTCTATGTTAGGCAAAGACAAAAACAACGTATCGAGAACACAGTATGAGGATAAAGATGTTAGTTAAATGCTTGAAGGGAAAAAGAGAAATGGATGTCTTTAATGTTTTGCATGTTTGGCCTTTAAAGAAAAGACTATGTATATATATATATATATATATATATATATATACATATGTATGGGGGGGGGGGCTCCAGCATGGCCACAGTCAAATGACTGAAACAAATAAAAGAATATATGTATAATCAAAAGTATCCATTACAGTCAATCTTATCAATCAGTTTTGCACTAGGGATCCAATGGAGTGTTGAGGTAACAATCCAATTATGTAACCCTGCGCTCATCAGAGGCAGCTGATATGGAATGAAATATACTGTATACTTCAGATAATATACCCAATCTATTGACAGCTATATAAGTGCATTTTTCCTGACTTATGGACTCTTAGATGACTTACACACACACATATATTATAATATAAACAAAAAGATATATATATATAGTTAATTACAAGATGTGACATTTTCAAATGTGTTTACATCAGCTGCCTGACACAACCTTGTTCATCTAATTCTAAATCTCTTTTCACAGATTCATTGATCCATCTCTGATAATTCTTGGCCTAATCTCAATTTTTCCCAAAATGGAAAGAGAAATCAATGAAATACATCTTGCTATACTGTATGCACACATTCACACATGCGTATACACATACATTCATGCACGCATATACACATACATTCATCTTTACACTAGTATGAATGGAGAACGTATTCTTATCAGTTATGGAAAGTTTAGTAGTATTTATATCTATAGTTTATTATTAGAAAACGTTTTATTTTTATTATTTTTACATTACATTAAAGCAGCCAGCTGGCAGAAACGTTAGCACACCAGACAAAACGTTTAACAGTATTTCATCCATCTTTACATTCTGAGTTCAAATTCTGCTGTGGTCAACTTTGCCTTTAATCCTTCTAGAGTTGATGAAACAAGTGCCAGTTGGGCACTGGGTCAATGTAATTGCCGAACCTCCTCTCACCAAAATTTCAGGCCTTGTGCATTTAGTAGAAAGGATTATTTTTGCAGTACATTGCATTGCATTTTATTTGTTTTCCAACTCTATGTTCTTCTCCTCCACATTTCTTTTTAACTATTCTTGTAACATCCCCTTTACAAAAGGGGGACATTAGTGACAGTATGTGAATTAGCGGTTAAGGCGTTATACTCATGGTTGTAAGATTGTGATTTCTATTCCTAGCCTGGGTAACATGTTGTGCTCTTCAGCAAGACACTTCATTTTACCTGACTTCCAGCATTAGCTGGGAATTTAACTCTGAGATAGACTCATTTCCTGTTCAGATGCAAGTGTTGTAATCTCAATCATTTAAACACCATGGAAACCAGATTGAGTCCTAGGGCTCATAACACACTTAAGCCTATGTTTTTTTTTTTTTTGCAGTCCTGTTGGTATTAATGAAATCATTAATCATTTAGTTGTATGCCTTTTCATTCTGAGTTCTAATCCTAATGGATTCAGCTTCTTTCATCCTTGTGTTGTTTTTGTTGTTTAATTTCTGTGAATTCTATTGGGGTTGATTTTGACTTTCATTCTTGCAGTGTTGTTGATGAGGGCATATTGATGGCCAATAAGTTCAACTTTGCCTTTCATTATTTCAGGGTCATCATCATCATCATCATCATCATTGTTTAACGTCTGCTTTCCATGCTGGCATGGGTTCGATGGTTTGACTGAGGGCTGGCAAGCCAGAAGGCTGCACCAGGCTCCAATCTGATCTGGCAAAGTTTCTACAGTTTCTTCCTAACACCAACCACTCTGAGAGTGTAGTGGGTCCTTTTACGTGCCATCTGCACAGGAGCCAGTCTGGTGGTACTGGCAACGACCACGCACAAATGGTGTTTTTTTCGTGCCACTGGCACAGGAGCCAGTCAAAATACCAGTTGTAACTGCCTCCAAATTTCAGACCTTATGTCTATAGTAGAAATGGTTATTATTATCATGTTTTACTTCTTCCTTCGGTTTTGCTTCCATTTCTTGCCTTCACAACATTGTGATCACCGTTGTCATCGTCATCATTTAGACAGCAGAGTGGTAGAAGTAGTAAAGAATTAGGCTAGGTCATGGCCAACTGCGTTTGGTTCTAGCTCTCTTAGTTCTGAGTTCAAATTGACAGTTATTATTAGAGGATGATGGAGTGGCAGAAACACTTTGCTACACAAAGACAAATGATGAAAAAGAAATAGAAAATAGTAATCAATGTGCATATGATTAATTATTGACACTATACCATCATGCTGCTGACAAGGTCTGATCTGTTTGCAGCCCTTGGTCATTTACTGTCACACTTCTAATATAAACATACATTTATATGCTCTCTTTCTCTTTCATATACGATCAAAAGACTGTCTGTTAATGAGCACTACCTGCTCTTATACCTTTATAATGTCCTTTATCTTTCTTCCCCTTGCTGCACCCACTCATCCCCTGTCACCTGCCCTTCTCTCTCTCTCTAAGTTGTTTTTGCAGCTTTCCCCCTCTGCTCTTCCTCTTCTTTCAATTTCTGATATCTTCCAGCATCTACTTTTCACTCCTCTCCTTCCGGCTCCCTTTCTCTCACAGCCCTCTCCCCCACAGCTTCTCTGCATCCTCAGCATCCCTTCTTATCTTTTTCCCCTCTTATCTACCTACACAGCCATCTCTCACCTCTTCTTTCTTCAGTGATTCACTTGAGATTTCTCTTCAGTCTAGTCTATCACTCCTTTTCCCCTCACTCCTGCCCATACCCCTTATAATGTTGGATAGTCCTAAACACCCCCTTACACAACTCAACCTGTCACAAATCCCTTCCCTCCCTTGATCCCTACCATATTTCCCCAGCTTCCCCATCTCTCTGCCTAGAGCCATGGCCCACTTCTGTTTTCCCTCATTTTATAGGGGCCACATTAAGACTTTAGCCTTACAAGTTATAAGGTAATGATCTCTAATACTGGTGCCACAAAAAAAAAAAGAAAGTAAAGTGGTCGGCATTAACAAGAACATTCAGTTGTAGAAACCATGCCAATGAAAACATTGGTACATGAAGCAGCCCTCCAATTCATCAGATCCTTTCAAACTCTTCAGCTCTTACTTATGTGGAAGGTAGACATTAAATGACAAGGATGATTTTAACATCTCTTCTTCTTGGCATGTACTGAACAACTCAGCTATTTAGTACATCACTAATAATCTCAGTCCTTCATCATCTTTTCCATAAAACACAATGTCCTGAGATCCAACCATATCTTTCTCCCTATACCAGCCTTGTTTTTACATTTCCACAGGTATCCTCTGCTGTCAGTATACGGTGCTCAGTGCTCATTATCCATTCACTCAGTGCTCATTATCGATTCCCATCCTTTATCCATGCTATCCCAAATCTGTTAACAGCCTCTGTTACCCAGACACTCTCCCATCTCATGTATACTTTGCCTTTCATGCAGTTTAATAATATTGTTGCATACCCACCAGATCAGATTCATCTCATTTCTGTACAACTTCAGTAGCGTCAGTTACTATGCATGCTTCACAAAGGAGTTTGTTCTTCAAATGTAGAGTGAAACCCTGTGTAGCTCACAGAGACAACAGCTATCTGAACTTATTAGCATAAACAAGATCCATGGACTGATAATAAGTATTTTAGTTGTACTGTTTACATGTAAGTCCCAAGAGCTCCACAACCAATACTGTCACCCCATCTGCATCACCACATCAACAACAACAACGACTAACAATAACTGAAGCAATTTTTAAAAAAAACTAAAGAAATAGGAGTGGCTGTGTGGTAAGTAGCTTGCTTACGAACCACATGGTTCCGGGTTCAGTCCCACTGCATGACACCTTGGGCAAATGTCTTCTACTATAGCCTTGGGCCGACCAAAGCCTTGTGAGTGGATTTGGTAGACAGAAACTGAAAGGAGCCTGTCATATATATGTATATGTGTGTGTGTGTGTGTGTGTGTGTGTATGTTTGTGTGTCTGTGTTTGTCCCCCCTAGCATTGCTTGACAACTGATGCTGGTGTGTTTACGTCTCCGTAACATTAGCGGTTTGGCAAAAGAGACAGATAGAATAAGTACTAGGCTTACAAAGAATAAGTCCTGGGGTCAATTTGCTCGACTAAAGGCGGTGCTCCAGCATGGCCGCAGTCAAATGACTGAAACAAGTAAAAGAGTAAAAGAGTAAGAGTAAAATAGACATAATTCAAAACACACACACACATACAACTTTGACTTGTGTGTTGAATTTTGAAGCACTAGCACAAAGAAAAAAAACTATATATTTCACAATAAGAGATGTGTTTATAATGGAAATAATTCTTATTATTGCCATGGTAACACAAAACAAAAGAGTATTGAAAGTGGGGTGCGCATTAATACAGACTCATACGTTTACAATCTCCCAAACAATGGCATACGTATAAAAACAATGCAAAAGAACAAAAAGTATTGCAAGAATGGATGTATATTTCCTCTGAAGATAATGTGAATTCCATCGTTTTGAAGAGGATTTATATCTGAAAATAGAATAAAGTTTTCTGTAGCTTCTTTTATGGCTGAGTAACTACAAATGGAATTTAGACGTGTTTTGATAGACAGGCAGATTTAGTGTATATCTATTTGTCTATCTATATGTTTATCTGTCTGTCTGTCTGTTAGTTAAACTGACAGACAGCTAGATAAATATCCACAAAGAAACTAGGTAGAGAAACTGAAGAGAAATAAAATCATTATTTTCTTTTGAGGATTTTTTTTTTTATGCTGTTTTGATTCTTGGACTTAATTAATCTAAATTTATCGAAAGTGGGTGAAAAAAACGACTTGCTAATTATAAGAACTTTGAATTAAATTTCCTTGAAGCTGTCCTGATTAGATGTAGTTATTGAAATGCATCTGGATATGATGGAAATTCACTGAGCATTAAAGAAGAGAGATAAAAAGGAACAATCCAAAATGAAAAGTGATGAATGAAAATAATATGACAATGTTATGGTAGAAAAGAAGCAAACACTATTCTGAAGATGTTTAACAGTATCTGAGGCTATAAGTAACCTAGTAGCTGTGATCTGAAGGAGTTTCTGCTTTTTCACTTGCCTTATTAAAAAACGCATCCAAGTTCCTCTCACCAAAGGAAACAATTTGGATAAAAGTGCCCTCATGTATTGTCCTAAAATAAAATGAGATGATCATAACTGGATTGTCTTTTGATCGTAGATACAGTGAATCAGGATTGATGGGGATGGGGTGGGGTACTAAGCAACGACATTAGTAGATCCTTAATGGATTCCTAGCAAGATGCTATATAACTCTACTGAATTTTAACCGGGTAGGGCTTCACTAGCATGAATGTGTGTGTATGCATATCATCATCATCATCATCATCATTTAACATCCATCGTCCATGCTGACATGGATTGGACAATTTGACCAGGGCTAAGGAGCTGTGCCAAACAGTACCAGTTTCCATTTTAGGTTTTGGGCGAGTCTGGAAATTCTTGACCCAACCTAAAACTACAAGTCACTGTGAAGTATTGAACCTTCCAGTTCCTATAACATATCTCTCTTTTACAAGCATATTGAATTCTGCATTTCTTAGAGGTGGTGGAGACATCCAGTGCATGGCAGAACTCCATCGTTCTGAAATCTTGCCACAATGCAGAATTGAGTAACACAAAATCTATTTTCCGCATTGACTTTCAGGTTGCAAATTGAGATGCATTTTGAGTTGTTTTTTTTTTTTGAAAAGTGAGAAAAGAAGTAATACAACCACTTTTCTTTATGATAAATCAATTTTAAACATGTGCAATACAAAATAATGAAGACTGAGACCTTCTTACAGTGCAAGGAAAGAAAAATCTAATAGCCTTTATGTATTTCAAGTACAAGGAGGCGCAAAGGCCCAGTGGTTAGGGCAGCGGACTCGCAGTCATAGGATCGCGGTTTCGATTCCCAGACCAGGCGTTGTGAGTGTTTATTGAGCGAAAACACCTAAAGCTCCACGAGGCTCCGGCAGGGGATGGTGGCGACCCCCTGTTGTACTCTTTCACCAAAACTTTCTCTCACTCTTCCTGTTTCTGTTGTGCCTGTAATTCAAAGGGTCAGCCTTGTCACACTGTTTCACGCTGAATATCCCTGAGAACTACATTAAGGGTACACGTGTCTGTGGAGTGCTCAGCCACTTGCACGTTAATTTCACGAGCAGGCTGTTCCGTTGATCAGATCTACTGGAACCCTCGATGTCATAAGCGACGGAGTGCCATTTCAAGCACAAAGGCCATCATCAGAAGTAAACAGTCAAGAAATGTGAGCCTATACAGTACTGGCCATGCTGTTACTATATTTACCCATTGTTGCCACCACCATTCCCACAAGCACAGCACGGTTGCTGTCTGTATAATAATCAACATGGCTTGTACTGTTCAGACTGGTTTTCACTTTCTGCTTCCTGCAAATTGTTGTGCCAACTTTTGACTTTTGCATGAATAACCATCATGTTTATTGGCACATTTTCTCCAGTTTGATCACTGAGCCATACACTTAAGAGCTGTTCAGTTTTAAGTATCAGTTCAGGTCTATAAAAAACAGTATCTGGTCATTTAATGGTGTAGCAGCCTGAATACTTGACCAAATTTTAACTTGACTGTCATATATTGTTTCAACTAAGTATGTTTTTGTAATGCAAGAAATGCTTGTAATATGTATTATAGTATACTAGCTGGTTCTGTGCCATCAAAAATGACGGCTAATTGTAGTATTTTATGGATGGTAAATCAAATTAATACACTTGTCAGTGTTACCTAGTGGTTGTCTTTTGAGATGCGACACTGATCATCGTTTGTTACTGAAAGAATGCTGCTTCACACATACAAACACTCACATACTTCCCTTGTACATTCACACACATATACTCACACAGAGCTGAAACACTGTCTGATTTTCCTTTTCAGCATTGAATGTTCACCACCCCACCCCCATTACACACACACACACACACACACACACACACACACACACACACACACACACACACACACACACACACACACACACACACACACACACACACACACACACACACACACACACACACACACACACACACACACACACACACACACACACACACACACACACACACACACACACACACACACACACACACACACACACACACACACACACACACACACACACACACACACACACACACACACACACACACACACACACACACACACACACACTTCCCTTTTACATACATACACATATA
This sequence comes from Octopus bimaculoides, assembly GCF_046866305.1. Lineage (NCBI taxonomy): Eukaryota > Metazoa > Mollusca > Cephalopoda > Octopoda > Octopodidae > Octopus > Octopus bimaculoides. Next base: position 86,078,880 of record NC_142937.1, on the reverse strand, counting down.
CTCACACAGAATTAAAACGCTCCCACTACCACTTTGCCATCACCCTGTGGGTGGGAGCATATTTTTGGTCTAAATTATCTCCTACATTTCAACTACTTTTAGAATTCTGTTTTCACTTCTACCAAATTGAAAGAAACATTTACACCACAAAAGTTTCTACTTTTACTCATATACTTTGGACAATAACTCTGTAGAAATGTGTCACAATGCTTTTTAATATTGTGAACAAGGCAACACATGTCCAAGTGTAATGGATGAGTCTCTTTATGATAGACATCAGCTGATAAGATTTTTTTGTATGCATATATATTTATATATGTGGTGTGGGTGCAGGTGTGGCTGTGTGGTTAGAAGTTTGTTTCACAATTACATGATTCCAGGTTCAGTTCTACTACGTGGCACCTTGAGCAAGTGTCTTCCATTATAGCCCCAGGCCAATCAATGCCTTGTGAGTGAATTTGGTACACAGAAGCTGCAAGAAGCCTGTCATATGTGTGTGTGTGTGTGTGTGTGTGTATATCACCATCATCATCATCATTATATATATATATATATATATATATGGCCCTCGTGCCGGTGGCACGTAAAAGCACCCACTATACTCTCAGAGTGGTTAGCGTTAGGAAGGACATCCAGCTATAGAAACTCTGCTGGATCAGATTGGAGCCTGGTGCAGCCTTCTGGCTTGCCAGTCCTCAGTCAAATCGCCCAACCCATACCAGCATGGAAAGCGGACGTTAAACGACGATAATGATGATGATATATATATAAGGCAAATAAAAAAATGGAGAGGATATAAAATTGATAAACATCAACCCGTAAACATAAATAGATATAATGGAATGTTTAGGGGCTGATGTTTGTCGATTTTATATCATCTCCATTTTCTTATTTGCCTTTATAAATCCGGGGTCAATTTCCAATTTACCCCCACCCATACCTGCTCTGTTTTATTTGATAGCTTGGCTTATCTGTGTCTTTGGCTACAGCTATAGACACAGCTATGAGTACAGCCACCTTGTACAACCCTAGGTACTGCCTTATCCACTGCCAGGCTATCGGTGCTAGTGCTTTCTCTAGGCCAAACTATTAAAAAAAATACTGTACAAATAGTTATTCTAAAACCAGTATTAAGCATTCATGCCAGAGATTTCATTAAAAGAATATTATAAATATATTTAACATTGCTTCTGGGCAATTTGAAAGCTCATATTTTCATTTTAAAATTGGAGTAAAAAAAAAACTGCAAAACAAAGAAGTCAGAAATACTGATTTAAGTTTAATTATGGACATTTAATTACCAAACTCTGCATAATATTAGTTTTTGATTATTTATTTCGGTTGTAGGTGTTGTTTTTATCAGGAAGTGATAATATTAAATTAAACATGGCCTGAACTTATCTAAGCCCTAAGATCTATCTAATTAGTCGGAACTTATCTAGTCGTTAAGATTTTGTATGTGTATTGTTGGCCTAATGAACTTTCATCTAGAATTTCAAATCCAGTTTTTTATTCTATTTATTAGAACAATATTTGAATTATTTATTTATTTTTTTTTTTTTTGATATGTGAATTTTCAAATTCAAAAAGAAAAATTTTTAATTTCCTCAAAAGATCAAAAGAAACTACCTCAGAGGTTTTATTATTATTATTATTATTATTATTATTATTATTATTATTATTTTATTTTTTTTTTTTTTTTTTTTTTTTTTTTTTTTTCAGTGAAAAATAAAAAATTTGAATTTGATTTCAGAAAGAAGTTTTGATGTTCCACCATCACAACCACATCTGTTTTATAAATTTGAAATTTCATTATCCAGCCCTCCACCAGAAAAAGAAACAAACTTAAATTATAATTCCTTTATATTTCCTCCTTCTATGATATTTATTATATATTTTATATATTCTAATTACTTTTTCTCATTTGTGTGTCTTTGCAGAACATAAAATTGTAGCAAGCAATGAATTTAATAATAAACTGAGTGGCAAAGCTTGGGGTCGAATAAAGGTGAGTTCACATGTAATTTGTTCATATTTGTGGGTGTTTTGGGGGGATAAGTAAGAGAGGTGGTTATCATTGTAGGAAGTTTGGTGCTTTGCTCTCAGGACTCAGACTCTCCATCTTTCTTGTCTACACTAGACCCAAGGAAAGGGTCAGCTTGGTGATATTAAAGAGCCTGATATTCAGTTTGGCTTGTTGAAAATCAGTGTTTAACTGATGGGGACATGACTGAGGAGACAATTTCTAGAGGATGCAGTATTCATCATCATCATCATTTAACGTCTGCTTTCCATGCTAGCATGGGTTGGACGATTTGACTGGGGACTGGCGAACCAGAAGGCTGCACCAGGCTCCAATCTGATCTGGCAGAGTTTCTACAGCCGGATGCCCTTCCTAACGCCAACCACTCCAAGAGTGTAGTGGGTTCTATTCTGGAACTAGATATTTGCCTCAATTTTCTGGGTAAAAAGGATTACCGTACATACTCATGGATAAGTCGCATTTTTCCTTCTGAAAATTCCGATAAAAATCAGGGATGCGACCTATTCACTCAACATCACAGAATGTAGCGGCAGACGAAATACCGCTAAGCACTTCACCCGGCACGCTAACGTTTCTGCCAGCTCACCTCTGGCTATTCTTGATATATGATATCTGTTATTTTTAACTTGTTCAACTATTTTGTTAGTGAAAGGACATAATCTGTTGAATTGAACCAGTATATTACTGGTACCTATTTATATATGATAGATGTAAAGTAAAGTTAGCCCCAAACAAAATTTGATCTTAAAATTCTAATTTTCGTTTTAACTAAGTACAAAAGCCCTATATTTTAAGAGAGGAGGGAAATGGGATGTTGTGATGTTCAGGCCTTATCCATTGAAGATTAACAGCAGTAATTAAGAAAATTAGCTCCAAAATGGAACTGAAAGAGCCTCTTATGCTCATTGTTGTATTCACCACCTCAATGTATTTAAATCATCATTTCATAACTTGTCTTCATATTATTTTCAGAAAATTATTACAATGAAAACTAGATTCCCTTCGAGTATTTACTATATAATTGGAAATGAATGCTGTGAAAGATTCTCGTTTTATGGGATGAAAGGTAGGAAACATTACATATAAAAATGTACAAAGTTTTTATACATTATAAACAGTTTTGTAATTTATCAAAAATTTATTTGTCAACTGTTTTGTGATTTATAAATGGTTTTTGTTGTATATAAACGAATTTTGTAGTTTATAAATTGTTGATAAGCCTTGGCTTTGGAGTTTGCCAACAGTTTTGAGGTTTACCGTGGAGGCGCAATGGCCCAGTGGTTAGGGCAGCGGACTCGCGGTCATAGGATCGCAGTTTCGATTCCCAGACCGGGCGTTGTGAGTGTTTATTGAGCGAAAACACCTAAAAGCTCCACGAGGCTCCGGCAGGGGATGGTGGCGAACCCTGCTGTACTCTTCCACCACAACTTTCTCTCACTCTTACTTCCTGTTTCTGTTGTGCTTGTAATTCAAAGGGTCAGCCTTGTCACACTCTGTGTCACCCTGAATATCCCCGAGAACTACGTTAAGGGTACACGTGTCTGTGGAGTGCTCAGCCACCTGCACGTTAATTTCACAAGCAGGCTGTTCCGTTGATCGGATCAACTGGAACCCTTGTCGTCGTAAGCGACAGAGTGCCAACATGTGGTTTACCAACATTTTTGTGGTATATAAACAGTTTTGCCATTTATCAACTGTTAATAAACTTCACTTGTGGAATTTATCAACAGTCCTGTGGATTATAAACAGTTTATAAGTTATTATAGTGAAGGAGACCTCGTTGGCATTATGTTGTTATATATTTTTTTTCGCTGATTTTGTGTTTAATCTTTGTACTGTTTCCAATGACTTGTGCCCTTGTGACCAATAAAAACCATCAATATTGTTATTGTTGATTTCAGCTATCCTGATATTGTACCTCACAAAATATCTTCTGATGAAACCAAACACAGCTACATCTATTTTTCATGTCTTTAATATGCTCTGTTATTTCACACCGTTGATCGGTGCATTGATAGCTGACAGTTTTCTGGGTAAATACAAGTAAGTATAACAAATGAATACTTTTGTGTGTATATGTATATGTCTTATGTTTCTGTATGTGTGTGTGATTGTGTATAAGTATATCATCAGCTACACTTTTGCCTGTTTTTCCAGGTCTTCAACACAACTTTCAATCACTTGCTATATTTCTGTGTCATATATCTATATATTTATATATTCTGAGGTGGGTTTTCTCAAGAACCATGTATTGCCAGTGATTTCAGGCCTTTGTCACCTCTTCTGTAAGATTCAAGGCCCTGAGATTAGCCTTCTTGCAAGTCAGTCCCCTCCATCAAAGGTACTGAAGTTAACTTAACACTTCTGCTGTGGAGCATAGGTCTTTTCAAGTATAGCAAGGCACCAGGTATCCACACATATTTCTGTGTGTGCAAATGCATAACAAAAGCATGTTGGAATTGTGAAACAAAGCAGGAAAGATTTAAGCTAAAATTGGAAAATGAGCAAAAATTGTTTGAATTCTGTGGTGAGAAAAAAAATCCAAGAAAATTGGTGAAATATTCAAAAGATGGTAAAAAGTGTTCAGAAAAATGACACAGAATCAAAAAAAGGAAATAACTTATATTTAACATAGGTGGAAATTTAGATATTGTTACACACATGGTGCAGAGAAGAAAGAAAATGGTAAATGGCAGCGAGAGAGGAAAAAATGTTTTTTTGCATCCATCCTAAAAGACCCAAAAATGGTTTTTAATATTGAATGCAAGAGGAAGCAAGTAGTTGGAAAAGTAGTGGTCGTGGGTGTTGTCAGACTGAAAAGTGAAAATAGAAGTCAAGCATAACTGACAAGTAGAAGGGAATAAAGAATTGGGTGATTCAAAGATGCCAGCCAGAACAAGAAATGCTGAAGTGTAGAGGAATATAGGAAGGTGTGTGTGTGTGTGTGAAGAGCAGGTGGGTGTCAGTAATTGTGTGTCAAAGAGACATTATGGGATGTGTGTGTAAGTATATGTGTGTATATATATATATATATATATATATATATATATATATATATATATATAGACATGCTAAAATTGGTTTTGTATAACATTTAAAAATTAACATTTTTTTCTTTTTTTTTTTAGAACCATTCTTTATGTTTCTATCCTCTATGCATTGGGAAATATAGTTATGTCTCTTACTGCCATTCCGCCACCAGAAATGTAAGTATTTTTGTTGTTTTCTCATTTGTTTTTTTTTTAAATTTTTTTTTTGTTTTTTTAACATTTGATTATTTTACATGTTTAGGTTGTTTTTTTTTTGTTTTTTTTGGTGTGGGTGGCACATGAAATGCACCATTTTGAGCGTGGCCGTTGCCAGTACTGCCTGACTGACCTTCGTGCGGGTGACACGTAAAAGCACCCACTACACTCTCTGAGTGGTTGGCGTTAGGAAGGGCATCCAGCTGTAGAAACTCTGCCAAATCAGATTGGAGCCTGGTGTAGCCATCTGGTTTCACCAGTCCTCAGTCAAATCGTCCAACCCATGCTAGCATGGAAAGCGGACGTTAAACGACGACGACAACAACGACTGGTTACAGTCATTAGACTGTGAGCATGTTGGGCCATTGCCTTAAAGAATATAAACCAGTATACTGAGAGACCTCCCCAACTCTGTAACTGTAAGCAGGTACTTATTTTAAACACTTGGATTGAGTGGAGAATTAGACAATTTGACCTGGGTAAAATTTTAGTACAGGACTGTAAGCAAATATAAAGGCACATGGCCTAGCAGTTAAAATGTTGCAATTGCAATTGTGAGATCATAGTTTCGATTCCTGGAGTGGGTGATGGGTTCTGTTCTTGAGCAAAACACTTCATTTCATGTTGCTCTGCAATTCCTTTGACACCGACCACTCTACAGAGGATACTGGGTGCATGTTTTCATGACATATAGAAGTTACCTTACCCTCAGTACTTCATTTGAGTTGCCAAACATTTACAGAACAGACTGAGAGGTTTTTTATTATCTTTTTTTTTTTTATTCAAGGCACCAGCACAATATAGAAAAAATATTTTTACTCTCTCAACATTTTGAAGATAAAAATAATGAAAGAATCATTATTTCCAATGAAAAACTGTCATTCCATCTTGTTTAAGATTAATTTTATATACATACTTTTTTTTTCTTTCCAGTGCTGGTCCAATGATAGGATTATTGTTAATATCCACTGGTACTGGTGGTATAAAGCCATGTGTTGCAGCCTTTGGAGGAGACCAATTTAGCAAAGGAGAAGTATGTATTCATTATTATTTGTATTTGCTATCTTTGTTATTTTAAATACGGAATTGATTAGGAATAGAATTAACCCAGATAAGATGTAGTTTCTAAATGAGACAGATGTAGAAATGTTTAGCTAAGAGTAAACCTATATACTTAGCATTCGTCAATTTAGAGAAGGTATTTGACTGAGTTCCATGCTCTGTAATCTACTGGTCACTAAGGTAACTAGGGATATGAGTGGCTTGTGATACTCATTTGCAATGACTCCCTCATCGGCTACTTATATATAAAAGGAGGTAATACTTTGAAAAAAAGCCACTGGGTTTGTATATACATTACAACATTACATAACACTGTATATGAAATAATCTATTGTGTGTGTAAGCAAAATTGATCTGATTGTAAAGAGTGGATTAAAACTTAGCTCAAATTGAACCAGTTATCAAGAACTGAGCTGTTGTAGTTTCAATTCTACTCAGAATATCTTTTGACACTCACAGAAAAAATGGCATAAATGTCACACAATCTCATTTTCTTCTGTAAATGTGTGTGACCTTGTACCTTAGTCAGAAATCAAGATGTATATATGATAGCAATATAATATTTTAAAGTGTTTCTCTTTCAGAGAAAATGTTATTTGACTAACTAGAAGTTCAACTTTCACTTTCCTCCGCTACCCTTTTTTTTCTGTTTTAGGAAAAGTTAGTACAAAGTTTTTTCTCTGTCTTCTATTTTGCTGTCAATGCTGGAAGTCTTCTTTCTACTTTGCTAACTCCAGTCCTTAGAGGTAAGCTATGCTATATCATTTATTCTATTTAATTTCTAAGATTAACTTACCAAAAAAAATCATCTCAAATTGCTGTGCAGTTAACACGTTTGCTTTTCAATCATATGGTTTATTTTCATCTACTTTCAATCCTACCAATGGAATTTGGGGTAAGGGTTTTCTACAGGTGTGCCCATTTGGTTAAGAAACTTGCTTTACAACCATGTGGCCATGGGTTCAGTCCCACTGCATGGCACCTTGGGCGACTGTCTTTTACTATAGGCTTGGGTCATCCAAAACCTTGTGAGTGGATTTGATAGATAGAAACTGAAAGAAGCTCATCTCTCTCTCTCTCTCTCTCTCTCTCTCTCTCTCTCTCTCTCTCACACACACACATGTATATGTATGTATGTTTGTGCTTGTATGTATCTCTGTCTAGATATGACATAATGGTTGTAAATGAGCATCATTGTCATACAAGTGAGGTTGCTTGATTCCTGTCTTCCATGAAAAACATGTCAAGCTATGGGAAAGTATTAGCTTGCCTGGAAACAGGTAAGGGTTGATGACAGGAAAGGCACCCAGTTGTAAGAAAGTCTGCCTCATCAAATTCCGTCTGATCCATACAAGCGTGGAAGAGTGGACATGAAATGTTGATGCTGATAATGTTAGATCAAAAAATCCTTTGTGAGTGAAATTTAAAAAAAGCAATTACTTCATAGCACTTTTGGGACCAACCCTGGAGGAAGAAAATCTAGATTGTAAAACTGAACTCTTGTAGCTTTGATCTATCTGGGTCTCTTTTACATTTTGTCCAGTTTGAAACTACACATTCTCTTTCAGTGAAATTTTGACATAATTGACACTAAATTGACATAACTGACACTAAATTGACATAATTGACACTAAATTGATTTTTGTCTTTTTTTATCCTTTTACAGCTGATGTCAAATGTTTTGGTGGTGATTGTTACATGTTGGCTTTTGGTGTTCCTGCCATCTTAATGATTATAGCTCTGTGTAAGTATTTGTCTTGTCGTTGTTGTTAAGTAGCCTCGGTCAGCCCTCTTTGAACAGATTTATGGCACATTCATAGTTGATGAAACATGTAGGTGCAAATCATTACAAGCCTGCCAAATGTAAGACTCCAACATGCAGAGGTTTATCATGTAAAGTGCAGTGTAGCAGTCTGAAAATATTGATTTCTCTTCTTTCCAATCTATTCTTGTATGCCTGCAGGCCTTGATGGGTTGTTGCAGCCGTTGCTGTTTTTTTAACTCCAGACCAGCCTAGGTTGAGTAAACCTATGATCAGATATAATTATTCCATCTTTGTTTCAGTTGTAAAGTATCTAGGACTACATTATCCAACATGTCTATTTAAAAAAAAGGAAAAGCAACTCTTAAAAAAAGAACAACCTTCATTCTTAAAAGGTTGTTTTTTTTAAGAGTTACTTTTCCTCGCATTCGGTAAAAATGTGTTTATTATGGAAGTCTAGTGTGTGGCATTATTCTGTAGTAATGCCCTTATATAAATATAAATAAATAAATATATTCTTGGGAATAAAAAATGATGGATTTTTTTCCCTTTTGAGTTTTTTCACGCTAGCTTCTTGATAAAATTCTTGTAAAAGATTTTCTCCTATTATTGAATTAATTGAATATATATATATATATATATATATATATATATATATATATATATATATATATATATATATATATATATATATAGAGAGAGAGAGAGAGAGAGAGAGAGAGAGAGAGAGAGAGAGAGAGAGAGACTAAGACATATATACATATGTACTGACCATAGTTTCTTGCCATTTCAGTGTTTTTCATTGCTGGTAACAAGAAATATAAAAAGGTTGCTCCAACTGGACATTTATTGAGTAGAGTATGCAATTGTGTGTTTGTAAGTATAAATAGATATTTATTTATTTATTTATTTATTTATTTATTTATTTCACCGTAGACTTATAGTGCTGTTACACTAACTAAGATTTTTTTTTTTGTATTGGAAACATTGGAAATTAGCATTTTCTTTTAGATATTCCTGAAATGGTTGGTTATGTTAGTTCAGTCAAAAACTAACCTTCTGTTCAGAACATCTGTAATGTCTTTTCTATAATTTTTGCTCAAATTTGGAAGATCAAGAAAACCAGTGTTTACTTCCTTATCCCATAGCACTAAATAATAAAAGAAATTCTTCACTCCTTGGATAAGATGTTAGTTTCGTTATATATATATATATATATATATATATATATATATATATATATATACGACGGGCTTCTTTCAGTTTCCATCTACCAAATCCACTCACAAGGCTTTGGTTGGCCTGAGGCTATAGAAGAGGACACTTGCCCGAGGTGCCAGCGGGTGGGACTGAACCCGGAACCATGTGGTTGGTACGCAAGTTACTTACCACACACCCATTGCTATGCCTGTGTAGGAGTTGCTATGTTCTGAGTTTAAATTCTGAGGTCGACTTTTCATCCTTTTTGGGGGTCGATATAATCAACTCATCCCCTCCCCCAAAATGGCTGCCCTTGTGCCAAAATTTGAAACCATTGTTATTATTATTATTATTATTATCATTATTATTATTATTATTATTATTAATAATAATAATTAATAATAATAATAATCATCATCATTTTAGTTATTAGTGGTAGCTAGTACAACTATTGGAGTATCAGGCAATATTTAATTCAGTGCTTTTATTTTCTACTGAAATTAACTTTGCTTTTCATCTCTCCAGATGAAACTGAAAATCAGTTTAATCCAACTACTTCTGCTTTACATATTTTGGGGTTTTATATCAATGTTTATCAATCATTATTTTTTTGTTTTTGTCTCAGTATTCAATAAGACAATACTGGGTTCTGCGTCGCAGTAACACACCAACTCACCCTCATTGGCTTGATGCAGGTTTGGATAAATATGATGTAAGTATTTCTGCATAAGAATTGTTATCCATTCTTCTCTTAAGCTGTTGATTAGGCACACCAAAATCTCTATATATTCCAACCAAATTACCAACAGGAATGAAGACAAAATTATTTTAAAATATATAAAAATTATAAAATTATAAACAAAATGAAAAAAATCAATACACTTTTAATACATTAAACACAATACACATAACTAAAAGTGAGTTTTTTTTTAAATTGTCCAATTTCACTGAAATAGATAGTTAATTCTGGGACAATCTCTGTGTGTGTGTCTATGTTTAGATTTATTGTATACATTTGTGTTCTTTGAACAATTGTATCTTGAAAATAAAAGTAACTACTTGACCTAATTCGTTCTTGTATGTATATAAAATGATGTGTACATTTATTTTTAACACATTTCTGCACACTTGAACATGAATACAAAGAGAAATTATTCTCAAAGGCAAAATCATACAATGAATGGCCTTCACATTTAAGTTTGCGGGAATGTCTTAAAAATTAATGTACACATCATTTTAATCCTCACTGTTTATATATTCATACTGACTTATATACATGTATATATATATATATATATATATATATATATATATATATGCACACATATCCTTTATATTTCTAGGCTGTCTTTGTGGAAGATATAAAATGCCTTTTGCGTCTTCTCGTCATGTTTTTACCAGTTCCACTATTTTGGGCACTCTTTGATCAACAGGTATGATTCTCCTCTCCAGCTATTAACTTTTTTCCTCCAATAATGCCTATTATTTGAAACAAGTAGAACTGTAAAAATGGTATCACTTTATTAAATTAGTTAGTACTTGACCTTCTTCTTTTAAAGATGGCAAGCTATGATTTGAGCGAGATTTGTCTGCTATTTCTAACGTAGAGATAAACAACAGTACAGAGTTAAAAAATATTGCCTTGGGTAGACATACAGAAAAAGTCATGGGTAATATATGTTGTAGTTTAACCTCAAGTCAACCCTAGTCAAGGAGATAACTGATCAAGGGCATTCCAGCCATGACCATCTCTTCTTTTCAGTGATATGAAGGACATGTTATCTAATGTGTCCTTTCCTTAAGATAGTATGATGTGATTTAAGGGAGGGGTTTGGTTACTATTTCTAGCAGTGTCATAAACTCTACAGATTCTCTTTTGCTTAGTATGTATAATATACAGGGTGTCCACAAAGTCTGGGTACATGGGGATTACCACATACTTTAAGAAATTATTATTTCTTATATTTAATTGTTTATGTTATGATTTTATTTACTCCATGTACCCACATGGGCATTAATACATACTTTAAGAAATTATTTCTTATATTTAATTGTTTATGTTATGATTTTATTTACTCCATGTACCCACATGGGGATTAACATAGTCTTTAAGAAATTATTATTTCTTTTATTTGTTTATGTTATGATTTTATTTACTCCATGTACCCACATGGGGATTAACACATACTTTAAGAAATTGTTATTTCTTATATTTAATTGTTTATGTTATGATTTTATTTACTCCATGTACCCAGACCTTGTGGACACCCTGTAGATATTATATGTAATGTGTTGTTCATAAAATGTTATGAACAAATGTTACATATATTAATTACATTATATTAATTATTATTAACTGCTTGCTATAATGCACTGAGGAAACATTTCATAGAATTGATTTCCTTCTAGCTGATCTAAAAATGGCAAATAAAAAGACACTGAAAAAATTTTCAGTGCACAGATCTATGTGGGTGGATCATCAAATGTGACTCTTGGAATATCAACAAAGTGAAATGTTGCCTTTGAGTAAGTAAATTAACATCCCAGTGCTGCAGCATGTGTTGTGTAGTTATTATCTTTCAAACACTTGAAACAGTCCAATATATGTAAATAAATAACATATGATGGATGATGCAACAGAAGTAATGATACCCAGAACAGACAGTAAAAGAAATAACACATTATATGTTTGCTTAATCACTTGTTGAGCAGAGTGGTGCATTGGAAGCGTGCTGGGCCCATAACCCAGAGCGCCATAGATGGAAATCATGCGCTGCTAGGAAATAGATATTAGTTTTGGTATTTAAACATCATAACTGAATCTTCTACAAATATACCTACAGGAGTAGATACAAATTATATTATGCTATAGAAATTTATACAAGATAAAGGGGTCACCAAGTGATTAGGGTACACCAAAACCCAAGGAGCATAGTAGACAGAGAGGACAACAATAACAGGACTTTTCTCTTAGTATACAGAATATTTGTTTATATTTATTTTAATTATTTTTGTAAAAAACAACCTTTAACTTTTTTTTATTCATTATTTTAATAGGGTTCTAGGTGGACACTACAAGCAGAAATGATGGATGGGAGTTTGGTAAGTATTGTTATCTCACTATATTGTCCCAGGTTCCTGAAAAGCAATAAGGAAGCTGTTCTAGGACTTAATCTTAGATTCTGAGTTGTCAAGGGTCTTAGTCGATTCTTATTCTGGTGTTGACTGCAAAACTACATCAGCTGATCAGTGTACAAACTCTTATTTAACTGTATCATCTTATCTAACTATGAGTACTCTACTCTTTTTAAATTTATGTTCTACCATATTATTAAGCTTTCAACTCACAACTTATACATGATTCTACCACGGGTGGATATTTAAATTAAAAACAAATAGAGGGTTAATACTTATGTGTCACATGTTTCATATTTCATAAACAGAATCAATTACTTGACCCTTCATAATCACAGTTATACTTCATTGGGGAATCTGTCTTTCGGTGTGTCTGAAATTATAAATGTTAAGAATATGTGAAAAAGCTCAACCAGAAATAAAACAAGAATTTGAGAAATAGCTTGTTTGAAGGCTCTCGTCTACAACACTCACCTGTAGCTATTTTATATAATTAAGTCTACTCCATTGTCGTGTATAATGAAGAATATTCTTCCACCTTATATAGCTATGAGTACTTAGCTATCTTAATGAACTGTGAGTACTCCACTATCTTCTATAACTATGTATACCCATATATAACTATGACCAATTCACTATCTTACTTAGTTACGTATATTCTATTTATTTAACTTTGTGTATCCATTGTTATTCAGCTGTGAGTACTTTGTTCTTCTGTATAATTTACCATCTTATTTAGCTATGAGTACTCCACACTTATTTGACTGTCTACTCCACTAAGTTACTTAACTTTAAGTACTCCACTCTTATTTAATTGTATTCTCTACAATCTTGTTAAACTCATTAGCACCCTACCATAATCATGCTATTTCATTTTCATGTTTATTTTATTATTTTCCTCAGTAAATAATGATTCTCTTCTCATCTGTTGCAGGGTCACTTAGGTACACTGAAACCTGATCAAATGCAGGTAATTTCACTTTAGACTTGATATTTTTCATTGTATTTTGAAAGAGTCATCTTTGTTAATACTAAAGACACGTACCGATTGTAATTATTGTTCACAGCAATATTATTATTTTTGTTGTCTAGCTCCAGATTTATCCTGATCTAGAGGTCCTTCGGTCAAACATGTGTCAGGTGTTGGCCATCTCATCTTGATATCAAACATAGTAGATTTTTGAATTGCATTATCCAATATAGCCCTCTTTCTTTAAGATGATAGGGTGTGATTAAGTTCTGGAGTTGTGTGTGTGTGTGTGTACATACACATAATGTCTGCAAAAAATGGATAGGATGTTCATGTTGATGATTTTCATGGCTGTTGTGTTGATGTGAGAAATCACTCTTTCTGAGAATTTGTTCCATTATAAGGTTTATCACTTTTATCTATCTATCTTTCATTATTTCAGGCTATAAATCCTATCCTGATTATTTTATTGATTCCTCTTTTTGAAACCGTAATTTACCCATTGTTGGATCGATGTCATATCCCTAACAGGTAGTTTGTTATTTAATTTTGTTTGTTGTTATTGCTGTCATTTTTGTTGTTGTTTCTTTATTCTTTACACATGCCAGTAAATTGATTAATGAATAAACTATTGAAGTAAAATATTTAATTCAATTCTCTTTCAACAACTCAAATCTTTGGTTTATGTATAGTACACACCTCAATTATGTAGTTCATTGTATGTTCTACACACCTCAGTGCACTGTGTATTCTGCACACTTCAGTACATCATATATTTTACACACTTTGTTATGTATTAAACACACTTCAGTTTATTGTCTATTCTACATATCTAGATTAACCTGTCTACCAGAATCACTTTGAATTGACTAATATTTCATCTCAGTGGGGATATAAATAAATAATAATGTGCTTAGTGTCATGCGCTAAGGAGTCCACAAAGTGCCTGGTAGCAGGGCATAAAGTAACAATCCATGAATTTCTAGTCAAATACCTGATTAAATGCACTTTGGATTGTTACTTGTAATTTAAAAACCCTACCTTGCCACACACTGATTCTCCCTGAAAATTATGTTAAGACTGCATGTGTCTGTGGAATATTCAGACACCATAATTCAAAGAATAGTTAGTTCTGTTCAATGAGCAACTAGAGATCTCACTGTAAAGCCAGGGTGAGATTTATTCACTAAGTTAATTTCACTTCTAATTATTGCTTGATTTTAGAATGATTTCTAGAAACCATAACAGCAACTATAACTGGAAGGTCTTTGAAGTTTTGTAATTACTCACCAAAAGCAGTCTCTCAATATCCTGTTGGTTATGTATTTAGTTGAATGTTGATTTTGAGTTGTACCTAAAGAATATACCTCCGAATAAGTATTTTACTAAAGTGGTTTATGTGATTTTAAGCTGATAAATCTTAATAGAGCTGATCAAACATGTTGCATTCTTATTAACTTTAGATAATCCATTTAGATAATAATATTGGTTTCTTTGGACAAAGTGCAATGCTTTATATTTTAAATCAGGGAAAATAGATAACAATATTCTCCATCATAAATTTAGTAAAGTATTTATTAATCTTATGTTTAGTTTCCTTCTTTGCTTTGTTTTTGTGCTTTAATCTATGAATTTATGGCTTTGGGCGGAAATAAAATAAAAATATTGGAAAAAACAGAGCGCCATGTTAAGTTTTTACTATATTCATCTTTTCAGATTTTAGATTTAAATCACATCAGTCAACTTTGTTTTTCATTCCTCCAGGGTCACTAAAATAGGTATCAGTTATATGTTGGTGTCAATTTGACTAAACATGGTGGTTCTCTATTCAAAATGTTATGTGTACCTAAGTAATAAATAAATAAATAAATAAATACCAACAGTAACATAACTTGGCTTAGTAGAATATTTTTCTGTACACCTGGCACCAATTTCATGATACCAATAGCCATATTTCATACACCCCCATTAGCATTGTATACAATAAATAATAACCTTATTTTTCAACCGAAATAGCTGAGATATAGTTTAACCACATCTAATGGATACACTTACACTGTTAAGAAACAGATGTTACATTCAAATAAGACTAGGTACATGTTTTACTTCTTTTTTTTTTTTCCCCTTCCTGCTATTAATTTTCTTGCTCTTGTATTATTTTCTAGACCTCTACAAAGGATGGTGACTGGAATGACCTTTGCAACCTCAGCTTTCCTAATGGCTGGCTTTGTCCAGCTTCATCTCAATGTAAGTTCACCACAATGACATAGCAATAACACTCTTTTACTCTCTTTTACTTGTTTCAGTCTTTTGACTGTGGCCATGCTGGAGCACCGCCTTTAGTCGAGTGAATCGATCCCAGGACTTATTCTTTGGAAGCCTAGTATTTATTCTATCGGTCTCTTTTGCCGAACCGCTAAGTTACGGGGATGTAAACACATCAGCATCGGTTGTCAAGCGATGTTGGGGGGACAAACACAAACACACAAACATACATATATATATACATATATACGACGGGCTTCTTTCAGTTTCCGTCTACCAAATCCACTCACAAGGCTTTGGTCGGCCCGAGGCTATAGTAGAAGACACTTGCCCAAGATGCCACGCAGTGGGACTGAACTCGGAACCATGTGTTTGGTAAGCAAGCTACTTACCACACAGCCACTCCTACGCCTAATCAGAATAAATTTCTCTTAAAGCATAGTTGTTTTTATGGTGACTTAGGCAAAAGGCTTTTTTCAAATATTCAATTCAGATTTTTTTTTTCTACACTACTAAATGCAAGTGTTCTTTTGTGTGTGTGAAGTAGTGGGCTGAGAGTCCTGTGGGAACAATCACTTAACATTTGTATTGGGAATGGGTTTGAAATGAAGAAATTGAACATGTTTTTAAAATGAAATTGAACATGTGGACAATAAGCCTCTGATTTTTTTTTTAAGATGACAGATGTTTCTACTCTAAATGGATCGATGTGAAGTTGTTAAGGGTTATGACTTTGCATGAAGTGGATATTAAACGGATGGCCTCAATACCAAATGAAAGATGTACCAAAAAATTAAGTGCACATATCAAAAGATAAGCTAAGAAACTTTTAGCAAACATAAAACCAACGCATGAATTTTATAGAAATACTTGTTTTTTTATGCTTTTTGTGTCTAAGCAAACTAAATTAGATCTGCTTGGATAAACCTCTGCTCTAGACACAGTTGATGGAATGAAATTATTGACCAGTGATCCTACTTGTGTGTTTGTGTGTATCTATATATATAAAAATGAGAATGTGTGTCTGTCTGTCTGTCTGTCTGTCTGTCTGTGTGAATCCCTAAAACTCGAGAACTACGCAACCAATTGCATTCAAATTTTATACATGCCTTACTTAGGGTTCCAGTTGTGTTTTAGTCAAAAAAAATTATTAACTTCTTGCAGAGTTCGAGCACACGGCAACATAATATCTCCTCCACTATTTAAGTATTACGTGTCAAAAGTGAAACAAAAACACTCATGTCAAATACTTTCACTTTAAAAATGAAACTATTCCACTAACTGAAACAATCACATTTCGATACTGTAGTGACAGATACTTTCACAGACAGAGAAAGAGAAAGAGAGAGACAGAAAGAGAGAGAGAGAGAGATGTATATGTATACATATACATGTATATGTACACCATTTCGATACTGTGATGACAGATACTTTCAGAGAGAGAGAGAGAGAAAGAGAGAAAGAGAGAGAGATGTATATGTATACATATAGATGTACACGTATATGTATATATATATATATATATAGATCTATACATACATGTATATGTATACATATGTGTAGATGTATATATATATATATAGATGTACATGTAATATGTACACATATATACATATATACATGCATACAGATATCTATACATATATACACCCATCACACACACATACACATGCACACAAACACACACATTAGTCATTTGTTTTCTTATCCAAAACTACGTCAAAAGTACTGAATGGATCTTTATGAAATTTGGAAATTATATTCTTTGCATAACGGCCATAACTCCCATGAAAATTCATATATTTTTGATGTTGATGAAATTTTAACCCGAACATAACAGATGAGCATTATTTAGAAAATGATGTCACACGTTATCGAGGCTACCATTCTTTCTGGATGTGCAAAAGGGGATGACGTCTTTATTCCAAGAATTCCTCTTACTCCATCAGGAGCAGACATTCCTTTTACATTCAGAAGACTACAATTCCCCCTTCGTGTGACTTTTGCCATGTCCATAAACAAATATCAGGGTCAAACACTGTCTGTAGCTGGTCTTCTCTTGGAAGAGCCCTGCTTCTCACATGGACAACTGTATGTTGGCTGCTCAAGAGTGGGCAGCAACAAAAAACCTATTTGTATATGCTCCACAAGGGAAAACAAGGAACATAGTTTACAATGAGGTGTTATAATCACAACAGCAAGAAAGTATGTACATGATCACCTTCTTTTACGAAACTTCATTGACTTTCATATATTTATATTGATATACATATATATACGTGTGTTTGGGTGCGTGTGTGTATATACATCTCTATATATAAAGATGATGCGTAGTCTAGACGGCGTTTTTAGATTTCATTATTCTCTTTAACCCGGGCAACGCCGGGTATTTCTGCTAGTATCTATATAGGCGTAGGAGTGGCTGTGTGGTAAGTAGCTTGCTTACCAACCACATGGTTCCGGGTTCAGTCCCACTGCGTGGCACTTTAGGCAAGTGTCTTCTACTATAGCCTCGGGCCGACCAAAGCCTTGTGAGTGGATTTGGTAGATGGAAACTGAAAGAAGCCTGTTGTATATATGTATATGTATATGTGTATGTGTGTGTGTATATGTTTGTGTGTCTGTGTTTGTCCACTCAACATCGCTTGACAACCGATGCCGGTGTATTTATGTCCCCGTAACTTAGCAGTTCGGCAAAAGAGACCGATAGAATAAGTACTTGGCTTACAAAGAATAAGTCCTGGAGTCAATTTTCTCGACTAAAGGCGGTGCTCCAGCATGGCCACAGTCAAATGACTGAAACAAGTAAAAACGTAAAGAGTATATATCTTTATTTTAAGATGTATTTGTATGTATGTATGTATATATATATATATCTTATGACATATGTCTTTATTATAAGATATGATGTCCTACTTAAGATTTGACATTTGAAATACCGAAGCCTGATTATCAAAAACTATTTTAGGGTGACTCTTAAGCAGGTCTGGTGACTAAATATAAGCTCCTTCTCTGGCACAAATGTTGGTCAGAATTTGGCCGTTATGTGAGCAGTCTGAGTCACAATATTATTATTTTGGTAATTATAATTTTTGGTAAAATTTTAATATATTTTTGGAGCTTAAACTATAGTTCTTTTATTTTTTATTCATGTTTACTTATTTGTTTATTTATCTTGTAATTTCTAAAGCGTATAGCTGAGCCTCAGATTTCTCCTGACCAAAGTGGACTGTCAATTGTAAATGTAGCCTCATGTGAAGTGTCAGTAGAGTCCATTTATTTTACTGGAGACCTCCAATATCTTCAGGTAAGTTCATGACTCTTGATGTTGGTTTCTTAAAAGTTATATTATGTCGTTGTTGTTGGCACTCCGTCGCTTACGACGTCAAGGGTTCCAGTTGATCCGATCAACGGAACAGCCTGCTCGTGAAATTAACGTGCAAGTGGCTGAGCACTCCACATGTACCCTTAACGTAGTTCTCGGGGATATTCAGCGTGACACAGTGTGACAAGGCTGACCCTTTGAATTACAGGTACAGCAGAAACAGGAAGTAAGAGTGAGAGAAAGTTGTGGTGAAAGAATACAGCAGAGTTCGCCACCATCCCCTGCTGGAGCCTCGTGGAGCTTTAGGCGTTTTTGCTCAATAAACACTCACAACGCCCGGTCTGGGAATCGAAACGGCGATCCTATGACTGCGAGTCCGCTGCCCTAACCACTGGGCCATTGCGCCTCCACTATATTAAATATATGTAGTTTTGATTACAAGGGGTCCATAAAAGATTGAGGCAAAACTAGATAACCTATTCATCTGTTTTTATTATGTTTATGTAAATATATATATATATATATGTATATATATATATGTCTTTGTATCGAGTCTGATAAGCTGTCCACAAACCTGCAGCTTTTGTAGATGTGCAACCATTGGTCACTCTTTATTATATCATGTCTTTACTATTTTTAGGGGAACAAGATATGGAATTTTGTAACCAATATAAAAAGAAATATTTTGTCTGTGACAAATGGGTTTTAACCCTTTCAGCATTTAAATTAATCTGTCACATGTAATGCTTATCTATTCACATTGTCTCGAATTAACCATGTAGTATCTATCTTGTAGCTTGTAGATTTTCATGATGTGATTGCTTAGATTTTAGAATGATATTGTAGGGTAGGTGTGAGAGACCAGACCTAGCTGGTTCGAATATAACATAGGTAGAATGCTTGGGCCAGATATAGCTGGTTTAAATGATAAAGGGTTAAATGTGTGTTTTTATAGACTTTCTCTAAGATTTAACCATTTGTTTAAAGATAGATTTTAGTGTTTGACCTACTTTTATGAATTCTTTGTTAAAGCACCAAAAAAAAGCCACAACCCTATTACAGCAACTGTATTTAGTTCCTGGGCCAAACCCATAATTCTGTTTAACTCAGTCTGCTTGTCTGACAATAGCTTCCGCTTCTACTTCATGATTGAGTTGTTAGGATAAATGACTAAATTTCCGAAAATTATCTCATAAATGTAAGCCTTGCAAAATAGCTGCCAGACAGTCTTGAGCAAAATAGTTGTTTTGTAGAAAATGTTTGTTTAACTTTCTAGTTATAACTTTTTATATTTTCTGTTTTAAACAGTCATCAAACTTGACCAAAAATAATCCTGGTAACTTCTCAGTCAACTATTCTGAATCATGTACATCTGACAATATGACCAAAATTGATATTCAGCTTAACAAAGGCCAAGCATCTCGATTACTTTTCTACGAACAAGACACTAAAATCCATGCAGTTCAGGTATATATATATATATATATATATATGTATATGTATGAAAACTACTTTATTTTCGACATATATCACTGATTTTTATCTATTTAAAAAAAATATATTTGATTGTAATTTAACAAATTTTAGTGGAAAATATGTGTGTATATATTTATTTTATGTCATTTTTTAAATTTTACTAGTAACATAAACTGATTTATCCTGTACTTGTAAATACACACACACATGCACTCGCACATACACACACATATATAATATGTTAATATTTTTCATTGTAGGCCTTGGAACAATCAGAGAAGCCTCCAAAATATATGACCTCTGTCAGGTAAGTTTGAACTTTTCTTCATCAGAAGAAAGAGCTCTAAAATATGACTTAATCTCTTAAAATGAAAGCTAATGACTAAGATGGAGGAGGACATTAGAGCTATTTTCTGAATGTCACTGGTACCTTCTCAAATCACAGGTGCACATCCTTTCTGCAAAATAACATTGGGACAAACTTGACTTTACTAACAACTGAACATGGAGCTGAACATTTCTATCATTGGCACAAAACCACTGATTTTGACAGGAAATATTAGAGTGGGTATATTGGTAGACAGGAATATTAACAAAAAAAAAAACATTGAGATTTCAACTATAGCAGGACATATAGGTGTGTGCATGTCTAATCTTCAAGTCCAAGGTTAAAGCAAGGTGCTGAGAATACAAGGGTCGCATTGCCAGTGACATTGACCTTCAGTTCATTATAACTGTTGTGACAAAATATGAGAAGCTAGTACGTACTGAACTAACTAAAACTTATGTGATCATCAGAGATCTGTACAGGCATACAAGTTCTCGTGATACTCCTCTCATTGATACCATAGGGCTATTCCTGAGCTGTATCCTGTTGTGAGTAAAAAGAAACAAAAGCTATGAGTGTGGTGATGCTAGGTAGAAAGGGCTAGTTGCTACCTGTAATACACTATGGGACAGCTGGGAGTTTTCTGCTTAAAGAAGCTGGAAAACAGACTGATGTAGGAGTAGCTACAAAGCAGCTGGAACCAGAATTGACCATTTCTAGAGCACCGTCAGTCATCATCATCATCATCATCGTTTAATGTCCACTTTCCATGCTAGCATGGGTTGGACGATTTGACTGAGGACTGGTGAACCAGATGGCTACACCAGGCTCCAATCTGATTTGGCAGAGTTTCTACAGCTGAATGCTCTTCATGGTCAGAAATCATTACTGAAAATTAAGTTCTGAGATTTGCTATATTTTTGTTTTGTATTATTTTGGGGTATTTTCTTTCTATATTTCATATCCTTTTTTATTAATTTTTACTTTCTTATTTTTGTTAAATTTTTCATTATATTATTTCCAACTTTCCATTACAGCTTCTTCAGTATGCTTCCAAATTCCTACAGCTCTCGCATTAAATTGAAGTCTGAGGATTCTGAATTCATTTTAAACAATACACAAATGTTTGTGACTCCTTTTATGAATATCGATCCAGGAGAGTAAGTAAATCAACAAAAGAGAAATATTATTTTATATTGAAATTTTGTAAAAAAAATATTTCTAACTATCTAGAAAAGAAAAAAAGGCATGTAAAGTATTGTTGAGTTGAAAATTTGTGTTGTGTATATGTGTGCATTTTCCTAGAGGGGTTTGTATGTATATGATGTGTTTGTGCATGTGAAAGTGTATGTATACACACACATCATCATCGTCATCTTCATCAATATCCTCCCTCTTGACTCTGTTCTGTACACTCTCATCCAGTACCCTGCATTGCTGACTTGTGGCTTGCTACTTAACTATTTATTAATGTGAGAAATGATATTGGTGTAACTGGTGCCTGCATGTCTAATGTTACCATTTCTGTTTCAGGTATACAATATATAACCAAGGTAAAAACAAAAGTGAGTGGGTAAAAACACAACACATATTAGAATTATTAACAGGTGCTACATACACAGTTGTCATTGTACCCCATGGACGTAAACATAAGGTAAAGTATTAATTTAGTATGTAGTTGTCATTTGACCCCCGGTCGACAGACTTATTCCCAGCTGTGACCTTCCCATCTCTTAATTGGTGTATCCAGGACTACATTATGCAATCTGTCTTTAAGATGTTATTGTGAGTTGAGGGATACTACTACTACTACTACTATTGTTAGGGTGGTGGATTGTTCGAATCATTACAGTGCCAAACCATGTGGTAACTGGTTGCAATCCTACTATTGTAAACTTTGCCATACATTCTTCTGGAGTCAATAAAGTAAAATACCACCCATATACTGGGGAGTGGAGGTCAGAGCAATGCAGTTACTTTATTGTCTCCTCTCTAAAATTGCTGACTATCCACTTAAATTATAGCAGTTACTACTATTGTTTTTATTAATGGTGGTCATTTGGCAGAAGCGTTAGACCACCAAACAAAATGCCTTGTGATATTTCTTCCAGTTCATTACATTCCAAGTTCAAACCACACCAAATTTAATGAGGCCAATAAAATAAAGTACTTGCCAAGTTCTTTTCTTTTTTTTTTTCTTGTGACCCAGGACTTATAAGGCCAGTTACCTGGTGTCCATGATGTGTAAGTGATTGGGATTGCAACATTCTCCCTCAACAGGACACCAGTCTGTTGTAGTGTTCAAGACTAGTAGTTTTGAGGGAAAAGGACAAGTCAATTACACCTATTCCCATACTCGACTGGTACATTACTTGATTGACCAGAAAAGGATGAGAGACAAAGTTGACCTTAGTGGGATTTGAACTCAGAACATAAAGAGCCAGAAGAAATACTGTTAAGCATTTTGTCCATTGTGCTAACAATTCTGCTAGCCTGCCACCTTCTGTCAAGCACTGGGGTTGATGTAATTGACTAACTCAATTCTTCAGAATTGCTAACCTTGTCAGTAAATAAGAAACTCTTATTATTATTAGTAAAAGCAGTATTGTGATACAAAGCATGATTAATGTCATAAATCCTGGCTTTAATGTGTTTCTAATAATACAGAACAAGTTTAACTTTTATGAATGAAATAAAATAATTTCATATTCTAACATTTTTTCATATGCACATTTCCACTTTCTTTTATTCCAGTTTGATATAAAGATATTTCATGGATTAATAGAACACACTGTATCAATGTTACTCCAAATACCACAGTATCTTCTAATTACTATTGGTGAGGTTATGTTCTCAGTGACTGGCCTCACATTTGCTTATTCTGAAGTAAGTTTTTTTTATTTTAAAATTTTATTCTTATACAAATATTTGTTTCTTAGTCACCTTTTAATATTTACTAATAAACAACAATGTAGACCCAATGCACGTGAGGTTAATATGTTCAACTACTCACTTTGTGGTTATTAGTTCCAACTTGCTACTACAATCATTGTAAGATCATATTCTTTCAGACTATTATCATCATCTTTAGAGATGAATTTTTAAAAAATGTTATTTACATTTACATTGTTTTGATCAGTTTGGTGTCTGATTGTCATCAGGTGTCTTATTCCTTGATATGTACATCATCTAAACTGAATTCAAGCTATGGGCATTTATTTCTAAATTAACATTGTTCTTATTCACAAGATGGTTAGTCAAATTGTAGTTTTCATGTAGAAACATATAAAGCATTCAGTCCACACTGTAAAGTGGTTGACGCTTGCAAGGGCATCAAACCATGTAAAAACTGACTTTGCTTGTGCTGGTGCCATGTAAAAAGCACTCAGTCCACTCTGCAGGGTGGTTGGTGTTAGAAAGGGCATCCAGCCATTAAAAAAAAAAAACCTGGCCAAAAGAGACACTGAAACATAATGCATGCAGTCTTCTGCCTAGCCAGCGCCTGTCAAACCGTCCAACTCATGCCAGCATGGAAAGCGGACGTTAAATGATGATGACCATGAGGTTAATAGCTCTCCCCCAGTTGTGATCTTAATAAAAACTCGACAAACTTTTAAACTTTTTGTATTTTTTTTTTTAATTCTGCAAGTAAGGTACATAACTCTGCTTGCTTCTTTTATATATGAGTGACTGATACAATGTTGTGATCACAGTTTCATAAGCTGAGCGCTTTGCAGTAAGAAGGGTATTTAACTCTTACAATAAAAATTACTCAATAAAATCAATCCCACCCATACACGTTTTAACAAATGGAGCTAAAATGGTCTATAAAATAACCTTTGTTTTTTTATGGAAGACTTGGAGATGTTTTAAACATGCTATCTTTAAATGTATTTTGATTTATATTCTGCACACACACATACACTGACACGCATTTTTTATCCAATTTTACTGCATATTCTAATATCTTGTTGTCAATAACTCTGTTCTTGGTTTACCACCCTGTCTCTTGTAAATACTAAATATTCAAGCACTGGTGATGATACCACATAAAAATCACCCATTACACTCTGTATAGTGGCTGGCATTAAGAAGGGTATCCATCTGTAGAAACCAAGCCAAAATAGACTACAGAATGTGGTGTGGTCCCTGGCCTTACCAGCTCCTGTCAAGCCATCCAACCCATGCCAGCATGGAAAACAGACGTTAAATGATGATGATGATCCTTATCATCATACACCAACCAAGTATATGATTCTGAGCTCTGCTGCAACTTGTAACTGTGTTTATTGTGCATAAACAAGATGATTGCAGAATACATGCAGCATACTCAACTGCCACAATCTTGACATATCCATTCATTGCAAGAAAAAGAAAGCAACTTAGTCTTGGAGCAGAAGAAAGTAGGACCTATCCAATGGTTTGTAGTGCATCTGAGCATTGTATACAATAAGTTTCTTATCCACATTGTAAGGAATATGGATTGATCATGTCATAGGTCTACTCAAGCAGAGTTGATTGATGCATCAGTACAATGCCTTATTCTTCAAATAAAGTAATTTCTGTTATCAGAATGGGCTTTTCCTTGACTACGATGTGGAATGTGTCTGTTTTTGTGGTGGGTGTACTGTCTGAATATGTGAGCAATAATCTTTGTGTAGAACATGTTTGAAACTTGTAATAAGTGAGCAACTGTTTTGCAACTAAAGCTTATTTGTACCCTAAAGAGATGGTTTTAGCAAGTAAGTGCGTGGGCCCTCAGTAACAGGTTATTACAGTCTGTTAGACTTCTCTTGCTTTTCAATTAGTTTATGAATGTCTTTGTTTGTTTCACAGGCTCCTGTGTCAATGAAATCAGTTGTTCAAGCAGCTTGGTTGTTGACAGTCGCAGTAGGAAATCTTATTGTTGTGTTCGTAGCTCAAACATCACTTATTGAAAATCAGGTAAGGCTATATTTAACTTTTGTAATCTTAATGACAGGTGTTGTGACCAACTAGTTAAGTTTTGGGGATCTTGAACCATTGATGTAGTGTTCTAATCTGTATCATTCCGCCGAGGTCAACTTTGCCTTTCATCCTTTTGGGGTCAATAAATTAAGTTCCAGTTGCATATTGGTGTCGATCTAATTGACTGGGCCCCCTCCTCCAAAATTTCAGGCCTTGTGCCTAGTGTAGAAAAGATTCCAATCTGTATCTCTAATACAATCATCTCTCCCATGGATCTTGCTTCCACTTATCAAATCAAATAAAAGATAATAATAATAATAATAATAATTCTTTCTGCTATAAGCACAAGGCCTGAGGTGACTAGTCGATTACTTGATCCCCAGTACTCAACTGGTACTTAATTTATCGATCCCAAAAGGATGAAAGGTAAAGTTGTCCTCAGTGGAATTTGAACTCAGAATGTAGCAACAGACAAAATGCTACTAAGCATTTTTCACAGTGTACTAACAATTCTGCCATAATAATGATAATAGCAAAGATGATGATTTTGGCACAAGACCAGCAGTTTTTGAAGAGAGGGAAAAGTCAGTTACCATCAACCCCAATACTTAGTTAGTACTTACTTTAATGATCCCCAAAAAATGCAAGTTAAAGTCGACCCTGGCAGAATTTCCCAGACTAGGAAAGAAACATGATAATGACAACAATTTAGCCCATACAGGTGGCAATTTGGCAGAATCATTAGCACATCAGACAAGCTGCTCAGTGCCATTTCTTCTGATTCTTTACATTATTTTTTAGTACTGATAATTTAGCCTTCATAAAACATAATGTTAAATATACCAATATATTTCTAAAGAGTAATGTGCCTTGTTTAAGGTTTAAACATTCATAATTTTAACAATGCTGGATATGTTGATGTATTTACATAGAATACTGTCTATTGCAGACATATTTAGTCTGTCACAGTTTATAAAATGATTTAAAAGAAAACGTAATGTTAGAGGTAAATATTTAAAATATTTTTTAGGGACCATAGCCAAAATGCTATAATTTTCTATTTTAAATGTTTTTCAATTTCTTCCAGGCTTCAGAGTTTTTCCTGTTTTCTGCCCTCATGGCTGCGGATGTGATTTTATATAGCATCATTTCAATGTTTTACCGATATAACAACAACTTGCCAAGCCCATATATCAGTGGTGTGGATGACAAATTGACATTAGTTCAGACACCAATTGATGATAGCATTGGGGAATAAAATACTTAAACACATGCATGCACACACACACACACACAACATACACACACACACACATGCAAACATGTATATATGTCAGCATATCTCAACTCTGTATAAATACATTTCGTATCATTTCTGTTGATTATTTAAAGACAATTTCCATGCTAAAACACTTCTTTGTCTTTTTTAGTGATTTTTTTTTTTTTTCTGATTATCAGGAGACAGATTGATGATTATAATTGTTTCAGCTAACCATGAATGTTCATTTCTGTCTGTTCCTATCTCTCTCTATCAATATATATCTCTCCTTCTCTCCTCCCTACTTAACATCTTCAGTTGCAATATTTGCCCCGCACATTTTCTTATATACAGAATTAAAGCAGGTCATGTATCCCCAAACAACAAAATTTAGGGTTGCACATTTAACGACCACATGTAGTTACAGTACAAATGCATGATCCACAACTATGACATGCTACATGACCACATGTCAACAGTGATCCAAGCGCGAAAAGTCTGTAAAAGATTGAGGAAGATGTGGGGAAAAAGTGATGAAAGTTAATCTCAGAATCCTAGACCTCACAGAAAGAGATGACAAAATGACCACAACAAAAGTGTTGAGATGTACTGGAGCAGACCCAAACAAGCATGGAAAAACAGATGTAAAATGATGATGATGATGATGATAATGATGATGTGATGATGTTTCATGAGGTTTGGGAAAAATTTACATCTTTTATTCTTTTTTTTTTTCTTTCTTTTAGGTTCAATATCTCATAATTTGAGAGGGAATGTTGTTTCTGATAGTTTTGAAATGTTTCAGTACAGACAGTATGTCAACAAGATTTATATCACACTAATTTCAATAAGTCTAAATCCTAACCTTAACTTCAAACACCATAAATAACTTAGATTGGCCATGCCTCTTAAACCTGGGAATGACTATCAGTTGAAGATCTTAGGATGTCATAAAATCCATAATTTAAACTTTGGATTTCAGTTGCAGTTGAGAGCAGAAATCCAGAATAGCAGTAAAGGGAACCCTTCATTTGGAATAAATGAGTGTGTGCATAATATAATGAAATATATGTTTGTGTATTAAAGAGTATTAAATAGATGTGCTTGTGTAATACTCATATGTATATGCACACACACACACACACACGCAACTTTAATTAAAAGGGCTGATGCACATTCAAATATTTCAAGGCTCACAGTGAAACTTTGTAATATTCAACTTAATTTCATTTTTTAAAAGATATTCAAAGAAAAAATTCCTTGGACTAAAACTCTATCATTATATTATCATTACACACTTCATCTTTAATATAATAGGGCGATATTATTATCATCATCATTATTAGCACTACCATACTACCAAAGACTGATTCTTTGGATTTACTCCTGTCAATTTCCTGGCACTAACATTTCCTACCAGAACTGAAACAAAAAAAAGACCATCAAACATCCACGAAGTGTGAAAATAAAATCTAAATGCTTTTTTCTTTTTCTTTTTTGTTACAAATCCAACACCAATGTTTTTATTTTTAATAACTTTTTTTCAATTTTAACTCCAAAGTCAGAAGTGCAGCATCTTTATGATTGATAGGAGGAAGGGAAGAAGTTTTCCACAAACCAGAGACCTGTCCTGAATATTTATAACAGAAAGGTCTCTGCTAAAGACACTCAATGGTCATGTGATTATGGTTTAGTGGTGGTGGTGGTAAACTGGGCAATGAATTAAGTTTACCTCTCAAGAACAAGAAAAGTTTGTCTCTCTCTTTCTCTCTCTGATTTGCTTCCATGCAGTTTCCATCTACCAAATTTCACTTACAAAGCTTTGGTCAATCTGCGGCTATGATAGAAGACATTCTCTCAAAGTACTTTGCAGTGGAATTTGACTGGAAATCACATAGTTGGGAAGCAAACTACATAACTAGTTAGCCATTCCTATATCTAAAATAGAGAAACATTCTTTGAAATAGAAGAACTTTGGAAAATAAATGAATTCTTTTGGTCCTTGGTATAAATTCAAGAACAGAAGTGTCATTTTCTTTCTCTACATCAGTTAGAATCTTGAAATCTGGGAAATGCTCCAACAGATTGTAACTTATTCTGCTAAGGAAGCCTTTCAGTATTGTATTAACTGTGATAATTAAAACAAACTAAGGAACTTAGAACCAACTATGGAGGATAATAAGAAAATAAAGATTTCATTTACTTTATTTTGTTTTTAACAGCCTATGGCATTATAAATTGTGAATACTGTTGTTTGCAGGTTATATTGACTATTTATAAGGTTGACAGTCATGTTTATATGTTGGTGTTTGTTAAATTTCTGTTCTTCAACTTTTTATTGATCTGGTATTATTTGATATTGTTGTGGGAATGACAGAAAACCAGAGTACATGCATATCAATGTTTAATTCCCACCCTTTACATTCTGAGTTCAAATGCCATTGGAATCAAATTCTACGTTCTGTTGTTTCAACATTAATAAAATAAAATACTAGGGCTACTTCAGTCAATTATCTATACCCCCTCCGGCTAAATACATATGTGGCCTTGGAATAGATCTGCCTCCTAAGCAAGGAAGAGATCTGTCATTCAGCAGACTAATACTATAAAAATGGAACTAAGTGCCAGCCCCTTAAAAAAACCTTTGGTGCTTTGGAGGCATATATTTTTACCTTGTTCTCATAAATATACTGCTCTTTGATTCAGGACTTAAATGTGTAGTGTGTGCTTTAATCCTTTTAATACCAACTTGCCTGATACTAGGCATAGTAACTTATTTAACTCACATTATATCAAAATTTTGTTACAATAAGATCTTGAGTTAAAATCTCATGATAACATGAATGATAATGAGAATTTCCAGTCGATCAACACCAACGTAATATATACCAATATGTAATAAAATTACAGATATTTTATTAATCCCTCTCAAATTTTGATTATATGAAAATTAGTTTCTAAAACACAGTAAGCAATCTACTTGAAAGTAATATAGTAACAAAAAAGATAAAGACAATAGAGTATTTCTTAAGCTAAATTTAGTTTCTCCATTGAACAGTAGATCAAGTGATTATGTAGACATACATATTGTTTTGTCTTGACTGATATATTGTTTAGTAGTGATATCCCTGTTAGGAATGAAACTGGTTATGATGAACTTTATAAAATATAGACAATAAGTTTAAATAAATTTCATGGTATAACAGATATAGAAAACATGAAATAGATAGAAATAGTGTAGAAGTGTTAGAAAACATTGTAAATAATAATACCTTTGTGTGTGTCGAATTTTATAAAATTGATTTAGCTGGTGATAACATGTGAGGTGGAGCTTGAGTACTGCAAAAAAAACAAACTGATTAGGTTTGGAAGTTTAGTACTCACTATGAAGCTTCTCATGTGGTAAAAATCTTTGTAAAAAAAAAATATTAAAAAATGTATTTGGTATTCCTGATTCCACACCTGTATGTATGAAAATGTCTACATTCCCTCTGAATGCACTGTGAAACATTTTATTTTCAATTCAAGTGAGATTAAATTTTTTGAAACAAAAATATGATCCTTGTTATTATTAGAGTGGAAGATGGCAGAATTGGTAGAGCATCAGATAAAATTATTTTTACTTTTTAGTTATGTCTTTTTACATTCTGACCTGAAATTGAATTTGCCTTTCATTCTTCTAAGTTTGTAGAAATAGTACCAGTCTGAGTTGCTACCAGGGTGGAATGAGTCAACTATACCTCTTCCCAATTATTACCATTATTATTATTAAGGTAGCGAGCTGACAGAAGCACTGGAGCATCAGACAAAATGCTCAGCAGTTTTTCATTTGGCTCTTTACATTCAGAGTTCAAATTTCATCAAGATCAACTTTTCCTTTCACCCTTTCAGGGTCAATAAAATAAATTACTATCAAGTACTGGGGTCAGTGTAATTGATTAGCCCTTGCCCCTCAAAAACTGCTGGACTTGTGCCTAAATTTGAAACATTATTATTATTGTTATTATTAAGGAAGCAAGCTGGCAGAATTGTTAGAACACTGGACGAAATGCTTAGCGGTATTTTACCCGTTGCCATGTTCTGAGTTCAAATTCTGCCGAGGTCAACTTTGCCTTTCATCCTTTCAGGATTGATAAATTAAGTACCAGTTACATACTGGAGTCATTGAAATCGACTCATCTCCTCCCCCAAAATTGCTGCCTTTGTGGAAAAATTTGAAAACATCATTATTATTATTATTATTATTATTATTATTATTATTAAGGTGGAAAGCAAGGAGAATCTTTGGCACACCGGGCAAAATACTTAGCATCATTTTGTTGATCTTTATGTTCTAAGTTCAAATTCCACCGAGGTTGACTTTACCTGTCATCCTTTCAGGGTCAGTGAATTAAGTACCAGTCAAGTACTGGGGTTGATGTGATCAACTGTCTCCCTCCCCACAAATTCCAGACCTTGTACCTATAGTAGAAAGGATTATTATCATTATTATTATTATTGTTATTGTTGTTGTTGTTATTGTTTGGTAGATTGGAAGAATTGCTAAAGCATAGGAGAAAAATGTCTTGTATTTTTTTCTAGCTCCTTATATTCTGAATCCAAATCTTACCCTGGTTAACCATGCTTTTCATCTTTTCAGGGGTCAGCAAAGTAAAGTACCAGAATTTATGTAGTCGACTAACCCTTCCCCCTAAAAATTGATGACTTTATTCCTAAATCAGAAATCATTATTATTTTATTGATCTCAACCCTTTACTTGATGTGAATCCTCTCCATTTCTTGCTACTTTCTTTTGTATTTCACCTTTAAATCACCAACATCATCATCATTATTGTTATTATTATTGTTTTGTTGATGTAATCCTTTTACTTGATGTAAATCCTCAATTGTTTCTACTTTGTTTTCTTTTGCATTTTTTCATTGTGCTCTTCCCAACATTTTGGGCTCTTGTGGCCAATAAAAATTTTTGTACTATTATCAGCACAGCTGGTTTCAGATTTTGTAAAAAAAACCTGAAAAATGTAGCCTCATGCCATGTTAAAAAATTTTTTCTATGTTTTTTTGTTTTTTTTTTCAGATTTACATATTTTTGATATCAGAGATTACAATTTAGCCAAAAAAAAAAAAATTTTAATTTCAATTGTACATAATTCTATGAACTGTACATGCACCTTTGATGAGATGTAGTGTACCTGAGCACTATACACAATAATTTCATTATTATTATTATTATTTTTGTCAACTAAACAAAGCAAATAAATTGGTAGGGAATTTAAATTTGCTAAATGATAATTTCTAATATAGAAAACATGAATCTGAAAAAAATTTTTTTTAGATTACTGGTTCAAAAGTTATAGGGTGGAGGGAGAATTCTGAAGAAGAGCCAGCTTTTGAATTTGATACAGTAAGTTCCAGTACAGCACTGGGGCAAGGTCGATAGAATTTACTGTATCTTTCTGTCTATGTTATAAATCATTATTCTAATTGTTATAAGGGCACCAAAACAGCTACAGAATTGTAAGTGCATCGGATAAAATGCCTTGTGGTATTTCTTCCAGTTCTTTATATTCTGAGGATATCAACTTTGCCTTTCATCATTCTGGGCTTGATAAAATAAAATAGGATACAAGTCTAGTACTTAGATCAATGGCATCAACTAACCCCTTCCCTCAAAACTGCTCGCCTTGTGCCTAAATTAGAAACAATAATTATAGGGGTAACAGAATGGTGGAATCAGTACAGCATCAGACAAGATTCCTTGTGTTTAGTTATGTCTTTCTTTTTTTTTTTGTTCCAAATTCAGATCTTGATGGGTTTCTCTTTTGTCTTTCAGTCATCCATTGATAAAGTATCTACCAGTCATGTACAGAGGCCTATCTAATCAGCTATAACCCTCCCTTAAAATAGAAATGAACAGTTTTCCGTAAAGGAAACAGTTTCATACAAACTGAAATTCCAAGAAAAATTTGTTAATTATAAAGTATAATGCAGTAATTCCAAGAATGGAGGTGTTGATATGTAAATCCAACGTGTCCATTCTTTGATTTACAATATATAAGACTGACTTGTTAAATGTATCCTTCCTTATTTAAGACAGTGGGATGATATTTGAGCGTGATTTGGCTGCTATTTCTTGCAGGTCAAGCAACCATGCAGTGGCTCCTAGGATTGACAAAATAATCATCAGATATCTATAGGGTTGATGATTAAATCCACTCTGTCCCACTCCGCTACTAAAAATGTATGGCCTCTGTCAGTGTTAAGAGTTACTATTATAAAAGTTGTGGATTTTATAAGAAACCTTGTTGGACTAAAAAAATATCCTTTGTAATGTTTTGGTTGCATGGGTTTGAGAAAGGGGTATTTTAATAAACTGAGTACCTGTGATATGCTGGAGTTGATTGACATATGTCCCCTTATGAAATTGGCCCAATACCTAAAAACATTAAAAGTTGATAATTTGTTTTATTAAAATTCCTTTTTTTAAATTCATTTACTCTCTCTCTCTTTATGCCATCCTACACATACAATAATATCCATATATGTATATATCTGTTGAATTATTTAATGTGATATGTATACATTATTTTGTTTATATTTTTTGATTTTGAAGTAATTTGATTTTTTTTTTTTCCAAAGTTATTGCTTGTTGAAAATTATTTAATATTTAAGTTGAAATATTGCTTCCCCCACCCTTTTTTTTGTTGTTCTCTTGTGAATTTTTTATTATCAATAAATAAATAAAACAAAAGACATTTTGCAATGGTAAAAGATAAGGCAGAACAAATATGGAGTAAAATCCTGATTCTGAGGAAACCGATGAGTTGACAACATTAGCAGCAACTGATCTGTTGGAGAGGACATAGAAGAGTTTGGTGTTATGTTCATTGGTTGTGAGAAGTGAAGAATCTGTTTTGGTTCTTTACTTCTTGTCTCAGGGCAGTTGAAGGGTATCAGACTCCACTTAGAACTCTCCAATGGAGTTTAAGTAGTCTCGGAAGTAAACTGACAGTGTTGCTAAATTGACAGATGAATTCAGTTCAGACCAAGATCAACTTAGCTTTTAATCGTTCCAGGAAGGATAAATAAAATGCCAGTCTCGGGATTTACACTGGCAGAATCATTAGGGTGTCAGACAGGATGTGTTGCTGTAATTTTACTGCTCTTTGCATTCTGAGTTCAAATCTTGTTATGGCCTACTTGGATGGTAGATTTAATCCAGTGCACAGATTAATACCACTACCTGGTCCACTGGTGCCTTTAGCAGAGTCCACTCTGTTACAAGCATCAGGGCAAGATTTCCAGTTTAAAGATACCTTCCTCTCTCCTTAACTTGTGAGGGATCTTAAGCACTGTTTTTTCTCTTGACTTAAGGATAAGTGAAAAATGTTGTTAAGTCATAACTAGTGAAGTCAAGGGTGTGTTAAGCTAGCAGCCAAAGTGCTCAACAGTTTGTATAATTCCACCAGAACAGCATTGTGAATGAGATCATGACAATTCTATTCTTGAATTGTCCAGTTCACCTAGCTATAAATAAGTACCATGTATGGTAAAGTATACTGTTGTAAGCAGTAAGATGACAAAGTAATTTTGAAGTGTTTTGTTAGCTTACAGTATTAAGTTTAACTCCTATGATCATAGTTTAACAAGAGATACCCTACTTGTGCTACTACTACTTACATAAAGACAGTTTTCAAACTATGCATTTATGAGCACAATGGGTTATGGTATTCACTCTTACATTAATAGAATTGCCTCAATATCTATGTGTGTGTGGATGTATATGTTTGTATTCATGTATGAGTGAGTAGTGAATGCAATTCCATTTATTTTGCCATTGGCTATTGATGAATGTTTTGGATTGAAGAAAAAAAATAAGTAAAGGTTTACAAATATGTAACTGAAGTCTTCCTGATACAAAAAAAAAAGGAAAGTACAATTTAAACTAATTCAGTTATATTCAGGAACAATAAAGGAACAAGTAAATAAACTTTTGTTTTTCATATTTTTTGTTAATCTTTTATCTTTTTATTTTGTTGAATTATATTTCTTTTTGTTTAAAATCATAATTTGTTTCTGTTGTTATTTTATTTTCTAATTTTCTTGAATTTGACAATTTTCCACGGAAATATTAATTTTATTTTGTTGTTGCTTCTCTAGTAGTAATATATAGTAGTATATTACTCTTTTACTTGTTTCAGTCATTTGACTGTGTTGCCTTGATGCAGAGGAGGTACAAGGTTACCCTGCCAGAGAGAGAGAGAGAGAGAGAGAGAGATCAGAGATGAGTACAGAAACAGGTGTGCTGCCATAAAGGAGATGAATGGTTACCCAACCTGGGGGAAGAACAGGAGGAGAGAGAGAGTGGGAGACAACAAGATAGAGGTGGTGGCAGAGTGCCAGGCATACTCACAAGGGACGGGAATCAGAATATAAATGGAATGGTCAAGTAAAGGAAGAGAGAGAGATATAGATAGATGGTGGCAAGTGCCAGGGCGAACTCTTGAGGTTTGAATGTCATGTTGTAAGTGGCAGGACATTGCCAAAGAAGTGTGATTAGAGGGTGGGGAGGGGAATGCAGTGAGTGGTGAAAACCTGGGTATATAGAGTTAGGGGTGATGGGCTACTGGATAGCAATGATACAGAGAAACGGCCATGAGGACAGGAGCGAGAGGTAAGCATAGAGCATATGTGAGAAGGAGAAGAGATGTAGATTGGTTTGTTGGGGTAGGGTGTGTGAAAAGTTTTCTTGTTATGTGTGGGTATATATATATATAGAAAGAGAGGGGGGAGGGATATGTCTATAAAATAAATATATGTATATATAAAGAGAGAAGGGGAGAGATGTCTATAAAATAAATGCATATATATATATATATGTATCTAACCTCATCATCATCATCATCATCGTTTAACGTCCGCTTTCCATGCTAGCATGGGTTGGACGATTTGACTGAGGACTGGTGAAACCGGATGGCAACACCAGGCTCCAGTCTGATTTGGCAGAGTTTCTACAGCTGGATGCCCTTCCTAACGCCAACCACTCAGAGAGTGTAGTGGGTGCTTTTACGTGTCACCCGCACGAAAACGGCCACGCTCGAAATGGTGTCTTTTATGTGCCACCCGCACAAGCCAGTCCAGGGGCACTGGCAACGATCTCGCTCGAAAATCCTACAGGAGCCAGTCAGGCGGTACTGGCAACGGCCACGCTCAAAATGATGCATCTCATGTGCCAACCGCACAAGAACCAGTCCAGGGGCACTGGCAACGATCTTACTTGGCTTGCCGGGTCTTCTCACGCACAGCCCATTTCCAAAGGTCTCGGTCCGTAGTCATCGCCTCGGTGAGGCCCAATGTACGAAGGTCTTGCCTCACCACCTCAGCCCAGGTCTTCCTGGGCCTACCTCTTCCACGGGTTCCCTCAACTGTTAGGGTTAGGGTTAGGGTTGCGTATTTATATCTACATAATCTTCTACTATATCAGGGCTGACCAAAGCCTTGTGAGTAGATTTGGTAGATGGAAACTAAGAGAACACCTTCATATGTATATATATACATGTGTGCATTTACATATATATGTATATGTACATGTTTGTGTGTATATACACATACATAAATTATGTGGGTGATATTTTCAACCGAGACGTTACAATTGTATCTGATTCTTCAAGTGCTTCAGTTCTGTGTATGGACATATATCTCCTAGATTACTGACATTTATTAGTGGTTTTCCCCATTGTGTTGATGTGCCAGTTTCTATTCTTAATAAAACTCAGCATTTTTGACAACACTGGTATACTAGTTAAATGGATAACTTTTGTAGTATGATTGCAACTTCAGCCAATCAGGATATTGAGAGGAAAAATCCACAACACAAAAGTCTCTTGATGATGGAGATGGCAAAAATGGTTAACTCAACAGGAAAAATATTTTTATTATTAAGTTATTGTTTAATTTTTATAATTAACTTTTGTAGTATGATTGCAACTTCAGCCAATCAGGATATTGAGAGGAAAATCTACAACACAAAAGTCTTTTGATGATGGAGATGGCAAAAATGGTTAACTCAGCAGGAAAAAATATTTTTATAATTAAGTTATTTAATGTGGTGATTGTTAAAATGTTGAGAGAGAATTATACAGTGAGGATAATAATTTCTAATTAACTGTTTGTTTTCTACATTAAATATTTTAATACTAACTTTTAACAATTGTTTTTATGCAGATGGTGTCTCTGAATTATTTATTCTCTAAATTAGTGATTTGTACGTCTCTCATAGTCATAATCAACAAAGTGCCACTTAGTTTTATATATATATAAAGAAAAAGTGTAAATTATGAAAATAGTGAATACTATATTTTAATAAATTAATTTTTATTAAATGTTATTTGCAGAACCCGTTATTTTGATTGGACCCACTTTGAGAATCACTACTCTAAACAATATATATTTTTATGTTAGATTTTAGTAAAATTATACAGGTCAAATATTTCTGGGTAATTATTTCACTTTTTTCCTTGATTATTTAAAACAAAATGTTTAATACTCTTTTACTTGTTTCATTCATTTGACTGCGGCCATGCTGGAACACCACATTTAGTCGAGCAAATCGACCCCAGGACTTATTCTTTGTAAGCTTAGTACTTATTCTATCAGTCTCTTTTGCTGAACCGCTAAGCTACGGGGACGTAAACACACCAACATTGGTTGTCAAGCGGTGTTGTGGGGGGGAGGGGTCAAACACAAACACACATATATACATATACATATATACGACGGGCTTCTTTCAGTTTCCGTCTACCAAATCCACTCACAAGGCTTTGATCGGCCCGAGGCTATAGTAGAAGACACTTGCCCAAGGTTCCACACAGTGGGACTGAACCTGGAACCATGTGGTTTGTAAGCAAGCTACTTACCACACAGCCTCAAAAATAAAGAAATCGTAGGGAATCAAAAGGGCATCATTGTTGAGAAACGAAGTGTTGAGTACCAGAAAAATTTCTATAAATAAATAAGGAGGAAATAATGAAGGTAAAAGAGAACAATAGAAACGATCCTCAGAGGAGGCCAGATTAGAAGCACAAAATAGACAAGGCTAGCGACAAATTGTTGAGGCCCTTTGTATCAAGTGGTGTTCGTGGCAGTAATAATAACAGTTGAAACGATTGTTTCAACTAACCGAACATTCCAGCCAGGCAGCCAAACTATATATAAAAAAATCTGGTTCTAATTCGGGGAGGTAACTCTCATTAGAAAAAAAAAATCTGTAATTATTTAAAGATAGTTTTACTTCTCATAGCACCTACATACAACCAAAGTAAGTTTTTGAAGTTATTTAAGTCACTGCAAGTCATTGAAACACATCAGTCTTACAATGCTGTTACTTCACTCTCTGTGATCCTTGTTTGAAAGTTAGGTGAACGCACTAGAAAGAAAGAGAGAGATAGAGAGTCTAGTGTCTGAATCATATATATATATATAATGCCGTCTTAGCAGCATTATAGGGTACTGGGCAAATGAATAAAACGAACCCTAAGGTATACATTTATTGGCAGCAAGCCACAGCATCGGTCCCCTAGACCTGTGTGCCTGTGCCTTCACACGGCGCTACATATACACTTACACACATATATATGGTTAATTAACCTATATTATATATACAGACATACATAAATATACATGCAGTGCCGTCTCTGATGGAATCTCCCGTCGAAGACAACGTACCAGAGAACAAAAAAAGCAAAAAATATCCAACCAAGAACCACGAAATAAGAGCAGAGAGAAAAAGAGACAAACAAGCTGGTCCTACCAGAAAACAATACATACACATATATCTCTATATACTCATCATGCTCATTAATTTAATTAATCCAATGTTGCTAACCGGTATAAAGACCGCTGCAATCAACAACTTCGAAATCAGTCAGTGAACGAAGCTTTCTGATTGGTCTCCTCTTCATTTACCATTGAAAATTCAATGTAGTAACTTCCGGATGATTTTTATAAAGTGCTTTCTGAATGGTCGAAACCTAACAACGCCGTTTGGCCGAAAGCTTACACCACGTGAATTTTCGCTCTCTTCGTTTGTTTAGCGGGAAATAGTCTTTGCACCGGTAGTAATAGTGGTAGAGAGTTTTATTTATTCCTTGAACTTACCAACGTTGTTTGTGTCATGTCTTGTTAATTTACCTTGTTTTGTATGGTAAGTAATATAATTATTTTTATAACCTAATCTATTTTCTGAATTTGATTTTTTTTTTCATCCTTTTTTGATTTTGTGTTTAATATATAATTAATTTACTGTGGAATATTTCTTGTTATAAAGTTATATAAACAACAGGTGTCTTATCTCTTTATAACCAGTATTGATTACTTGAGATATTTTGCTCGATTGGATACCTTATGGAAGAGTGTTTAGTCGAAGTGTATAGCCGGGACATATTTATAGCTCCTTACTTTATCAGTTTGGTTGACACTTTTCACTCGCAATTTCTTCATATTTTGGCTTCAAATAATTTTTAAAAAATCAATATTGAAAGAAAAAAAAAAGTTTTAAGTTAAATGAGAGCATGTGGAGAATGAATAGGTGTTTATTGACACGAATGAACTCAAGCACTTAGTCTTCGGTGACTCAACAATGCTAAATAATGATTTATCACAGATTTTATCAACCTTAGTCGACCTTCGTCAGTAACTGTGAATTGTAAAAGATGAAACTAAATACTGAACTGAACTTATACTCTCTCCCGCGCTCATTTTATATATATATATATATATATATATATATATATATATATATATTGTGTGTGTGTGTATGTTTATGGCGATGGAGTTGAAGCAAAAAGGATGTCTTGAAATGAATTATGGTATTTGGTTTCGGCATTCTGTGTTCAACTCTCACTGAGGTCAGTTTAGTCTTTTGTGTCTTCGATATCCCTTAATATAAATAGGTCGATTTTATCGACTTAATCCGAACTGTGTATAAAATAGAAAAAAAACACTATATTATGGCGCTTCTTTCAAGATTTATTGGCATAACTACAGGGTAAATACTATATGCATAGAAAATTTCATTAAAAAATATTCATTTTTCTGAAAGTTATGACCTCCCAAAGTCTGGGGGGTAAAACCCTGTAGTTATGCCATTTGGCATAACTTCAGGGTTTTTACCCACCCCCCCAGACTGTCAGACTTTTCATTTAAAGTTGCACAAGAATTACTTCCTTCTCAGTTGTTGGTGTTTTCGTTTTCATTTTTCCTTCTTGTTCTAACAACTTTCTTTTAAATATAAAAGAATTTTACCTACTTCAGAATTTATTTCGAAATCTGTTAAATACTAGTTTATATATGTATATATATATATATATTATATACACACAATTTAATGCCGGTAAACTTCAGGTACTCAGTCAATAACGTTACGATGCGTAATGAATGAATACAGGGTTTTTGATTTATTAAATTTCTAGGGAATAAGTATATTTATTTTTCATGGAAGATAAAATATTTTATGTATTGATATTTTAGTGCCGATGGGTTTTTTTTCTTTTATTGATTATATTCTATCGTTTGTTTCGTCTATTCTTGACTAACTTTTTCATCGCTAAAATTTCGAAGTTGGAGCCAATTATATCGTTATTAAATCTTTGCTGTATTGTTTATTAATATATATAGTACTCGACATATATATTTTAAGTAACACGTTATCTTTCACATTTTTCTTTTGTATTTATTAATTATAAAAATGTTTATTTCTACAGTCACATTTTAAAATTTATAACATTCTAAATTTTATAACATTTAAATATAAAAACTTTTATCTTTTTTTTTTTCTCTATTTAATATCGTGTCAAAGAACCGATCTGGCGCTCACATATCTTAGTATTGGTGAGAATGTCTTTGAGCAATCAGATCATAATGTAGTCATTGTTATTCAGTAATTAAGTAAAAATCTAATTACATGACAATAAACGATGTAATATTTCATTTCGCCTCTACGTTTTATGCAAATCTCTGGCGGGTCGATACAAAAATCAAAATAATGTTAACTAATTGTTCATCCTCTTGTTTCCAGTTGTGACTATTTCATCTTTTTACGGGTGTCAAAAGATTCAACGTGTTCTTTCTGTTTCAAAGCAGTAGGATAAGGTTTGAGAAAATTTTGCTGCTATTTCTAGAAGTTTAAGCGACTGCTTAGAAGACCTGTTGGCTCGTAGGTGCCAGTAGATAAATATACTAGTGTACATTCAATCGACTATATCCACCACTTAGGTAAATTAAATTGGCTTTGTATTGTAAGAAGAAATATATTCTTAGAAATGATGGTGATTTCAGTAATGATAACTTTCACCGTTACTCCAGTAACTGTTAATAATAAACGATAAGTTGCGTAGTGAGAGAATTTTAGATAAGTGCCTTTCTGAAAAGCATTAGCAGCGTAAGCGGGAAGCGAAATATGCTCCTGGCTCGCTATGAATTTGCTTAAGCAATGTTATAAATGTTTTAGTATATCCCATTCAAAACTTTAACATAGACGAAGAAAGTGAGATGTGGTGGCTTTTATGCTCTCTCCATGAATATCACAACCTCAGAGAAGTGTCTGCAGGCACTTCACGGTTTTCTTTTGGTTTGGTGATTTTAGAGGTTGTGACTTTCATGTTTTTCTCAAGCGTCATTAGTGAAATTGAATAATGAAGCGGGCATTTGTTTTAATAAATTATTTTGCCTCTTCTGAAGCCAGTCAGTTTGTTTTGTCCTGATGGCAAAACTACAGATAGAATAGGCTCGTGTCCTTGGAGTAAGGGGTATTGTCTGCTCTGGGATAGCGTTAGGTGGATTTTTTTTTTGTTGCACGCCATGTCCCTTAATTGTGCTGTTCTTTGGTGTATGTGTGGGGGGGGGGGGGCTCTGCCGATAGAACGGCAGAACAAAGATTTGTCAATATTCAATGCTATTTTTTAACTATGGCTTTTGAAACCAATGCTATTTGCGATCCTTCCGCAGAATCATTCTAGTCTGGGGAACGGTTTCATGGTACATGGCTCTGTGAAAATATCGCATTAGCCATTCTGCTAGGCGTCCTCTTGCTTTTCTGCTAATCTTTTTTCTAGCGAATATATAGTTTATAAAACTGTCAATATGTAATCACTAACAGGATGTAAAGCTTTGTGAGTAATACAAACCAAATTTTAATGTAATCCTCGGTTTTGTTCTAACATTAAGTTATGATAAAGGTTTGGTTAATAATAGTGATATAAACTATTTGAAGAGGATATTGAAAACCGCGTGGGAGTCTCAGCCTTTTTCGGGAATTCTGTTTTGTGGTAAGCACTAGAACAGGAGGTAATATCCCAAGGAATGTGGTTTCGATTCTCAGTTGGGAGCCATTTCATTTCTCTTATGCTACTTGCGCTCTTAGAAAAACCAAAGGTTCTGTTTCGATACCACGGTACATCACATTGGCCTTTTATCATATGCTCAAATCGATTAGAACTTGTTTTAATATACAGAAACTGAGGGCGGGGAGCTAGCACAAACGTTAGCACTCCGGGCGAAATGCGTAGCGGTATTTCGTTTGTCTTTACATTCTGAGTTCAAATTTTGCCGAGGTCGACTTTGCCTTTCATCCTTTCGGGGTCGATAAATTAAGTACCAGTTGCGTACTGGGGTCGATCTAATCGACTGGCTCCCTCCCTAAAAATTTCGGGCCTTGTGTCTAGAGTAGAAAAGAATATACAGAAACTGATTCGAAACCCGCCAGAGGGGACGTTTCTGTTCTTCGCGCGTATGCTTAATCCATCGCCTAGTTTAAAACCACCATTTGGCTTTTTTTTTTTTTTTGTTTAGTTCTCTTTAGCGGAGTCCATTTTGTTGTGAACATACTGGTCAAGTCTCAGATCTAAGGATAACTTGATCACTTTCTGTCACATTGTTTTGAAGGCACTTAGAGAGTCGTTGGTACTTCCCTTCGTTAAGACAGACCGAAACCCTGTGTCGCACAAGGCAACGGGTTGGTATCTTTCTGACACCAACCCGTTGCTTCG
This sequence comes from Octopus bimaculoides, assembly GCF_046866305.1. NCBI lineage: Eukaryota > Metazoa > Mollusca > Cephalopoda > Octopoda > Octopodidae > Octopus > Octopus bimaculoides. Next base: position 86,035,820 of record NC_142937.1, on the reverse strand, counting down.
AAATATCCCGTCTAGCCCATAACATGGAAAGTGAATGTAAACATGATACTGTTGATCATGACTAATTTGTTGAAATGTACAGAAGGTAGTCATGGTTATTACAAAAGCATTCCCGATTTCATATGAAGCTTTTCAGTAGGTCATTTTCTAACGCTATATCAGACTTGGTTGAGCAAACTGTTCTAGCTGTCTTTTATTCAGAAAAAAGGTTTTCGTTGAGAACTTTGTTTTCATTTGTGAATATAAGTCTCTCTCTCTCTCATTCAGTACTGTAGCTATCGAGAAACTGATCACGTTTACAACTAGGTGGACTGTCATTTTATGTTTTCAGAGTCCATAGTCAGAAGTTTAGTCTTGACTACGGACACTTACTGGAAACGATCTGTTGAACCCAGCTGTCCGACCTACCCTGCTTTTTGCTCTGTCGTATTACACTCCACACACATACTATGTAACAATGTTTTATCTTGGCAACAGTAACTGCCCACGTGTTAACATGATATTCACTGTAAAATGCTCGGTCATTTAACTTTGCTTTTGTAAATTAATTAAACGAGGTCAATTTTTTGATTACACATACTACGATAATTACTACTTCTCATTTCACAAATTATAAAATATCAAAATATTTACATCCGCTTTCACAATCTATTCTGGACTATTCGACCTGAAATTCTGTAGTTTTTCTTTCAACATTTATAATTTCGTTAATAATAAAACATTGGGTATGTGTGTATCTTAGCTGTAGTCTTTAAAATGTAATGTAATCTTAGCTACACTCTCAATAGATGGGATAGTCATATCTGGAAAGATGTTGATTGCTAGGCTAACCTAGAGTTCAAGAAAAAATCCCCTAAGGGTTTAAAAGGTTATTTAGATTATTTACAATTTCATTGATTGATCTTTTAAATTATTAAAAACACTTATTTCGATAGAGAATCCTAAGAACATTGGTCAATCATAATTTTGAGGAAGTGAAAATTTAAATTGAAACTAATTTTCATTCAGCTACTTAGTACTTTCGATTTTTCATGTTTAACTATGGGCGATTGTGAATATTTTGATTATATATTTAGAACGAGAAATAGATTTTACGAAAGACACTTCAAAAAATGGCTAATCGTTTGTTCTTAGTTGTGTGTAATATTTTCTATTTAACATGTAAATAAAAGTACCTGCTGTTTGTCAACAACTTGATCAGGGATCCACGAAACTGAATCGCATCGTATTTAGTAGTTGATGGGAAAGCCATGTGGTGTGGCGAAGAAATGGTTCTGTGCTCGACCTTAGTCGAGTTTACTAATTGCATTGTTTTATGTTCGTCAGTTATGTCCCTCTATACTCTGAAGTCAAACTCTGCGTTGAGTCGACTCCTAGCTTTCACTCTTCCAAAAAATATTAAATACGTATGTCGGAATATCTCTGGGTTAATTCATTATGCTATAATTTTCTAGTTTGACAAATGCCTTTGTACCCAGGTGACAAATATCAAGACAAGCAGTCGTTGACGAATAATTTTAATGATAATAGTGATGATAGCTCTGAACTATATTTTCTATAGAATTTAGCTTAGTTCACTCCATTCTGAAGTAAAAACTAGTTGGTAGATCTGGGGTCAGTTACAATTATTTCGATCTTCTGTAACCTTTATAGATTTCATTACTTTGTCAAGTCAGCAATATTTTGTCTTGAAATCACACTATCATATTCAATAGAAAATGTTAGCTAATGTATTCTTAGCTACACTCTCAAAAGATGGGATGGCCATATCTGGAAAGATGTTGATTGCTAGGCTGACCTGGAGTTCAACTAAATCCCCTAAGAGTTTATAGGTCATTTAGATTTACAATTTCATTGTCTGTTTGTGATCTTTTACATATCTTTTTATAAAACACTTCTCTTGTGTTCTCATACTAGTGGTTATTTTACATCTAAGCATCCTAGTAGCCATGGCAACAACTGGACAATTTTATACAAAGATATATGAGATTTGAAAAACGCACATTGCTCTCATTTATCTGAGCATTAACATTTATAAGACAACTGAATTGATTTATAAACTCACCTTGCTTGACTGAAGGCTGTTGATTTCACAGTAACTGGAAGAAGTCCATCGTGTGTTTATATACTTGTCATGTCATTGTGGACTAATTGTAGATAAATTTCACTGTCATACAATTGGTAGTGGTCATTTGTAATCTTTCATGAAAAACAGGTTAAATTGGAAATATTAAGACTGAGAAGAGCAAGCGATTAGCTATTTTTGTGATTAGTGAACTCCAAAGAAATACATCTCTGCTGGAAAACAATTGAGAATTTTCAACAAGATGAGCAGTCGACCATAGAAAGTCTGTTTCAATGAATTTTGTCTGACCCATTCAAGCATAGAAAAGTAGACAATAAAAATGATGGTGCTATTGTTTTTGGATTTGTTTTGCATTAAATTCTGATTTGAAACTGATATTCTACTTTGGATGAGTCATATTGCCAATGAACACAAACTCTGGTTGTAGTTCTCTCCAGTTAGCCTTAAATTATATATGTTTATATAAAGGCAAAGGTATGGCTGCTTGATTTAAGAAGTTCACTTAAAACCATGTAGTTTTGGGTTCTTTCCCTCTTGAGCAGGCATATTCTATTGGGTCATCCCATAAATAATGTTTTTATTTTTATACTTCTTTTATTTTTCAAAATCAAGATAAACAAAGTTCTTTTTTAATCTAAATTATACTCTCCTTCAATTTCTACAATGCTCTTCCAACTATCTGGTAGACTTGCAAATCCCCTCTTCCAAAATTCACTTGTCCATGAAGAAAAATATTCCTCCAGTATTGCTCTTACCTTATCTACAGAATTCATATTTTTTCCATCCAAATGATTTTGAAGAATGTGAAATGAATGATAATCAGATGAGGCAATGTCCAACAAATATGGTGGGTGGAGCATTGTTTCCCATTCATACTACTCTAATCTTTGGAATATCATCCTCGTATGTAGCCAAGCATTATCCTGATGGAAGAATTCCTTTCATCTTGAAAACAAAGATGGTTGCTTTTCTTCTAGCACTGACTTAAGCCACTCAAGCTGCTCACTGTAGATCTTTTTCATTTGGTTTGAGTTTAAAAGTTCAAAGTGGACTAAATCTTTCATATCCCACCAAACAGATAACAACACCATACGTGGGTGAAGACCTTCTTTAGCCTGGGGTGCCAGTGTTTCTCCTTTCCCTACCCTGTCTTTGGCACTTGATATTTTTATTGAGAACCCATTTCTTGTTACCAGTCACTATTCGGTTCAAAAGAGGTTCATTTGTGAGGTGTGACAGCAAAGAAGAGCACACATTCACTCTCTGCTTGCAATTAGGCTTGGAAAGTTTGTGAGGAAGCCATTGACCCAATTTGTTGACTTTTCCGATGGCACACAGATGTCAATGAATGGTTGAATGACCAAATCCAAGCTTCTCTGCTAGTTCCTCAACAGTTACGATGGGATTTTCTTCCACCAGGGTTTGCAGGACGTCCTCGTCGAGCTCTACAGATCTTCCAGGTTGAGTCTCGTCTTCTAGGTTGTGGTTTCCAATTTGGAGGTATTTTCGCATTTGCATGGTTTGCAGTGATGAGTTTAGTTGCATCTACAGGAGAAAACTCACAGCAAAAGACTGGTATTATATTAGTTGTGTATGCCAACGTCGTCTCCTTCATTGGACACTAAACTCGGCTTGTGAAGACCTATTGGGGCAAGCAAAATCATAGTGGCACCTGTGCCTAGCGTAGCCTTCCTGGCACGTGTAAAGACATTTGAGCGAGGTCATTGCCAGTGCCGCTGGACTGGCTCCTGTGCAGGTACCACATAAAATACACCATTTTGAGCGTGGCCGTTGCCAGTACCACCTGACTGGCCTTCGTGCCGGTGGCACGTAAAAGCACCCACTGCACTCTCTGAGTGGTTGGCGTTAGGAATGGCATCCAGCTGTAGAAACTCTGCCAAATCAGATTGGAGCCTGGAGTAGCCATCTGGTTCACCAGTCCTCAGTCAAATCGTCCAACCCATGCTAGCACAGAAAGCGGACGTTAAACGATGATGATGAGGGCATTATTACTATATAAATCTGAATTAATTATCAATTCTTGTGGTTCAGAGAAGATTAAGTGGTTTTCTAAGTTTTTTACTCTTTCTCTAAGTTTTGGCGAAATATATAACAAAGTGCTTAAGCACAATACAATGTTTAACATCTTAGGCTGTGGTTTTATTTTCTACAAGATAGATGTTGAGTCAAGTGTTTCCTTCCTCTCTCTTACTCCCTTTATATATAGAGCCGACGGAAACTGAATGCTTATCTCACAACTTGAGTTTCACACCTCTGCCGGTCTTCAGCTCTTGCTTGAACTTTAATGGTGGCATATAACATGAGTTACAGGATGAACACTCAGTCTCAATCAACCATCTGCTCTACAACTTGTACAATGCACCCCACTCTCATTGGTTTAACATAATTCAACATCTGTGTATCTGTGTATACAGATACACAAAATTTGAATTCTGCTCATTCATGCATTCAAATGTTGCAGTTTCTAAATGAAAGAGGAAGAGAGTACTCAGTATATAGTGTAGAGAGTATTGGTTATTTAAATGGAACTCTGACTCATGCTAGCGTAGAAAGATGGTTGTTAAAATGATGACAAATTTGTTTTATAAAGTTGAACTGTGTTTGCTGTCTTTTCTGCAATTCTATTGATGTATATCAAGATCAACATAGAATCTATATATTTCTAATAACATACATATGTGTGCAATATTAACTTGGACGATCAGCTAAAACTGATATACTTCTTCCTGTTTGTAAAATGCTATTTGCATTAAAAACCATGTTTTGATTGGATACATTACATTGATCTAAACCACTTCAGTGTAATGATATTGGTCTGAGAAACCTTTTTGTAAATCTAATAAAGAGTGGTGGTCAGTAGTAGTAGAAGTGGTGGTGGTGGTAATTGACATGGTGATAGAGTTGAGGGCAGTTAATAGTTGTAGTCATGATGGAAAGAGGAATGACAACTGTAATGTTTATAAATCAAACTACTTAAACTTGTATTAATTGTACATTATCTTACTTCACACCCAGAGATCAAACAAATCAATGGTCAGATTGCATGTTTGTGTTTGTGCACACACAAGTTATTTAAGGAGTCTAGCCATTGTGTCAACAGAGGTTGTTGTTAGTTTACTCCAGGACATTCTTGACTCTGCGGGTTTATGGTCAACGTGTTCCAATCATGACCATTTTAAAACTCTGCCAGATCAGATTGGAGCCTGGTGTAGCCACCTGGTTCGCCAGTCCTCAGTCAAATCGTCCAACCCATGCTAGCATGGAAAGTAGACATTAAACAATGATGATGTATTTGTGCTTTTACACCATTTAAAGCATCAAAGGTTTGAACGAAATCAATTCCAAAAGAAATTATATATTTCATAGTTCTCTATAAACTTTTGATCATTTTATAGTTCTCGAAATAATCAAGTAATTTCTACAAGTCCTGCTTGTAAACATGTTATTTTTATAGGCACTTTTTTGTTTCAGAATTGCAGCTCATTCACCTGGCACCATCAGTATGAAGCTTCCAGATACCCTTGAATGGTCTGGTTCCATTAAATATTATACACAAAAGACTGGCAATATTGGTTGGAAGTCTGGGACCCTTAATCTAAAGAACACCAACAATGTTTGGTGCTGTAATGTGATGTTCAGTACCAATAAGGTTTACCCAGCTTTGATATTTAAGGTAAGTATTTATTCTTCAAGTTATTTGGACAGATTGAATGAATGCCACCATTCAAAGCTTTCAGGATCTCATTAACACCCCTTTGTTACTAACCTGTCTGAAACCACTATCCCTGATTCTATGACCCTAATTTCCTTGTTTTGAAGTGATCTAACTTAAAACCTTCCATCAAAATTTCATGACATTAATAACCAGTGGATTTTGTTGGTGATACAGTTAGCCATCCTGCTTAACACCAGCACTATTAGACTGTTCTATTAGCAAGATTTCTACCAGTTAGACAGCCTATATGTGGTTACTTGAGTGCTTAGAAGTAGCAGCCAAATATCCAAAAATCCTATCTTACTGTCAAAATCTGCTATAGCCTTAGGCCAACCAAAGCTTTGTGAGTGGATTCGGTAGACGGAAACTGAAAGAAGCCTGTCGTATATATGTATAGTGTGTGTTTGTGTGCCTGTATTTGTCCCCCCCCCCACATCGCTTGACAACCAATGGTGGTGTGTTTATGTTCCCGTAACTTAGCGGTTCAGCAAAAGAGACCGATAGAATAAGTACTTGGCTTACAAAGAGTTAGTCCTGGGGTCGATTTTCTCGACTAAATGACTGAAACAAGTAAAAGAGAGTAGTGTTTGTTTTGTTACATTTAGCAAAAATTTATTTTCAGTACATTTGATTTTTAGCATTTATCACTCAATTCAAAGTGAAATCTATAATCCAAATAGACAAGACATAAAAAGAAAATATATGTATAAAAAAAGTTTCCATTTACACTGACAAACTTTTGGGTGATTAATTTTGGGTTGTATGTAGAAAAACAAAATGTTTCAAAATTCCATGAATCATTGAAGATAGTAGGGTATGAGGAGGAATTTTGTCTTTTTTCCAAAGATCTTTGTCTGTCTATATTCAATGTTCTACTAATGTAAACAGAATAAGAGAGAGTTTGTGCATTATATCTTTGAGGTGGAGTGAGATAGAAAGTGATAAAAAAAAAAGTGAAAAAGGGGGAGGTGGGTATAATATGCAAAAATGGGGTTTAATAAAGCAACAGAAAGATACATGCTGTAAGTTCACCTTTGATTTAAAAATTATAAATGCTTACATACGTACATGCACATAAAATCTGTACATACATTAGTACACACATGTACAGATGTAAATACATAAATTATGTACTTAGACATACACACATGAAAATGTATGTATACAGGGTGTCCACAAAGTCTGGGTGCATGGGGATTAACACATACTTTAAGAAATTATTATTTCTTATATTTAATTGTTTGTTATGATTTTATTTACTCCATGTACCCACATGGGGATTAACACATACTTTAAGAAATTATTTCTTATATTTAACTGTTTATGTTATGATTTTATTTACTCCATGTACCCAGACCTTGTGGACACCCTGTATAAATCATTGAAGTTCCATTAATATCATATTCTGTTAAGGTGTGAAATGAATTTTTGTTCATAATTAAATTCCTCTACCTGCAAGAAGGGAATTAGGCTGGTCTGTGTGTATATTTATCCATGTTTGAACTCTGCATTTTAGCCTATCCTCAGATGCAGTGACTGGATTTATTAATGCAATAAAATATTAAGAGTTTAGTGTAGCACTGATAGCTGAGCCCAAAACTTATTGGTAATGTGTTATGTCTGAATATTATATTGACTTGAATGAATGGAAGTGATTCATACAATGAAGCAGATCAAGGCTAAAATAATCCACTATCCTTAGGTTTTTAGTTTGTCACTAGTGTAAATTTTACATTTCCACCTTACTAGGTTCAATACAGTGAGCACCACAAATACCTTACCGTTTCTTCCAAATTTGACATAATGCTTAAAGAAAACACTATTTTACATAACTCTTTGATTTGTCTTCTAATGAACTTTTTTCTATTTTTTAAAATTAATTTCTTAACTTTTTCTGTTAATGTTTCTAGTTGATTCGGACTAACATCAGACGATTCATTTTTAAGAAACGGCTTCTACTGGAATTTGTTGATGGGCTTTTAGTGCATTTTAATCCTGATGATCATTTAATACCAAAAATCACTGATTTCTTTGAAGAATATAACAAAAATAGCAATGCCAGGAAAAGTAAGCTTTTTTCTGTCTTTTAAATTGTATTTGGCATTTCAGTCAGTTGAGAGATGACACTTCTTGCTTGCAATGTCTCCTTCATATTGTTTTTACAGTTAATTTTATCTTTTTACCTTTTTTGAAACAAAGTTTCCATATTTCAATAGGAATATGGTAATGAATTGCTTAATGAAACAAATGTTTTCAGTTAATTTTCCATGAGATTTCCATCTGAAATATAACCAACATAAGTGTTTATGCAATTATATAGACAATTAATGGTATTTCTATACATTTCAGCGCCAATCAACCGAGCAGAAGTTAGTGCTACTACTCCTTTATTAAACAAGACATTTAATGTCTCTGCTGAAAGGATAACTCTCCAAGCTTACCGGTAAATCTCTTTTATCTGCCCCTCTTGAAATGTATATCATCACTTTCACAGCCCTTTTCTATGTTTGCATGCATGTAGTTTCCGGCTTGGAATTTCTGGAACCACTGTTGACACTGGCTTATGCTTATTTTCCGATCCCCATATACTGCATTAATATTCTTCACACTTTCTGTTACATCGTTATCTTTATTGAACTCATAAAGCAAAATATGCTGAATATGCTCCTTTGCCACTTCCATTATAGCTTTGAAAAAATAACTATTAAATCGAACTGCACTTTTCAAAATTTACACTAGTAATAAGTACTAGGTAAAATTACTACTTGCTTTTATAGCAAGTTGATGCAGGTGGTTTATCCCTTCCCCCTCCGACTTTTAGTTCATGCAATTGAAAAAAATCCCATTATTTATGGGATGACCCAATACATAATCAATGTAGATACAAATTGGGATGACCCAATACATAATCAATGTAGATACAAAATGGGATGACCCAATACATAATCAATGTAGATACAAAATGGGATGACCCAATACATAATCAATATAGATACAAGCAATAAACTTTTTTAATTTTCACCTCTAAAAACGAGTTGTTCTTAAATTTTGAAATATGGATAAAACTTGAAGTAACCACAGACATAAATATATTTATTTGATATTATTTGTTTGCAGTGGTAAAGAAAACTCAAAACTTGATAATACATTGAAATCCAAAATGGTACGGAAGAAAGAAGTTAAGCAGTTTGATGAGGGAGCCAAAGAATCGCCCATGTGTCTTTCAAAGTAAATGAATTTGTGGTTATACTTTGCATGAAATTGTTTGATTAAGAGATGTTTTAATTTTTTTTTTAAATAAATAATTGTTATTATTAGGAATAACTTGTTTTTTTGCTAATTTCCTTTATTTTGGTTGGGAAAAAAAAGCATATTCATGAGGTGTTAAAGGAAATGCAATTTTGAGAAATTTAAAAAATGAAAATCTGGAAAAGAAATCAATCTTGGAACCTATTTAGACAAACTTGTATGTGACCCAATTAAAAACATTGACCACATGAAGCTATCTTGTCTAGGTATCATGTAGACATGAGCACAAGAACCCTGTTATGAATACCCTCTCGTTATTATTATTATGGATTAGTGAACATCAGCATTATTGGACATTTGATCTGAAAGAAAGATTTCACGCGTCACTGAATGGTTCATTGTGATAAGTATTAACTATGAAATTAATGGATTAGAGTTAATAGATTCCTTGTTAGTTTTGATGATGAGTGTTTCAGTTATTCGGTTTATAGAACTACTTTACTCATTGTATTGTGGAGGCGCAATGGCCCAGTGATTAGGGCAGCGGACTCGCAGTCATTGGATCGCGGTTTCGATTCCCAGACCGGGTGTTGTGAGTGTTTATTGAGCAAAAACACCTCAAGCTCCACGAGGCTCTGGCAGGGGATGGTGCGAACCCTGCTGTACTCTTCCACCACAACTTTCTCTCACTCTTACTTCCTGTTTCTGTTGTGCATGTAATTCAAAGGGCCAGCCTTGTCACACTGTATCATGCTGAATATCCCCGAGAACTACATTAAGGATACACGTGTCTGTGAAGTGCTCAACCACTTGCACATTAATTTCGCAAGCAGGCTGTTCTGTTGATCGGATCAACTGGAACCCTCGACGTCGTAAGCGGCAGAGTGCCAACAACAACAATAACATACTGGGGTTGATTCCATAAGGAATGTGTCTTTTTTGTGATGATAGTTTCTAAATATTCTTTAAAAAGAATGGAATGGGTGAGGATGTCAGTTTTTATGTAAAGATGAAAAATAGGTTATTAATGATTCTTTTACTTTTTTTCCAGATCCCCAACTTCACCAACATCCAATGGGGATAACTTCCTTGCATGTGCAAATGAGAAGATGCAAAATATTTTATCTCTTGGAAAAAACAATTTCTATAGCAAGAATAAATCTTCATGTGGAGCTAGTGTAAAACAAATGCTGGGGTAACTGTTGTTTTCTTTTTCTTTATTTGGTTCATTGGAAGTGTTCAGTTTGAGATATTATGACCATGAGTTCAAGTCTTATTACTACCATTGTGTTATGTGTCTGAGAAAGACACCCGATTCTACTGACCCTCAGTAGAGTCCAGTCTGTTGCAAATATTCAGTCTCCTCTGAGGATACCTTCCTAACCTCCGACAAGTTTTGGAAATCTGAAAAGTGTGCTGAGCACTACCCTTCCCTCTTAATTAAACATCCATGATCTTTGTCAGGGATTTGGATAGATTGGAAGAAGGGAAGAGACCAGCCTCAGATGTTGACATGGCCTGGATGCTTGCATATTACCCTATTCAGTGTGTCATTCTTTTTTAAGATGGTTGAGTGTAATTTGAAGGTGACTTAGCTGTTTATTTCTCACAAGTTGAATGACCATGTAGAAATTATCTTGTTGACTTTTCAGTGCAGTGTTTGCTTGAGGGTTTTATGACTTGATGTCACCCAAGAATTCAATTTCAACTGAGGCTGGCTTTGCCTCTCATTCTTAGGAGGTTAATAAAATAAGTACCAGTTGAACTCTGGACTGATGTAATCAACTAGCACCCCTTCAAAATTTCTGGCCTTGTCCCTATAGTAGAAAGGATTATTATTGTTGTCCTCAACTGCTGGAATGATAGAAGCTATATTTGTTTACTTTAGATAACAGTGTAGGACTTTCTTTACAGCCACAGTAGCTTGAATCTTTTTTTAATTAAAACAAGCATTAATCAAGTATGTTTCTCATGAATACCAATCAAAACTGGAGAAATTTTCTACCTGTTAAAATTCACAAGATGTTGGTTTAAAAAAATTGTTTGCCTGCCTATTTTGTTTCTTTAATTAATCCAACAATTTTTTTTCATATATTCAAGAGGTTTAATTAGATATTAACCAAAGATAAGAAAGTGTTTTTAATGGTATTACGTTATATTATTGACTGACCATTCTTTTTCTCTGTAGGATGAAAAGATGTGAAACGAGACCTGTTAAACGAGCACGGTTTTTGGTGGACTCGTCAACAAATTCTCAACCGCAGAAGGTAGAAAGTCCTCCGGTACCAGCCATTTACCCCTTGCCAAAACTTGCTTTAAGAGGGTAATTGAAGTTTTACTCTTCAACTGTGTGTGAGTGTATGTGTGCGTGTGTGTGAATATGCATACATTTTTGTGATGACTGACACCACAGAACTTGACACTAAAACTGGATGCTTCCATTATGTTGCTTAGGAATCTTGACCCATCTCACCTGTGTAATGGAACTCGCTTAATTGTTACTTCCATGAAGCTTCATGTCTTACGAGCAACAATCATAACAGGTAGTCACAAAGAAGAAAATGTCTTTATTCCAAAAATTCCTCTCATACCTACAGATGTTCTATTTGAATTTAAGACACTTTAGTTTCCAGTCAAACTAAGTTTTGATATTTCAATTAAGAAATCTCAGGGCCAATATCCCTCAAGGTAGTTGGACTTGATCTCTCTACTACATGCTTCTCCCACGGCCAACTCTATGTTGCTTGTTTGTGACTTGGAAGCAGCAACAGTTTATTCATTTCAACACCAACGAAAAATTTCTCAATGAATATTGTTTACCCTGAGGTACTTCAACATCGACAGATTTTCAGTTTGAAATTCTATTATCATTACAATTCGGATATTTTGAAATAATTATGAGAATATATCTTTATATTTATTTACTAATCTGAATAAGAACAGCAGTAACCTTGGCAGTGCCGGGTCATTCAACTGGTATGTCTGTCTGTCTGTATTTCTGTGTATGTCTGTATGTATGTATGGGAAATAACCCAAATGTACCATTGGCATGAATTTAGATAAGCCAATTTACTGATAAATTTATTTACCCTTTGTTCCACCTTTCAAATTATTTTGATTTATCCCTTGCCTTTGTAAATGTTTACATGTTCTCATGCATTCATTTCTTTTTTTTTCTTTCTCTTATTCCCCCCCAGACTCACCAATATGGGCAATACCTGTTATTTAAATGCAATCCTGCAGTCTCTTTTTAGTCTCGAGACTTTTGCCACTGAGTTGTTGTTAATTAACTGTAAAGTATCAAAAGTAAACCCCAGTTCTTTACACAGGTAAACTACTTTTTCTGCATCTACCTTTTATTTGTAATAAGAAAGAATATTGTCTGTGAACCTGTGGTCACACATGGCCAGCTTCTGTCAAGCCATCCAATCCATGCCAGCATGGAAAATGGACGTTAAATGATGATGATGATAGTTCTTAATCTTTTTTTCTTTTTTTTTTTTTTTTTTTTTTTTTGTAGTACCCACTTCTAAGTAGTTATGCTTAGCACCCACCTAAGTTGCAAGTGAGATATCACAGCTAATCTAATACAAATGATAATCTTTAAATTTTTACTCTAAAATTGGATTGTATAAGTTTTTAACAGTGCAATGATATAAAAATCAGAAAAGACAAAAGTTGAAATTTATTTTATACATTGCAAGATAATAACTTCCTTGTGCCTGATGAGATTTCATTTCATTTTGATAACTGTTACTGGTTTTATCGTGTATAATATAATTACTACTATAGGTAAAATTTAGTATGTTAATTACTTCACTACCCCCTTCAACATGCCCAATGTCTCTTTGGGTATAGTACCACTTACATTGAGAACCTCTGGTATATGATACATTTTACCCCCCAGATAAAATCTCAAAAAAAATCATCCTAGGTCCTGTATGTGAAGTTTGACCTCCCATAAGCTAATTTTGACCCTGGTGCTCACTAAAAGTACTTTCCTGTTATAGATTGGTATCTTTTGCAAGCAAAGATTTGACTACTATTCTCTCAATTCCTTGGAACAGAATGAATAGTAGACAATTTTATCTCTCAGCACGTTTTAGAAAGTGTATCATCCTGACCCCTCTATTTCATATATTATATATCTGTCCACGAGTAACGATATTCAGTTTTCATTGTATAATGTTTTGAAAAAAAAAAATTTCCTTTTTGGTTTTACATGGATTTAAATTTTAAATTCCTGTTGCAGTACCATGGCCAATTTGTTAATCTCACAGACCAAAAGTGAATCTGATGTTAGTAAAGTGACCTTATTAGGTAATGTGAGAGAAGCTATATCAACTGTTGGTACACATTTCTTAAGTAATGACATGCAGGTACGTCCATATTTTTTTTCTACTTTGTTTCTTTCAGTTGTGTAGTGATGTATTTCAACACTGAAGCAAGACAATATTTTCAACCCAGTTTCTCAGTTAGTTCACCTGTTTTACATAGTTGCTAAGTTCTATTCAACCTCTTACTTTCTTTTAACATAGTGGTTCAAATATAGCCATGTAATTAGGAAATTCACTTCACATTCATGTGGTTGTTGGTTCAACAACACACACCTATAACTATTAACTGCATTTGTTTTTTTTTTAAGAAAGTCAAAATTGTTTAAAGGAACATTTTCTCATTCTAAATATTGTAGGATGCTCATGAATGTTTGAACCAAGTCCTTGACTGTCTGAAAGAAGAAGGGGTCAAGTTGGCCGCAAGTATTCCTACATTTAATAATTCCAGTTCCGATGATGACCCTAACTGCAGAGATGCTTTCATTAACCCCACAGTTCAGAACTTCGAATTTGATATCAATCGCTCTATTACTTGTAAACGGTAAAAAGATAAATCCTTAATTTTCACTGATGCATTTGAAACTGTTTTTCCCCTCTCTCTCTCTCTCTCTCTCTCTACCCCCTCTTCCTTTCCATTTGCCTTCCTCACTTTCCCTGTCTATTATCTCTTCCTCTGTCTATTATCTCTTCCTCTGTCTATTATCTCTTCCTCTGTCTATTATCTCTTCCTTTCTCTCTCTCTCTCTCTCTTTCTCTCTCTCTCTTTCTTTCTCTCTCTCTCTCTCTCTCTTCACACACAGTTGTATGTCATTTCAGTTTCATGAATCTGTGGTCAAAAAAGACCCTTGACATGGCTATGAGGTAATAAGGAAACTTCTCTATGGTCATTCAACTTCTAGGGGAAGCAGCTAAGTCTCTCACAAATCCCTCTTGTTTTTTTTTTTGTTTTGTTTTTCCTCTCTCTCTACTTACTGGATAGTGTAATCTGAGAACATTCTGGGTAAAAGACAATGTGGTCATGGCTGGAATGTCCTTGAGTTAAACAAACTATATTACAGCTGCAACCAGTATGCTGTATTAGTGTTGTTAATGCTGTTGTCTTGTGCATGTCTCTTGTAGGTTCTTTCAACATCTTTCATTGTTGAATGCTTACGTATTGTTTCTGTTTATTCGCATCCCCTTTGTGTAGATGATGCTAAAGTAAGTTCATGGGAGGATATTTAATAAGGGTTCCAATATTTCGTCTTCTCATGAGACAGAGAGATCGGAACTCTTAGCACAACGCAGCAATATGAAGTTGCTAGAAATAGCAGCCAAATCTCATTCGGATCACTGATGAATATGATCTGAGATATAATCTATCTCTCCCATCAAACAATGCATGAGTGTCCAGTGAGAAGAAAAGAAAAGAAACCCAACCAAATAGACAATCAACAAGACAAATTACTATTGCTACCATTCACTTATATAAGGTGTAATCATGGTCGGAACACGTTTTGATCATAGGCTTTGGTTGATGAGTGAAGACCTGGGGCTAAACTACTACTAATGTTGATTATAATGTACAACTGTCCAACATTTAACCATTTACTAATAGGAATTACTAATTTCATTTTGTTGTTTTTAGATGTGGTGTTGTTGTCTCTAAAGTTGAACAGTGTATAGATTTATCATTGGACATACCAAAGGGATGGTGAGCCTAACTTTTGTAATTTTTTCTCTCTCTCTCATATTTCTAAATACAAGGCTAATAGCAAAAGCAGTCTGACACACCATAGTTCCATCATTCTTTTGGCTTCTGATTCTCTCCTCTCACTCTACTCTCTTTCATCAGCTTTCATTCTCTAATTTCAGCAATCCAAGTATTCAGGATGCTCTCGACTTATTCTTTGTCAAAGAAAATGTGGAATACCGATGTGCTAAATGTAATCACGATAAATCAGAAGTTTCCAAATGCATCAGTAGATTACCGAGGTAAGATAAATTGCTTTTAACCTGTTTAATCTTTTAGCATGCTTCACACACACATAATTATATACTTATTACTTAACAATCTGGATTTCTCAGATGCAGTTTAAATTTTCCTTCCTTCAGTTAATTACTTATGCCTTCTTTCTTCTATAAGAGATCTGGTTCAAATATTTTCAGGCAGTGTAGTTTTTGTGACACCTCTTTCCTATTTTATGGACTTTGTCCATTGGAATCTTTGTGTCTATTACAGTAGATAACATTATCTTTATATCTGGTGCTATGATAAATAACTAAATTTTTGTTCCTCGTGTCACAATATAAGTTTGCTTGTATAGGCTTGCTGCCACAGTGTCACAAAGCACAGTAAACTTGTTCTGATACCGGATTTTATAAGTCTACTGTGAGTTTTGATAATTGAGGTATCTTGGTGTCTATGACAATAATGATAATGTTGATTATTTTCATTCCAGAGTATTAATCCTCCATTTGAAACGCTACACATACAGTGTCACAGCTTCATGTAACAGAAAAGTTATTCAGCATATTTCTATTCCTAAATATCTGACGCTGTCATCACATTGTTCAGAGACCATTATTCCAGCACCTTCTATTAACAGCCTTTTCACTAGGTAAGATAATTGCAGTCACTTATTTTGTGTACACACACCTTTTCGTCTCGCATGTCCATGCATACAAGGCAATACTTTATCATAAAGGATCGACTCCCTATGTCAGAGAATCATCTACATCAGTGGCTGACAAGTATAAAAGACATGGAATATTGCAATTATAATTAAGAATTGAAGAAAACTGGTGAGTGTGGAGTGCTTATCCAGTACACACAATATATTCCTGATATATCTATGTAGTCATAAGTATAATTGTGAAAAGATTCATTTTGTAACCATATAGTTTTGAACCTGTTTCTGCTGCATAGTATAATGGGCAAGTGGTAGTGTTACTATAAATGCACTCTATCTACACTGTAAGACCTATACAATAATGAAGTTGGATTGTTTACACAAGTCTTCTCTTGCCATTATAAATGCTCATTGGTTCATTGAAAACCTGAAGTTAATGGTGCTTCTGTTCACAAAATGTAATATCAAATGAGTATATTGTATTGGCAATGAATTGGACCACACTGCTAGTGTGTTTGTTGTTGGTAACAATCAGAACCAACCATCTGTAATTTCAGTAGTCAACCCCATCACAGAGTGAGTAATATTATGTGAACGTTGTTTTGTTTCTTTCTTTTCCTTCCATTTCAAAGGAGCATCAAGTGATATTTCCCAGATTAGTATTGGTATTCCTTTCTATATCATGGAGTGCACGATAGCTGTGAGGTCAAAGTTCAGAAGTACTTATCTCATTGAGTAAGATGGAATCTAAAGAAACTAGATTTAAAACATTCTGACCAACATCCAATTGACATCTGCAGCCTGTCCTACTCCACTGCATTCTCTCTCTCTCACTGTCTTTCTTTGACTCTTTTCTCTTGCTCCATACCCCACACTTCCCTTCATTGCATCTTTCTTCAGTCATTTGTGTCTTCCTTGTTTACTCCGTCTTTATTTTCTGAACACTGGGAGACCAAAATGTCACTTTCTGCCCCTGGTGGTAAACAGGTGTACTCAGACAAATGGCAGTTGTTAAAGCATCAAACAAAATACTTTGTAGTATTTATTCTGGCTTTTTGCCAGAATATAACAAATTTTGAACTGCTGGAGTCCTCTTTGTCTTTAATCTTTCCAGGGATGTTAAAATAAAGGGCCAGTCAAGGGCAATGGATTAGCAGAATTTATAGAGCCTTAGATGGAATATTTTGAAGTATTTATTCTAGCTCTTAATATTCTGAGTCAAATCTTGCTGTAGCCTACATGGTAGACATGATCCATTTTAATACCACCACCTGGCATCTTGGGTACCTTTTAGTGGAGTCTGATGATGACTCTGTTGTAAGCACTTGGACCAGGTATCCAGTTTGAGGATTCCTTCTTCTCTTTTCACTAGTCTTGGAAGCCAGGGCAACATGGTGATCTGAGATGTCTTAACATAAAGCTGTCACCAGGGGTGAGAGTGAGTGCAGGGACATTCAATAAAGACAGCACAATGGCCATGGAGTTTAAGGTGAATTAAAAATTTATTGCTACAATTGTTATGCTCTTGGCTGGGCTTAAAATTTGGTTTGCTTTATTTGACTGAAACTGTCTGTTTCTCCTGTCCCTGTTAATGGCCTACTGAAATAACATTTGTAACATTTGCAGCTCACCGGTAGCCCGAACAGAAATGGAGAAAGATTCATCACTTTGTAGAAGACTTGAGTACACAGATTCTGTGTAAGTTGAAGCAGTTGATTTTCTTTTTTCTGTTATCTTTTACGTGTTCGGTCATTAGACTATGGTCATGCTAGGGATTCACTCATTGAGTGAGAGTATATGCATGTGTATATGTGTTTGTGTTCTGGCATCATCTACATGTTGCTTAAAAGAAAACATAATGTCAACCATAAAGACACGTCTGGCTGTTGAGCTGTTTGGTGCTCGACAGATCAAGAGAATAAGTACCTCTGTTGGAAGTAAATAAGGATTATCACCAGGAAAAACATTGCCTCCATAAGATCCATCTTCCCCATGTCAGTATAGAATGAACATAAAAAAAAAGAAAACAGATGTGGTGATGTTGATAATGTCTTCAGACATTTCCTAAAACTAGAAATGTGTATCTTGTCTTTAAGAATTTATTATAGCATCAAAGAGGATGTTTTTCTTGAAAATCTGTTTTCAATTCTTGTTTCACTGTTTTTTTTATTTGTTTTTATGTGAATAATGATTTGCAAACTTTAACAATTACTAAAATCATAAATTTTTGTGTTTCATTTTTCAGTAGTTCTTTATTTGAATCTGCGGAAAACTCTGATGATTTAGGTGTTGTCCCAATTTCAACATTGGCACAAGAATTCTCAAATAATATACATGAGAACCCATCCAATCACACTGACAACAAAGTAACTAACTTTTTACTTTTAGTTTCTTTTTATATCAATTCTTTTATTGTTTACATACACACTAGACTACAACCAACTTGAAACATCACCTAAAAAAGTGAAGTGGATTATATGACCACTAGTCATTTTGTTCAGTAATTTTTCTTGACCTCAGATGGAGAAGAAATAGTTGACCTGGGTTGGATCTGAACTTAAGATATAAAGGGTTATAATCAAAACGGTATAAATGTATATATATTTGTTTTGCAAGATTCTTGATGTGAAATCATGTGTTGAAATATGAAAGAAGAAAGCAAAGGACCACTGATGAGGTCACAGAAGTGTGATGAAAGAACTCTGGCCGAAATACGATTAATGTAATATAAATCTGAAGCAAATTAACACCAAATATATAGTGCGTGTGTTTTTATTGGCTAAACTGGCAACATGACCATCCCCAAATACAACAGTATAAATGTATTTTATCCCAAATTCCTCTGGTTCTGCAAATCTACATCAGTATGATTAGTGGAAAAAAGGAGGCTCAGATGTTATATCAAATAGCCAATTGCTTGAAGTATGGCATATTACTGTTGTTTCATTTCCAAATCAGTCCTAACTGAGCTGACCTCTGATCAAAGCTGCTCTTCCAGCCACGGTCACCAGGTCTTTCACTTGGACACCAAATATCAAGAATGGCATTCCCCTGTCTCCTCTTTTGAGCTAATAAGCATGTAATGTTTTGGAAGACCTGACTGCTATTTCTTACAAGTTAAGCAATCAAGCACAAACTTTCTTTGTTGATTTGATGTGTGGGTTATCTGCTATGCTGGTTATATTGATTTAAGAGGTTTTAAATATATAAGAAAATCAAAAGATTCTTCACAAGAAGAAAATCCAGAAACTTTGGGTGTGAGAAGTTGTAGCATATTTCTGGTCATACTTAAAAGCATTGATAACATTAATGAAGTAAATAGCTTCAGCTAAGAATATTTAAACCACAGCTCCACAACTAAAAGTTAAAGATGGATTGCTGTGGTAATATGAGAATTAATTGCAGTTTTAATCAGCGCTTACATGCATTGCATGTCTATAGCTTAACTGAAGATGTTAATTTTGAAATTATCTGTTTCTAGGAATCAACTAAAAGTCAAGATCTTTCTTTCTTCAATGATTTGGAATTTGGGCAAAATTCCAAATTGGTAAGTAGTTTATATACTTGAAGTATGTGGTGACTATTTTAACTATATAATGCCTAAATTATCAATATGCATAAAAACATTTATTGACCATTTTTTCGGTGTGTTTGAGTTGGAATATGAAATTTTCTTACTCACAATCACACAGGCAAGTGATTTGATCTCGGATTGTGTGTTGAAGCTGAAGCAATTACAGAATGGAAGGCTTAAGTTAGCCATTCAAAAACACACAGTCTGTTAACTTCGTGCAGCTCCTCTGCAATGAAAATGTATCAGTGACCAGGTCACGGTTGGTGCAACAGAAATTTTGACACCAAATAATGAATGAAATTAAAGTGAAACTAACAGTTTTTGTGTATTTTTGAATGGCTAATAAGTCTTCTCTGTATTTAGTGTAACATATAAGGCACTCTGACGGTTATAAGTGTTCCACTTGATCCGATCAATGGATCAGCCTACTTGTGAAATCAGTGTGCAAGTGACTGAGCACTCCACAGACGCATGTTCCCTTAACGTAGTTCTGAGGGAGATTCAGCACGACACAGGCTGGCCTTTCAAAATACAGGTATATGTATATATATATTCAACTGTCAATAATTATCCTGAGTTCAGATCTTTCTGGAGTCAACTTTGCATTGTTGATCAGGAGTTATGGTATGTTAAGGAGAACAATACCATTAGTGGGGATCCTGCCAATTACTTCTTCAGGTTCTTATACTACTGGCCACTGTTTGGACCATGTTATTGTCAGACTAGTTAAGCCAGGATAAAGAGAGTTCATAAGTCTTAAACTTTCAGTGAAATTCTCTCAGAGCTTGTCACACTACACATGTGGAAATTGGATTTCCAGTGAACTGTGTGGAGGAAACCCAACCATCAGCGACCATAATTCAGACAAACATGTAAAATACTCCACTAATGTGTATTGAACACCTTAATATTTATGCATGTAAACCACATTACAAAATATCCTTATCGATATAATATTTCTAATTTGATTTCAGTTAGCAGTTTACTGCAGTACACCTAAAGATAATTCTTCGGAGACAAAACCCATGGAAAACGGTAAGTCTGGAAAATGGAGACAACTATTAATTATTAAGCTTGATGATGAAACATTTGGTGAATGTGCTTTCTGGTTACAAAAGTCAGTACCATGATAGAAACAAACAACACTAGTGTTTTATATGTATTGGTTCTTGTTTTTGTCTGCCAATCTGTATGGATTTTTGTAAAAATAGCTCCAAAACACTTCCAGAGCAGAATTAAAGTGCTGAAGAAAATTATTCTACATAATGAATATATGTAGGTATGGCTGTGTGGTTAAGGGCTTGCTTTCCAACCATGTGGTCTTGTCAGTCCCACTGCATGACACCTTGGGCAAGTATCTTGTGAGTGGATTTGTCAGTCAGAAATTGAAAGAAGCCCAGTGTATGTGCATGTTTTTGTTTACTTTTGTCTTGACACCATTTGATGATTTTAAATTGGACATCACTGTCATACAAGCAATGTTATTAATTTCCTGTCTTTCATGGTGAAATATTACCTAGTATTAGGAAAGATACATGCCTCTACATGTCATAAACAACTAAAAGGGTTGGATGACATGAAGGATATCTAGCTGCAAAATGATGATGTTGATATCTCTGAATTATTTACTTCACTTATGAGCTGATGGAGTCAGAATAATACCAGAACATGTCAAGAGATGTCTTGTATTTGCAGGAAAGATTAAAACAATCATTGATTAATATTTTTATCCCCTCCCAATGCATTAAATATGTGACCAAATAACTACCAGTCAAAACATTCAATTAACCTCCCAATTTGTTTATTTTCAGGGGTGAAGTATTTAAGTAATGATGATCTGTTTAGCTTGAGTGAAGAAGAACGGATGAAGTTAGCAATAGAAAACAGCTTACAGTTGAAGACTGAAACTGAAGACCACAACTCTTCAGCTATGCAATGGCAGCCAGAACAACAGCAGTCAATGTTTAACGCAGAGTTTGTAAATAGAGAGAACTCCCTATTACCAGAGAATGAAAATAATTCTTTGACTTGTAAGTTGTTTGCGCAGTCACTATCAGAACTAGAGGAGAGGTTTAAGGTGTGGAAGCAAGGACTAGAATCGAAGGGTCTTAGAGTCAACCTAGCAAAACTCAAAATACTAATAAGTAGGAAGGTAGATAAAACACAAACCCCTTCAGGTAGATGGCCCTGCTCAGTATGCAGTAAAGGAATAGGTAGTAACTCTATAAGATGTACCCAGTGCAAGCTATGGACACATAAGAGGTGCAGCAATATCAAAGGCAGATTAGCTACAAAGTTAGTCTTTGTATGTGGCAGATGTTCACTGTGAACAAACAGGAAACAACTTCTATCTCATTCCAGGGAGAAAAACTAGAGGTAGTTGATAGCTTCCGCTATCTGGGTGACCAAGTTAGTAGTGGGGGTGGGTGCGCTGAAAGTGTAACTGCTAGAATAAGAATAGCCTGGGCCAAGTTTAGAGAGCTCTTACCTCTGCTGGCGACAAAGGGACTCTCACTCAGGGTAAAAGGCAAACTATATGACGCATGTGTACGAACAGCCATACTACATGGCAGTCAAACATGGGCTGTGACTGCTGAGGACATGCGTAAGCTCGCAAGGAATGAAGCCAGTATGCTCCGCTGGATGTGTAATGTAAATGTGCATACCCATCAGTGTATCTTGAGAGAAGCTGAACATAAGAAGCGTCAGTAGTGGTGTGCAAGAGAGACGATTGCACTGGTTTGGACATGTGGTGAGAATGAATGAGGATAGCTGCGTGAAAAAGTGCCACTCCCTAACAGTTGAGGGAACCCGTGGAAGAGGTAGGCCCAGGAAGACCTGGGCTCAGTTGGTGAGGTAAGACCTTCAAACATTGGGCCTCACCGAGGCGATGACTACTGACCGAGACCTTTGGAAATGTGCTGTCCGTGAGAAGACCCGGCAAGCCAAGTTAGATCGTTGCCAGTCCCCCTGGACTGGCTCTTGTGCGGGTGGCACATAAAAGACACCATTTCGAGCGTGGCCGTTTTCGTGCGGGTGACACGTAAAAGCGCCCACTACACTCTCTGAGTGGTTGGCGTTAGGAAGGGCATCCAGCTGTAGAAACTCTGCCAAATTAGATTGGAGCCTGGTGTAGCCATCCGGTTGCACCAGTCCTCAGTCAAATCGTCCAACCCATGCTAGCATGGAAAGCGGACGTTAAATGATGATGATGAAAGGTGGTGGGTTTGTAGAATCATGAAGTGCAACAGAAAAATTCCTTATGTTATTTCTTCTAGCATTTTACATGCTGAGTTCAAATCCTGTTCCTTCTAATTTTGCCTTTCATCTCTCTGGTAGTGATGAAAACAAAGTTCTGGTGTTTCAGGTATCAACTAATCCCTTCTCCTCAAATTACTGGCTACAACTGATGAAGGGTCATTCTTTGTATTACTTGTCCTTTCTCTCTCATTATTTGTGTATTTAACTAATTTGTTTTCGTATTTCATGATTACTGTTGGCCACGTCCTATACCCACATATGCACATATATATATATATATATATGGAATAAAATCCAAACTTACAGGGGGAAAAAAATTCAATTTAGCAAAACTAAATCAAATTTAGAAATATAAAATATATGTATATAATTTAGAGAAAAACCACTATTAAATAATTCAGTAATGAAGAATATATATATGGAGGGTATGAATTATATTCTTCATTATTGAATTATTTGATAGTGGTTTTTCTCTAAATTATATATATATATATATATATATATACACAAGCGTGAGTATATTATCCTCATTACAAAATACTTATGAATTTCCACCTCCATTGTTTTCTTACAAATTTCTTATTTTTATTTAATTAAAGGTTATGATGTAGAAAACAAAGAGAATCAACAACCTACACAAAACGGCAAGACAAAACCAAGTTTGATCCCGGTTCTAGTAAACAATCCTCATGAAAATGGTGAAGTTAATGGCAAAACCAACAGCAATAACATACCTGTTGTGGATCTTGAGGTAGATTGCTTAACTTTCTTTGTAATTCTTTATTGTTGTCAGCTGGGTTGGTGCAAAATGTGGAAAGTTAACAAATGTTCATATATGTATCAGCAGTAGACTAGCACCCTCTCCAGAAGATTTAACTCGCGTCTGTTTAACCTGCTTTAGCAATTTGTTCAACAAATTTTCTGTAGTTACAGGTTACCATATATGATGCTATATGTAATTAATTATATTTAAGCGAAAATATCTATACAAATCTCATTAAGAAGTTGATAACATAATTTCACAAGATAAATACTTGTACATGATCCTATTATAGAGCATATGCAATCTGTTCTTCAACCCCCAATATCTTTTCTGTGGTTATGAAATTTCCTTTTGTAATTCTGTAGTCTTGACTTCAGTCCCACTGAGTAGCACTTCTGGCAAGTATCTTCCACTATAGCTCTAGGCCAACTAAAGCATTGTGAGTGGATGTGGTAAATGGAAAGTGAGAGAAGCCTAAAGTGTGTGTGTGTGTATGAGAGAGAGAGAGAGAGAGAGTCTCCTTGTCTTGATGCCATGGGATTGTAATACAAGCAGTGTCCTTCATTTTCAATCTTCTGTGAAAACATGTCCAGCTATGGGAAAATATTATTTTGCTTGGCAACAGTAAGGGCATCCAGCTATAGAATATCTGAAAAGTAGAAGTTTACATGATATATATATATATATATATATATATATATATATATAATCATAAAGCACCCAGCACACTGTTAAGTGGTTGGCATTAGGAAGTGCATCCAGCTGTAGAAACCTTGTCGGGACAGCTCACAGCTGACCAGCTCCATGTCAAACCGTCCAACTTGTGTCAGCATGAAAAGCAGATGTTAAATGATGATATATACATGAGACTAATGTACTTTTCTATCCATCAATATGCTTTCTTGTTATAACAAAAAAGAAAATATTTGTTCACTTTAGGTTGGCGTTAACCAAGAAGAGGAAGATCTGAAGAAAGCAAAAGCTATGAGTCTTTATGGTGAGTAAAGTTTGTATTGATCTATTTGCTGAGATTTTGACTTCAATTTCTATGGATTTCACTCTTCTCACCATCACTGACAATTTTTTTGTAAAAGATATAAAACACACACACATACATACATGCATGTTTGTACTTTGTGATATTGTTACACTCTTTTACTTTTTTTTTTTTGATTCAGAACCTTAAGTTCTGCCTTTTGTCTCCAGATTTGATAAAAAATAATTACCAGTCAAAGAGAGGAGATAGGCAGAGGGTCGTTCAGTAACAAATCTTTACTTAAAATTTGTCTTTTGTGTTTATAATATGCAAAAAAAAAAAAGAAAAAAAACTTAAGATCATTATTCTTGTTCCTAGATTTAAATAATGATGATGAACTTCAGCCCTCTCCTGCAGAATTTGGCGTTTCTGTTGAAACGTTGAAACGGTCAAAAGAAGAAATTGAAATACTAAAAACTAATTCTGTGGTAATTCTTTTTTTCCTTTTTTTTTTCTGTTCTAACAACATTAATTACAACTATTATTATATTCAAAGCATTACTACTTCTTTCTCAAACTAAAACTTAGTTTTGAAAGAAACTTTTATGGTCAGCTCCTTGAAACTTATATTTAATTAGTTTAACTCACCTTATTTGTTATATTACAGAGGGGTGAATTAATGTTTCTCTCTCGTGTCTTACTACTTACTGTGATCTGCAGACAAAACTTGTTAGTCCATTGTTGTGGCTAGATGCTCTTACTCACATAATTCATTTCACAGAATGAACTGGTTGCATTTTATCTTCCCACTGGCTTCCTATATGGGTTGTCTTCATTATTGTGTTACATGTAATCTAGTACAACTTGTTAGATGGTTGAAATGTCAGCAATTAAACTGGCACACTTAGTAAATGTGATTCAGGGAAACCCAGCAGGATAAATGTATTACCAATTAAAAAGGTGGACAAACGTCAACAAATATTTAGTAATTAAAATAAGGATTCATAAATTCCATGTTGTCTGTCTGGTTGGGTGAGACATTAAGTCTAATGCAGTTTTTGTTTGTTTTTTCCAGGAAGGTAATTTACCTCAGTCCTACCAACTTGTCAGTGTTGTTGCACATATTGGAAATACATCTGTTTCTGGTAAGTTGTAGTAACTCTTCCTTCATTTTGTTTCTGCTTTCTCAAATCTCTTTTTTGATTTCTCCTCCCTACACACCAGTTCGATCATAATGCTTGTTATGTCATGTAAGATACCTGCTCCATTTAAAATGAGAGAATAAAGCAATTGGTTGTTTAACTGGAGAGTTTAAGAATGCTGTGTTCTGATGGCCAACTTGGCTACTATTTAATTTTTTTGACTCAATCTTTGATTTAAAATGTAAAATTGGATCAAATAAATAACATATTGGACTTAAAACTCATAGGTCTTTTTCAAATCCACTGCAAGTCATTTCATTGTGTATTTGGTGTGCCATGCCATTAACTGCTAAGCAATCCATAGGAGGGTGAGCCATATCTCCTATGAAAACTATTGTCAAGACTCGGAAAGAAGACAGTGGTACTGCAAATGTTGCTGATGGAATGAGATATGTGGCAGACCTGTCTTCAGCAAGATGACAGACATGAGTGTAAGTCATCAATAATGTGTACAGTTAATCTCAAATACCTCATTTCACCATGGCCAGGTTGAAATAGTTGGGCTGACACTTTTCATTTGGGACATCTTCCCTCACATTCTGGCAGAAAACGCATTAGTTTTTATAGCAATTCAAGCTTAGAGCATCTTTGATATACTCTCTGATCTTTCAGCATTATGTGGAAATAAAATGTGTGACTCACTTGGTCAGTAGACTGGCAGCACTAAGTGTCGGGGTCATGGATTGGCCTAACCATTAGTGTTGAACAAAATGCTTTGTGGGTCTTTACATTCTAGGTTCAAACTCACTTCCCCTCTTTCTCCTTGTTAATTTTGCTTTCATCCTTTCAGGGTCAGTAAAATAAACTACCAGTTAAGTTCTGAGATTGATGTAATAGACTCTTCTCACCCCTCAGAAATTTTAGGCCTTGTGCCTCTGCTGTTAGAAACTTTATTATATTCTAATATCTAAAAGAAATTACATATCTGTGTACCCGTGAGTAAGAGTATGTATTTCTATTGTACTCAGCCCAGTGTATGTAATGAATATCTAAGTAACTGGTTTAAGAAATCAATTTCTAAAAATTAATAACTGTTTTGATGTCTGAGAAACCTATAAAGTTGGTTGAGGAACATCAAAGAATGGACAGTGAGAAAGATGGTGAAGAATGAGGTGTTGGGCTCAGAAGGGGTTCTTTTCTGTGCCGATGGCCTCCCAAGGTTACATATTTTTTGACTCGTTGATGAACAATGTGGACTGCTTTACTTCAACATCAGAGACTGAAGTTATGAAGCAAACAGGATAATTGATGAAATGTGTAACATCTACTTGTTATGATATTTGGGAGAAGTCTTTAGTCACATCTCTTAACAGTCTGAGTTCAAATTCTTCCAGGTCAGCTTTGCTTTTTATACTTCACTGGCCGATAAAATTAAACTGCAAGACATGTCAGAGTTGTATATACTTTTCTTTTCTCTTTTAAATGTCTAAATGTTTTTTTCCTTTATTTCACATCAGGACACTATTTAAGTGAAGTTTTAGATTTACAGACCAATAAATGGTATTCCTTTGACGACAAAGAAGTACAGTTAACTAACGAAACTGAAGTACAAAACACTCGTCAGGATTCTGGCTATATATTTTTTTATTTATCAAAGTAAGTTTACTTTTATTATTATTACTATTTTTATTAAATATAGTGAATGGGGACTATAGTGTCAGACAAAATGTCTACCAGATTTAACTTTGGTGTTCCATCAATCTGGGGCCAATAAAGTAATCATGTCATGTACTAACATCATTTTTATTGACTATACATTTCAACCAAAATATGCATCTCTCTGTCTATGTTGTTGGATATTTAGTTATGCTATTCTACATTAAGACTAAATCCTGTTGGGGGTCAACTTTGCCCTTCATCCCTCTTGGGTCAGTAAAAGAGTACCTTTTTAAACTAAGACTAATTTTTTGATCCACTATCATTTGGCCTACTGGAGATGGACATTATTGCATTCATTTCAGAAATAAAGGTGCCTAGTGTGAAAATTCAGTCAGTAGGTATGTACATATCTAGAAATATGCTGATTGGAGATTGAAGCATAAATGTACTCTGAAGTTAAGGTTAATTCTAGAAAATTACAATCTTCTCTTAGTATTCCATATCCGTCAACTCAAACAATTTTTTGAAGTTTCTATATTGGTTTCATTAATATTTCCTGTTTACTGAATGGGTTGATATTCTTGGGAGTTCAAAATGTTGGTTTGTAAAGTATTCATGTTTGTGTGCATATATGTATATTCTTTAAATTTTTCTGTTGCAGAGAAATTGCAAATAGTTTACGTTCTCTCTCTTCAAATAAAGACAGTTTTGTAAATGGAAACTAGGGCCATTAAGATGCCACAAGCATTACATCAAAAGGTGAAGAGAACTTGACAGAGCAAAGGAAGAGAAGAAAAAGACCATACAGAACAAATACATCATCCCCGCCTCCCAAAACATGGCTATAAAAGGACATAGAGGATAAATGTAGCTAAAAAGTTGGGGTGTGATGATGTCCTTCATTAATTTCCCTATCAAACTCTTAAACGATTGAATGAGAAACTAGTCACTTTCTCTTTTTAAGATCCAAGTAAGTGAATGGATGAACTGAAATTTCTGTTTTGCCATTGTTGGAGCCATTATTCTCATGTTAAACTAAAAGGGATATGATGCACACACACATGTATGTGTGTGTGTGTATATATATATATACACACAGCCATTCACACATATACATGATCTATAGACACACATATATATACATGATCAAGTGGTTTGAAGAATCTTTATTTGAATGATGCAAAAGAAGAATCAATCTTATATTTAAAACATTTGTTGAATGCAAAAAAAAAACTAAGCAAGTTGTCAGTTTGTCCATTAACCATATCTGTGAAGATTTTTCGCAGGTTGTTAAAACTAATTTTGTTTTAGTTTATTTTTTGTAATAAAGCATATAACAGGTCTCATAATAATTCATCATCATCATCATCATCATCATCGTTTAACGTCCGCCTTCCATGCTAGCATGGGTTGGACAATTTGACTGAGGACTGGTGAAACCGGATGGCAACACCAGGCTCCAATCTAATTTTGCAGAGTTTCTACAGCTGGATGCCCTTCCTAACGCCAACCACTCGGAGTGTAGTGGGTGCTTTTACGTGTCACCCGCACGAAAACGGCCACGCTCGAAATGGTGTCTTTTATGTGCCACTCGCACATGTCCATAGATTATTGAGAAATGTTCAGTGACATTCTTTATCAAAGACAATCTATAAATTCAGGTTGTATTATGTTATGTGAGAAAGATATCTACAAAGGATGTATGTTAATTATATTTTAGAGTTGCATTTGAAGATATATTCTTTTCATTATTTAAAACAAAAACAAAAAAAAAAAAAAGTGGAGCGAAGCGAGCAGTATTAAGTTTGCCAGTATTTTTTTCTTCATTGAAATTGTAACAATGTATAGGGCAGTACAAAGTACCATTAATATGCTGTAGGCCAATTCAATTGACTAAATTTCCCCACCTACGAGACAAAAGTAAGCCTTTTGCCAGTAGAAAAATTAGCCCACAGCAAACCAAGAATACAGTTTGATTTTTGTCAGTAGAAACCAGTTTGCTTTTGCTGCTAATGACATTTGGACCAACATGAACACACAAGTTATTGTTCTCTGGTTTTGTGCCTAAATACACTCATTTTACACATATCTTGTGGATCTCAATAATTGTATGTGCTACTTCAACAGTTGCCTTAAAAACAAGTCTTTATGACTGAGTGTGGCCTTATAGGGTCTTTCCCTACCAGCACTAAATCTTAACTCATACATCCAAAGTCTTGGATACTGATGCCTTATTTTGGGGGGATGCATTAAGTGCAGCATTTCTTAACATTTATCATCACAAAACAATTGTGCTACTATTTCTTCAAAAATATTTTCTCTCCCTCCTAATTTATACTGCATCAAAATGTGAAAAGGTATTTGGTTACAAGTTCATTTGTTCTGTTCTTTCATACCGTCTTTCTTTTATTTGGACAGGACAGTTAATTCTCCATTGTCTTTGTTCACTTAGCTGTCTGTGTTTGTAGAGATAAATACATTTCATTTTTTTTCTCTCAGCCTGTCCATATGTGGTGTTTAACCTGAATTAAATATTTAGCATTTTCAAACCTTCAGAATTGGTAAGTCATTGGAAATGTGTGAAATGATAGGGAATAAGTTGTCTTAAATAATGGCAGGAATAAAAATGGCAAATATTTGACTGCTCCAATAGTTGGTAATGCTTAGTCTCACTATTCCAGATACTCTGTTGTCCAGTATTAAAAAAAATTGACCATTTTATTTCTCATGTATTTAAGATTTATCATTAAATATCTACAAATTTGGCTTGTTACCAAAACTTTGTCACAAGCTACACTTCAGGCTCTCTTAAAAATTCATTTTGGTCAAGCAATATAATTTCCAGTAGATTTATATAAAGTTTAATTAAAATATTTTTGTTATATATACATTTATATGACTTAACATATTTTATTTATAATTATATGAATTGCCTTTTCAAAATGACCCTCCTTATTTGTGTTGATTGGGGAATTGGGTAAATTTGTTTCCTTTTTAGTAAGCTTAAGCAATTTTGTTTGGTAATAAAGAAATAAAGACACAAACACCATCATATAGATATATTTGTTATTTAACTGTTTTGTTTATTAGGTGAGTGGGAGAGAAACAAATGACTGCCTTGAATGGATTGTTCTAATTATTGCCTTACTAGAAAAACTTCAATTTTCTGAAGAAAAATACAAAGTTCGAAATTTTATCCAGAATTTAATAAATATTAAAAACAAGGTAAAACGTGTTGCTTTTTTTTGTTCTTTAATTACTCATAATTCCTTAAGCACTTGCTGATTGCAAACGTTCTGCCATACCAATGCAATGAAACCTCACGGCATATTTACTGTATGGTAGTAGACAAGAAAAAAAAATCTAGCGTCATTGACATTTAATGCAGTCAGTTACACATGTCTATCACAAGACCAAGTTACATTACATGAACCATGTCTAGAAGCGGCACTGCTCAGTTTGGTAACAACACCAAACATATGGTGGTTTGATTCATATTTAGTCATTAATAAGTACCCTAGTAAAAAAAAAAAAATGCAGCCATGTATAAAGGATCTGCCCTCTTTTGTACACAGAGCTGGGAGGCATCTCCAGGATGGAATACCAGTCTACTTTCCAGGTAACTTTTATGAAAGGAATTGAATTCAACACTACAAACCAATAAATTCCTCTTTAATTTTATAGTGTTCCCACTCCTTACAGTAACAAGATTAAATTCCATAAGTTCAATCTTGTTCATAAATTGAACACACTGACAGTACATAATCTGTTGTCAACAATCTCTTGGTTGATAAGGCACTCTACTAAATTGGGTATCTACAATAATGGAAGGAATTGGAGGTGGGGCTTGTATAATTGAGAAATGTTTGTGCTGAATTCAAACAATTTTCATTATTTCAGTTTTTTTTTTTAACCTTAAAAGTGCTCCAGCTATGACCTCATTTCCACCCTCCACAAAACTATGTTATCCTTCCTTTCTTTCAAGATGGTATGAGGGAGATATGGCAGCTATATCTATCTGGTCAGTGACTATGTAGAGGCTTCTTTATTGATTCCTGAAGTCTCTTGTATTGTTATTTGAGGCACATTCCAACATTAGTCACTACCATTGGTTAAGCAGAAGATTCAGGCACTTAATCCTGTTCATGGTTGAATGCTGACAACCTGTTGGACTTAAGCCATTTTACAGTTGAATGGTTATTCTTCTGCCACTTTGGATTTGAAAGAAATGGACAGGTGATAGACACTTTTTTTTTTCCCCCCCTCATTTCAAACATATCCATTATTAATTTAATGATTATCTTTGTTCTACAAATCCAAGACTTCCCCATTGTAGCAAGTGTATTCATAGTACTTACCTACCTAAATGTCTCTTTTTCACTAACGCCATAGCCTGATACATATTGTGTTAATCCAAGATCCTGGTCATATTCATTCATTTGTTGGTTTAACATCTTTTTCCATGCCAGCATGGGTTAGATGATGAAGAAAAGGATAGGATTTTTATGGCTAGATGTTCTTGTTGCTAACCCTTGTCTGTCTTTCAAGTAAAACTTGCAGACAGTTTGTTGGCTGGAAAATGCCAACAAATGTCACCATTTGCAGAAGTGGGTATGGAGGAAGCAGCTTCATCCAATCTTAGGCTTTCTCTTAAATATCTTCAGCATTTGAATGGTATGATTTCCTGGGAGGCCCGAATTGGCAATGTCTGGACCATCAGCTTGGAATTCAGCCAGAGATACTTGACAACAATTCAGATTCCAGTGTTTTAGTAGAGGTTCTATAGATTGGTCTGAGCTGAAAATTAAAATGCAGAGCAGTTATTGAAAAAGTAACCAGTCACTTTGATAGTACAGCAAGTTATCATTCTTCAAGGTTGCCACAGAAGTATTAACAGCTGCTAGAAGTAAAAAAAAAAGCAAGTCTCTAGAATCAGTTTCCTTTCTATCTGCTCTGGTAGGGATACCAAATGTCATCACTACCTAAGCAATATCATTGTGTAGACAGGTAAAGCATTTTCTTCTTTTTGCTTTGCTTTCCTCTCTCTCTCTCTATGTATATATATTTTACATACACACACACACACTGAGGACAATTGCATAAAGAAGAGCCAATCACTGAAAGTGGATGGTGCCCATGGAAGAAGAACTAGGAAGGACCAATCTCCGGATGTTGGGCTTCACTGAGGAAATGGCAATGGATCGCGGTGTCTGGTGATATGAGGTTCTCGAGAAGACCTGCCCACAACAACAAAACTGAATTCTAGAAGTGCTGTGGGTTCCATCTACATGCAACAAGAAAACTTTTCACACTCTCTACCCCAACAACCCAAATTACATCTCTTCTTTTCCTCACATTTCCTCCATCATGCACTATGCTTACCTCCCACTCCTATCCTCACAGCCCTGTTTCTCAATATCACTGCTATCCGGTAGCCCCTACCACCCTATATACCCAGGTTTTCACCACTCACTGCATCCCCCTCCCCACCCTCTAATCCTGCTTCTTTGGCAATGTCCTGCCACTTCTAACATGACATTCAAACATCAAGGGTAAGCCCTGGCACTTGCCCCCTTCCCTCTTGTCTTGCAAGTTACTTGGTGACCCTGTCAGTGCAGGTGCCACTTAAAAAGCATCTTGTCCACACTGTAACCTTGCCTGTGCTTGTGCCACATAAAAAGCACTCAGTCCACTGCGCTGGGTAGTTGGTGTTAGGAATGGCATCCAGCTGTAAAAATCCTGCGAAAACAGACACAGAGGTCTGGTGCAGGCTTCTACCTGGCTGGCTCCTGTCAAACTGTCCTACACAGGCCAGCATGGAAGGCAGACATTAAGCAATGACAATGATGATTTAGAAACCTTGTTAGCGCCAATAGCATGAAAAACATCCCATTATACTCTGTAAAGTGGTTGGCATTAAAAAGGGCATCCAGATATAGAAACCATATCAAAGCTGGCATTGGAGCCTGACATGGCCTTATGACTTGCCAAGTCATCCAACCTATGCCAGCTTAGAAAGCTCATGTTAAATTATGTGTGTGTATTCTTTTATTCTTTTGCTTGTCTCAGTCATTTGACTGTGGCCATCCTGGAGCACTGCCATAAAGGGTTTTTTAGTCAAAGAAATTGAACCCAGGACTTCTTTGTAAGCCTAGTACTTATTCTATCAGTGTCTTTTGCTGAACCACTAAGTTACAGGGATGTGAACACACCAACATCAAGTGTCAAGCAAGTACCCCCAGCATAGCCGCAGTACAATGACCAAATAACCATTTTAAAAATATCATGTGAACCTACCTTCTTTCTTGATAAGTGCACCAAAACTGGCATTCAATGTTCTTCTCCAAAATAAATGATACAGTTACTATAATGTCTTCAAAGTCTGGAATTAACAATGAATTTTTGATTGGAATTCTGGAGATAATGTTAACCAAAGCAAAATATATATACATACTATTATTTATTAGTGGGTTGGCAGAATCATTAGAATGCTAGATAAAATGCCTTGTGGTGTTTATTCCAACTCTTTATGTGCTAATGATTCTGCCAGCTCGCTGCCTTAAACAACAACAATAATAATAATAATAATAAAAAAATAATAAATGAGGAGTTACCTTTCAGGTTATAAAAACAGTCAGAACCAAGAATGATATCAACTGGTGCAAGATTTATTAAGTCAGGTGAAAAAAGCCCCCATGTAATACCAATAACAGGTAAATCTGGCAGCTCATTGGCAGCACAGCAATTCTTACAATGTCGCAGACTGTCAGGTAATAAAAAACTATCACTGAGAACCACGGATTCTGCCTTGCATTTGGCTGCAACAATTCCTGGCAAAGCAGTCCCAGCACTCAACTGAAATATAATAACAGTGAAATTAATCAATTAACTATGAGCAACAGAAGCAATATTAATACCAAAAAACAATCTTTATATCCATCTTAACATGGATGTTTTGTTACAATACTGAATACTGTGGTATTTACCTTGGGATATACACACAGGGTGAGGTGAATATACTGTCATCTAAATTACACAAAAATGAAAATAACACTGACATCTCATTTTAACAGATATATTTACCAAAATTACATAAAAATATCTTGAAATACTAAAGAGTAAATTTATTCAATAAAATCGTCCATTGGTTTCAACCACGAATCTCTTGCAACTCTTCTGGATGGTCTCCTTGTTTAAGTTGGTGAATGCTGCCATAATCCTTGCCTTCAGTTCATCTTTGGTGTTACAAGGAGTTTTGTTGGTCTCTTAACTGCGCCCTACACATAATAATCATGGGGGTTGCAGTCTGGGGAGTTAGGGGTGATACGGTCATAGAAATTGTTATACAGCCATGACTGGGTTCTCCTGCTTGTGTAGCATGGTGCAGAATGTTGTTGCCAGACAGGGTCTTCCAGTAGCCACCCTCTTGACCCAGAGCAGCACTGCCCCTCCAGCCACTTGATGTGGGCCCCCGTGTCAAGTCTGAGGCCATGTGGGAAGATGAGTGGAGGCATAATGTCACCTTCACTAGTGATCAGTCCAAACACCAACATGTTGACTGGATGTTTGATTTTTATCACTCTCAGATGTTTTGGGGACACAGCAAGCCAACGATTGTTCTGTGCGTTCTCTATCTGACCCTGGCAGAAATTTTTCTCATCTGAGAAAAACCAAAGCATGTTCAGTTGGAGTGGATGCTTGAGTTTATTCATCACCACTGCTTATTGGTTTACTTTATTGTTGTTGTTGACATTTTTGTTTAGTACCATTTCTTTTCATTCTCAATTATCTCTTCCAATATTTTCTGACAAGCTTCAGTATATAAACATTTGAGTTTTTTTTTAATTTGTTATTGTTCTTTGTTCTTGTTTTGAGAAGAAAATTGAAAATTTGAAAGATATGACTTCAAGAAATGTAGTTCAGGATGTTTTCTTTTTGCACAAGCACTTTTGTGTAAATCTGAGGATGCACCACTGACAAGTGGGGCAGTCGTATGGGGTGGGAACACAGAGCCATCCAGTGCCCTTCTTTGGTCCCACTACCACCCCTGTGGTATTGAGAACCACTGATTTACAACTATCATACAATGGAATGGTCCATAGTTGAAATGCTTTTGAACATAGATCTGCTTAATCTGGGCAGACAATGCTAAACATTCAAGTGTTAAGTGTCTTGTGTCACAGGTACAATTCAGTGACAGGACAAAAACTAACTTCTTAACCTCAAAGAATTTTCTATAGTAACAAAGAGAGATATCTTACCTCCAATATCCTTCTGCCTTCAACCTGATCTTGGAAATACCAGATATACTGTGCTAGTACAACTGCACAAGGCCACACATAGAAACCATAATTTGGATCCATCAACTGAAAAGGGATTCATAAGTAGCCATCAGAGTAGAAATAGCTAGCAGTGATTACAGCTTGGAAATGAAAGTACAACTGTATCAGACATCTGTTTTAGATTCAATTATAGAGAAAATATAGAAAAGACATAAGTAGTGCTGGAATCTAATGAGGGTTGCTTCTGACAGGATCCTATGGAGGAGATGCCTAAAGACTCTACCCCCATGACCTCCCCTCCCAGCAATAGTGGGCAGAGATGATGGATGGATAGAAGTGATTGTTAAAAGTAAAGCAACAGGAACCAGAGTATGAGATGGGAAGTGAGGAGAAACACACACATATATCATCATCGTTTAACGTCCACCTTCCATGCTGGCATGGGTGGGACGGTTTCACTAGAGCCAGCCAGGTAGAGACCGATAGAATAAGCACTAGGCTTTAAAAAAAAAGTTTAGTATTGATTTGTTCGACTAAAACTCTTCGAAATGGTCCCCAACATGGCTGCAGTTGACACACTGAAACGTTATCTATATATATAAAAATGAGAATGTGTGTCTGTCTGTCTGTGTCAATCCCTAAAACTCGAGAACTACGCAACCAATTTCATTCAAATTTTACACATGCCTTACTTAGGGTTCCAGTTGTGTTTTAGTAAAAAAAAATTTTAACTTCTTGCAGAGTTCGAGCCCACGGCAACATAATATCTCCTCCACTATTTAAGTATTACGTGTCAAAAGTGAAACAAAAACACTCATGTCAAATACTTTCACTTTAAAAAATGAAACTATTCTAACTGAAACAATCACATTTCGATACTGTAATGACAGATACTTTCAGAGAGAGAGAGAAAGAGATGTATATGTATACATATACATGTATATGTACACGTATATGCATAGATATATATATATAGATATAGATCTATATGCATACATGTATATGTATACACGTGTAGATGTATATATATATATATATATAGATGTACATGTAATATGTACACATATATACATGCATACAGATATCTATACATATATACACCCATCACACACAATAGTCATTTGTTTTCTTATCCAAAACTACGTCAAAAGTACTGAACGGATCTTTATAAAATTTGGAAATTATATTCTATGTATAACGGCCATAACTCCCATGAAAATACATATATTTTTGATGTTGATGAAATTTTAACCCGAACATAACAGATGAGCATTATTTGTAATTCAACGGTACAACAGTGTAAGACTACCCTTTCAGATATACTTACATTGTGATTTCTGCAATGTGGTGCATAAATTGTCAAGTAAATGAGACGCATCTTTGCCTCCACTGATTCACTTGCAAAGTGTTGAGTATAATTATTTCGTTGCAGACCTCCTTTGGGTCTTTTTATTATCACTACGACACACATAGTCCCCAGTTGGTAACATTGATTTCAAGGCCCTCCTAGATGAGAGACTGGCATTCCACTTAATGTCTATGTTCCATGCTGGCATGGATTGGAGAGTTATTAATGTAGAAATATGGTATCGTAGCTACTAACAGTTGAGGGTTGCGTAGTCTAGACGACGTTTTTAGATTTCATTATTCTCTTTAACCCGGGCAAAGCCGGGTATTTCTGCTAGTATATATATATATATATGTGTAGTGAAACTACCTATCCCCATTAGATACAAAACTACTATCGCCATTCTTCTCATTTAAATATAAACAAACGCGAACGTAGCGGAAAACATCAACCTTGTCATCACGTGACTGATCATTATTTGAAGCGGCAACTTCTTCGAACCGTTCCCGCCAGAACGCAAACTGACCAATCACAGCCCTTAATAAGGTCACGTGATAGAGTATATATCTGATGCCTGGTGAGCCGATAATACGCTATAAATAGATCAACTCATACCCACCAAATTTGTCTCGGTCCAGTTTCTCTATAGAGACTGTTCCGTGTACCACACGACAGTAGCAGCAACAATTAACCAGCGACCACTTCAACAGCTTCGTCCAGCCAACGATGACCACCGCCGTTGCCACATCAGCAACAACGTCATGACCAACACGATTACTACCAAGCAGCCTCTACACCACCAGCGTCAACACGACTTACTATGTACACCAAACCACCGCGGCACCTCTCTCTCTTCTGTTAGGTGACTTAGCTTCACCACAATAATAAACAGACAAGAGATTTCAGCCTGCGATAAACGTCTGTCCTCAAGGCCCTGGCATCGAAGCCAAAACACAACTAGTGATAAGCTCTGCCAAACGACGAACATCTGTATAACAAGAATCACGGCCCGGCATCGATGCCACGACATCACAAGTAGTGATCAGCTCTGCCAAACTAAGCCTCCTCACTTTCACATACAGAACTTTTCCTATAGTGTACTAAAGAACTGGTATAATTGCTCACGTGTTATTGACTCTCTTTCTATCTGCTGTAATAACCTTCATACACACACATGTATCACTCACATACTTTTCTTTGTACGACGGCCTGTCTTTGATATTGTTCTTATATGTCGCATTCACACTCTCACACAGACATACATCTTTAACGCTACAATAAATATCTCTGTTATTCATTTTATACGGTTGTGGTCTTTCATTACTGGTCATCTATGTTATCGTCGCATAGCATATCATGTATATCATCATTTGATATATTTTTGTGTTCGACCGTGTGACACGTTTAAATAAAAGGAGTCCTCTGTTTTTCCATTCGTCACCATTTCTCCTTTTGAGTTCGCACGGTCGTTCCTTACATATATATATATACCTTCCGGTATCCACCTCCCCAAGGAGGGTGATGTACTGCGTACAGCATATGCAATGAAAATTTTATTAGAAGAATATTCATTTTTGAGAGAGTTACGAGGAAATAAAGTCGAAATGTGTGAATTATCCGAAACTCCTCATTCACCCCTCCGGAAAAGAATTTTTATAACAAACTCCGATAGAACCGTAAACTACACCAACTGAAACGTATCTCTGGAAAATTTCATAAAAATACATGCGTTTTTCAGAAATGAACAAAAAAGTCGGTGGGGGTGGGCACATACCTGTAGGTATAGAGAAAAATAATTATCTCCAAAAAGTTTAATAGTACGAAAAATTATAACTGTATTAACAATATATCACCTCTAGTATTTAGTTAGACATTATGTAATTAAAATATAAGTTGTTTTTTTTTACCAAGATAAATTAAAGAATACGAGTGTACTGGAACGATGTCATGACTATATCTTATGTAAAGCTTTATTTCGGATGTAGTTTTGTATGCTCAACAGATACAACATTACTAAGCAAACTGTGTAAATGACTCAATACATAAAACAATGTGCGTCTTTTTATTTTATTTATTCATTTACTGAGTTCCTGCTTTTCGTTCCTTTTAGTTTACTTCATAAACTGTGTTCTGTATTTTTCTTACTGAATTTTAATTGTAATATTCTCAAAAGAAATAAATTACAAATTGTCAAATATGAAGTTCAGTGCGAATAAGGGATAAAGACAATTCTATTTAATTTCAAAGAAATAATAATAAGAGAATAATAATTATAAAACTAGAGATATACCTCTGGAATAACAATGCTCAAAGTTTCTTTCGGTTCATCATTTATAAACTGGAACTTTTTGGAGAATATCTTTACAGCAGACATTGGATACTTTTGAAGTTGAAGGAAGAATTCAAAGACTTTTGGGAACTATTGTCGCTTAGTACAACACGAACATAAACAACAATGAAAAATCACTTTTATATATACGTATTTTAATATAGTTTTTCTTCTTCTAAAGATATTTTGTGTGAAGAAAAAGAAAAGTAATGATTAAATAAGAATATATTTATAATTACATTATTGTATGGAGTAACGTTTTGATACAAGCAAAAACATAAAAGAAAACCTGTTTTGTGATGTTCTTAAGCGGCCAAACAAGCAAGGATGGCGTCGACAGAGTATCAAAATTTAGATCCTCTGACGTTCTCTCGGCGTCAGAAACGGAAATCGGATTCCCTCGATCAAATGATAATGCTGCAGGAATCACGAAAGAGAGTATTTCAGGTAAAAATCAAAAAAATATTCTTCACTGAACACTTTTCATTTGACTTAATAATGTATAATTATGAAGTAGTGTGATTGCATTTACAAAGTGAAATCAACTTTGTTGTTTTTATTTCTACATATAGATCACCTCGAAGTAGTCTCTGTTTAATGTTTGCTTTGAAATATTTATTCTCTAAAAAGTCCTGTAGTGAAAAATCTATTCTATGTACAGTACTATAAAAGAGACGTATAATAAATAGCTCTTAGTAAATTGATAAATAATTATTCATTGTATAATTGTTAACCATCCTCAGTTTGCGTTGTGGACAGGATGATATAGTACCAGTAATATACTGAGAATCGATTCACTCAGATAACCGTCTCTGCTTGAGTATCTAACGTTCATAAGTTTGAAATGAACACGTATGTGTGTGTGACTGCTCTTACACGTGTTAAATGCCATGCCGTATTCTGATGGGTTCAGAAACCTGATCTTGATGAAAGTAATTACCTTAAAGGTATACAAAGACACTCCCACTCCAAAAATTGGCCTTGAGGTTAATTCCAAGAAATTTGTGTTTAATTATTTTTCTTGGGTAATTATAATAATGATATCTATCATAAACACTTGACCACATGTTTTAGGGAATGGACGCGGCCAATTACATCGATCCAAGCACTTAACAATAGTTAATTATTAGCCCTGGAAGGACGAAATATAAAATCGACTTCAGCGAAATTTGAACGCAGACGTGAAAGTACGTGGCCATATACAAATGCAGTTAGTCTGTCGCTTTACTGATTC
The DNA here is from genome assembly GCF_046866305.1 of Octopus bimaculoides. Taxonomy (NCBI): domain Eukaryota; kingdom Metazoa; phylum Mollusca; class Cephalopoda; order Octopoda; family Octopodidae; genus Octopus; species Octopus bimaculoides. The sequence goes on along the minus strand of NC_142937.1, from coordinate 85,995,232 downwards.
TGCAATCCATCGTCATAGTTAATAATATATAATAACTAGGAATTTTTAATGACATCCTCAGGGTTCCCAAATTTAAATATAGCCATCTCTTCCCTCCCCCCAATAAAGTTGATCTTTTCTTATTTCATACAAGTCCGTTGTGGTGATGCTTATTGAGTTCTCTAATAGTCAAATTTGTTATGAATAGGGAACTAGACTCTCACAAATAACTCTTCCCTTCCTCTTAAATGACGGCTGGGATGCGAGAACCGCATTCTTCATTTGGTCATTCATTCAACCTGCAACAATCAAATCTCCATCGAATTACATTCTACTATCGGTAGAGATGGACTATATGTAATCTGAACCTTTCCCCCCCCTTATTAATTAATTTTTTTTTACGGAATCCCACGTTTTAGGTTATGAAGATTCCGATTCTGAAGAAAAATTTCAATCCCCCCCCCCCCAAGCAGGCTATTTACATGCTAGAAATAACAGCCAAATCTCACAAAACTAGTGTTAGGGTTTGAGCTAGGGTTAGGTTTACCCTGTGGATCTATATAAAAACCGGGGGTGGGGGGATCGAAATTTTGAAATTGAGATTTTTGAAATTTTTTTTTCAGAATCGGATTATCCATGGTCTGAAACATAGGATTCCGTAAAAAAAACAAAATTTAAAAGGGGGGTGTATACCCAGATTACATATACTCCATCTCCACCCTACTATCTTAAAAAAAAAAAAAAAAAAGACGGAATGATTACGGCTAGAACGCATTTGATTATTTATAGATATTTAGATTGTATACCTGACTTTCTACTATAAAATAAGAATACAACAGAACGCTGAACTCCAGACTAAACAACTCAAACAACATTTATTTAGGTGGTAAACATACATATCTTTAGTTATACATCTTTAGAGGTGAGAATAACGAGCTGTCGAGTATAAGACCGAAAGATGTAGAGACAGCTTTAAACACACGTCCATGCTCAATCGCTGGCCAACGAGAAAGAGAATGAATTGAGCGGGAAACGCTTGCTTGTTTAATACTACGCATGCACAGGCGTTACTACAGATCTGTCTGTTTGCTCAGAGTTACCTTGTAGTTAGACAGCCGAAGGTCCAACAATAATTGTTTATTTTGTGAAGAACTGTCAATAGAACAAGGGGAAGTAACTTCTATTTATATCTCCTTTTATTCATAAATGTAACACTGAGAATATGTCTCTCTGTCTATGTGTGTCTGTATTGTGTACATCCCTATCACTCTAGAACTACCCAACCGATATCATTCAAATTTTACACATGGACTACTTAGGGTCAACTGAGTTTCATGAACCCAAAAAATTTTCAACGCCTTGCCTAATGCGAGCTCGGAGCAATCCCTTAGATGGTTGCGGTATTACGTGTCAAAAGTGAAACTATAACATGTCGTTGTTATGTAAACATAATAGTTTCACTATTAAAAGTATAACTATTGTTTCATTACATACATACAAGCATATATATATATGTAACGGACTAGTATCGAAAGATCGCCATATATATACGACAAAAGACGACATCAACTCAATGTAAGGGAGCCAATGTAGACAAACCTTTTTTTGTTCAATGTACCAGTTTTTCAATACCCAATGTTAGTTCAATTATGCAAATACATATACATGCAGCCAGAAAGAAGTCCTGATATATACATATACCAGAAATGCTACCTGTCTTTCACTAAGTCATGTAAAAAAAAGAAAAAGGATTAAAAAAAGTACAGTTTTTCCTATGCATGAAGGATTAAGAATCTATAGAATTTGTTCATTTGTACAATGCATTATTAATACATTGCTTTCTTTTTTTTTTTTTCAAAGATCAACAAAATCTTAAAGAAGCCTGAACAAGAAAGAAGTGCTGAGGAGTCTGTAATTCTTGAAACAAATCCGGATCTGGTTAAAAAAGCTGTAGAAAGAGCAAAAATTCGATGTAAATTAAAAAGACGAGCAATGGAGGTAACAAACAAATAATTTAATCCCTAGCAATATCTGTTTTATCATAAAGCTTGTAACTTTTTATTTTAAAAACAGGTGATACATGCATAACTTTGGGTGGTCAGAGCTATGTACATCACAGATCGATCAGCTCTTAAGCATTCCAGTTGCAAGCTTTGGTTTAATAGGTGTTAGGTGGAGGATAGATATGCCTCTCCCTGGATAGGATACCAGTCAATCACAAGTACCGTTCCCAAATGATCTGGTGGTACTCATTTGTTCCCTGCAACTACTAAGGCAATGTAGAATACATTTTTGTACTTGGAAACACAAAATGACATACTGTGGTGGATTTGAACTGACTACCTATGTGTATGTTGATCAATACCTTGTTGTTTTTTAGCCATAGATCAGGCTTAAGGAGAGAAATTTCTGATCAAAGACATTTCAGTCAACTTTTGTTCAGACAATTTATCTTGGACTACATTATCCAATGTACCTGTCTGCTTTTGAAGTAGTAAAAGTGTGATTGAAAGGAGATTTAGCTACTGTTTCTAGTAGACCAAGCAACCCTGGAGAGGTTTCCTCATGTTTATCAAACTGGAATGACCAGAATTATTTGCTAATAATCTGGACCCTTTGCTAAAGTAATTTTTCTCGTAACAATTCAATAGTTTACTTTAACAGGATTTAATGTTCATTGATTTTTAATTGTGACAACTAATGTGTAAGTATATCTATGTGATAATTGGTTAACTAACTTATTGAATTAGTTTCCTAGTATTCTAGATTTTATTTAACTTATTTGTTAACCCTTTTGTGACCATGTTTCTTATGAAATACACCTTACATATATTAATTTTGAAAATGATGATTGCAAATTTTGGCATAAGGCCATCAAGATTGGGAAAGAGATAAGTTAATTAATGGGGTCAACCCCAGTACTCAACTGGTACTTATTTTATTGACCCCAGGAGGATGAAAGGTAAAGTTGACCTCGGCGGAATTTGAACTCAAGCTGTAAAGATAGCTGAAATGCCGCAAAACATTTTGCCCGGTGTGCTAACAATTTTGCCAGTTTGCCACCTTAATTTTGAAAGTAATGATGAATAACTAAATTATTCATTAAACTGATGATTGGAACATAAATTGACATGAATTCTTGGTGCAAGGTTTTTTAAATTTAAATACAAATGCTTTAAAATGAAAGTTTTATTTTCAACACTGCTGAGATTATCTGTCAAGGATGGTCTCAGACATGTTGGCACCAAAAGTGTTGACTATTGTTTATTCTGAATCGTTTGTTTCAGATTGAAGATTCTGCTGAAGTACTCAAACAGAAATGTGATCAACTTGCTGAAGCTATTAAGAAGTCAAAAGGTATTTGTGTCTATACTGGAGCAGGAATCAGTACAGTGAGTAGAGATTTTGTTATAGTTTATTTTTGTATTTTTAATCATATGCTTTACAATTTGTCTTTCGTGCACCAGCAATTACGTAGCTTCCATTACTGTCTCTCCTCCATTACTCCCTCAGCATTGTCACTCTTCCATCAATACAACCACATGTGCCACTGCATACCCTCCGTACTTTCATCCTCTCTCTTCTACTCATTTCTGCTTGGTCCTAGTGTCTTGAATGTATGGAGACACTACAGAGTTGAGAACCTCTTTAGTCTTCTCATGGACATGTCAACCTCTCTCGTGCTTGTGGTTTCCTACTGTGAAGTACCTTCAGCAATTTTCGTCTCTAAACGAAATTTGATAGGCAGGAACTGAAAGATGTTCATTGTGTATGTGTGTGTGTGTTAGTATTATATATATATATATATATATATATATATATATATATATATATAGATGATGATGATGATATATATTATATATATAACATCCATTTACATCTGCCATTGACCGCCTCCCTTTTATCCTCTACTCACTGTAGCCATCACTATGTACATCTGACCTCCATCTCTGTCCTTGTACATCTCTCCCTCCTGCTCTTTCTCACTGCTCATTAATTCCCTATTTTCTGATTTATCTGCAGGTTTATCATACTGTTACTCTCAACCTATCCTGTACTGCCACTTAGCAAGATATATATATATATATATCTTTATACGAGGCAGTACATATATCAAAATATATATTTTTGTTTTAGTTTGACCTTGAATTACAAATGAATCTTTAAATACATTTTGAATTTTTCTTTTCACTAGGCTGCTTCTATTCCTGACTATAGAGGACCAAATGGTGTATGGACACTTCTCCAAAAGGGACAAGAATTAAAGTAAGCTAATTTGTATCTTCATGGATATTGGTTATTTGATGCTTCTGCAAGTCCTGAGTACTTTTCTCTCTTCCACCAATTACAAAAACAAATATATGTTTGAAAAATTCTTTAAAATAATAGTTTCAAATTTTGGCACAATGCCAGCAATTTTAGGAGAGAGACTAGTTGATTACATTGCTCCCAGTGATCAACTGATACTTAATTACTGACCCTGAAATGATGAAAGGCAAAGTTGACTTCAGTAAGATTTGAACTCAGAATGTAAAGAGCACGAAAAAATGTTGCTAAGCATTTTGTCCAATGTACTAACGATTCTGCCAGCTCACCAATCCACAAAATAATTATATTTTTAACAATTTCAAATGATGATTAAAAATATCATCATTGTCACAAAATTGACCTTAAAAGTCATCCAAGATATTTGTTGTCAACTCACATGTGGGCCTGACTATGTGGTTAAAAAATTTGTTTCACAACTATATGGTTCTGGGTTCGATCCCATTGCATGGCACTTTGGTCAAGTTTTTCCATCAAAACTTCAATCTGATCAATATGTAACGATTGGGATTTGTGGAAACTATGTGAAAGCCTTTGTGTGTATGTATCTGTGTGTGGAGTGCAGGTGTGGTGAAATTTGAATATTATCAATTCAATTTATTTTCTACATTGAAGAATGTTTCGCCTTAAATCAACAGGCCTTAACTGGGTTGTAATAGTGTTGACTGAAATATTTCAAAATGTTTAATTTTTAATGCTATAAATTATCATTGGAACTGATTTGAGATAGGAATGATCAACAAGACCACCGACAGGACTTGGTTTGTAGGTGACCATGTTACAGACTGCAATACAGTGTCTGTCATTTTCTTTTCTTCTCTATAATAATGTAAATGTTTAATTTTTTATTTTTGTAGGCCTCAACAATTTACTGATGCAGAACCAACCAAAACTCATATGGGTCTGCTAACTCTTTACAAGCATGGCAAGGTAAGTTCTTTATGGAGACTCTTAATCTAACTTGGTGATCTGGAAGATTTGTGAGGTAAACACTTGGTACTACTGGAGTTTAATATTTATACAAAGGAAGAAAGCCAGTTGTACAAGTTAACATGGCCTGGGTTAAATGATTTTACACTTCACTGTATTTACCTGTAATTAATGTAGTTTCAAAGCAAAAATTCCATCATAGAAGAATCTTTTGTTATGTTCCAAATATAAATGAAGAAGTTATACTTGTTTTGATAAAACTAGTCTAAGTTCTTAAAACATTTTAACATATAATTAAAACATGTGGTAATATAGATTTGTCATGTAGTAATGCAGGGGTTGATGGAAACTTGCTTGCAATCTTTTCTATCATTCACATACCAGAACTACTACTATTACTACTACTACTACTACTACTACTACTACTACTACTACTACTCCATGACCACCACCTGCATAACTATACCAGCTATTATTACTTGTAATTTATGTTTATTTAGTTAAAATGGAAAATTTCTGTTTTCTGTAAAACAAACGTTTTTTTTTTCTTTTTCAATTCTATTTTTCTTTCTTTTTCTTTTGCTTCTTGTGAACTGCAGTTAAAACATGTTGTATCCCAGAATTGTGATGGACTTCATCTCAGAAGTGGTCTCTCGAAAAGAATCTTATCTGAGGTTCATGGCAATATGTACTTAGAGGTGAGATACTGCAAGTTTTTTTTCAAGCTTTATTTTATCATTATTTTATATCATCATAAGGCAGCACATAAAAAGCACCATTCAAACATGATCGTTACCAGCGTCGCCTTACTGGCACTTGTGCCGATGGCATGTGAAGAAACATTTGAGCGAGGTCATTGCCAGTGCCGCTGGACTGGCTCCTGTGCAGGTGGCACGTAAAAAACACCACTGGAGCGTGGCTGTTGCCAGTACCGCCTGACTGGCCCTCATGCCAGTGGCATGTAAAAGCACCCACTACACTCTCAGGAGTTGTTGGCGTTAGGAAGGGCATCCAGCCGTAGAAACTCTGCCAAATCAGATTGGAGCCTGGTGCAACCATCTGGTTCACCAGTCCTCAGTCAAATCGTCCAACCCATGCCAGCATGGAAAGCTGATGTTAAACAATGGTGATGATGATGATGATATATTATGTATATTATATTTATATATAAATATATTACATCATATAGATATATTTATTGTTTTCTCTCTTTTCATTTTTTTATTTTCCCATTTTCTTTTTTCAGATGTGTTACAAATGTAAACCTTTTAAAGAATACCTGCGCCTGTTTGATGTCACCGAGAAGACAGGTGTACGCAGGCATCATACATCCCGACGCTGTCACTACTGTAAAAACCTTCTTAGTGACACTATTGTCCATTTTGGTGAGAAAGGGCGCCTGTGTTCTCCGTACCGGTGGAAAGAGGCTGCAGCAGCAGCGGAAAACTGTGATGTTATTTTGTGCCTTGGAACCAGTTTGAAGGTTGTTGTAACTTATTTTTTGTTTTTGTTGTCTAAGGATATGCTCTGTTTCAATGCTTACCATTTTTATAACAATAATAGTAATAATAATAATAATAAGGCAGAGAGCTGGCAGAATCGTTAGCACGCCGGGCGAAATGCTTTGTGGTATTTCATCTGCCTTTATGTTCTGAGTTCAAATTCTGCCCAGGTCGACTTTGTCTTTCATCCTTTTGGGGTCAATAAATTAAGTACCAGTTGTGTACTGCAGTTGATCTAATCGATTGGTCCCCTCACCCAAAATTTCGGGCCTTATGCCTACAGTAGAAAAGAATAATAGTAATAATAATGATAACAACAAAAAAAAAATTACCTACTAAACATTTATTTGAACAGCTACCACAAATGTTTAATCAGCAAAACCCTTCTTAGACATTTTTACTTCTAAAGACAAATGTAAAACTGCAAAAAAAAAAAATATTGTTTTCAAGTTCAGTAAACACCATTATTAGAATATTTTCTATTTAACTATTAAATAGTTTAAAAAGAAGAAGAAAAAAATATTAAAACTAATAAATGTAAAATTTTACAGTTTTTTTGCTTTTCCTAAATGTTCTTCTTAGGTACTAAAGAAATACACCTGTCTGTGGTGTATGGACAGAAAACCTTCAAAACGACCCAAACTTTTTATTGTAAATTTACAATGGACACCAAAAGATGTTTGTGCAACTTTAAAGATCAATGGTGAGACATATTTCAACATTCTATGCTTTCTTTCAGAATAGAATTAGATAAACACAGCTGTCACTTATTTGTTGCTATCTTGTTCATAGTTGCTATCTCATTCAAACTGATTCTCCTTTAACATATTTCTTGAATTTTTGGCAATGGCTCTCCAACAAAGAGGTTTGTTACTTATTATGTAAATACTGTGTTTTTGTATTTATTGCATGAACTCTTTAGTTAAAAGAATGTGGATGATAGTCCGGAGTGTATTTGACAATTACTTAATGGCATGGAGTTGATCCTGTCCCTGGCACTATATTATAGATGGGCACTCCATCGGTTATGAGGTTGAGGGTTCCAGTTGATCTGATCAATGGAACAGTCTGCTCGGGAAATTAACATGCAAGTGACTGAACACTCCACAAACACCCTTAACATAGTTCTCGGGGAGATTTAGCGATACGGAATGTGACAAGGCTGGCCCCTATGAAATACAGGTACGACTCATTTTTGCAGGCTGAGTGGACTGGAGCAATGTGAAATATAAAGTGTCTTGCTCAAGGACACACTGCATCACCGGGAATTGAACTCATGACCTTAAGATTATGAGCTGAATAACCTAACCACTAAACTATATGCTTTCACTACAATATTATATCCTGGGGGTCAAGGTGTTTAACTGTCAACACTTGTGTCTTTATAGTTCCAAATGTATGCTGTGGAGTAGTGTATAAATTCAGCATTGGCAAGCACTAATGCAACAAGGGTTTCATTGAATTTTAAGTACCAAGTTTAATTTGAGCCATTGGAGAAGTTTCCTGCCAGTGAATTCCAGAATCTACAAATTGGTAGAAAAATATTAGCTATAGTTATAGATGTTAATGTTACAGTGTCACTGTTTAACTTATATCAAAGATAGACAGGTATTAGCTATAGTTATAGATATTGATGTTACAGTGTTACTGTTTAACTTATATGTCACCCTGCAGCACACACCTGTAGTTAGCTAGTCTTAAGTGTTGAGAGCTCAGTATCTTGTCCATGGGGTACAACATAGTTCTTGTGGCAGGATGTGAACTGGCTACTACTTGACATGTGTCTAAAACTCTCTTGAGTCTACTATCCACACTCTCTGTAGCTAATAAGGTCACATGGTTGGCAAAAGTGTTGTGGCTTGATGGTAGGAGCACACTACCATCAACACCACCACAAAAAGTAGAAGTAGGCCAAAAAGAGTTTACATTTTGGCTGCAAATATTTTCCCTTCAAATAATAACCTTATAATATAAAATGTGTATCAGTTATTTATGCAATATCAAAAAAAAATGTTGAAACTAAACAGCTTATCCACCTACCTACCTACCCACCCACCAGTTCTTTCACGTCATCAATGTCTACATGATGCATACATGAATATAGTTTCAGTTCACCTCCTCTCCCTGTAAATCATGTGGCTGAGGTTATGTAGCAATTTACATCGTATAAATAGTTTATGTTCATTGATATTTTATTTATTGTATTTTTGTAACTTATTGTTTTTTTTCTTCTTTTTCTTAAAAGGAAGATGTGATGATGTCATGGATCAAATAATGAAAAAATTAGGGTGGAAAATTACTGAATATTTAAGGTAATGTGTTTTATCATATTTCATTAGTTACATTTGCATATATATATATGCACACACACACATGCACACACACACACACACACACACAAACACACACACATGTGTGTGTGTATCATCATCATCATTTAACATCTGTTTTCCATGCTGGCATGAGTTGGATGGTTTGACTGAAAACTGGTAAGCCAGGGAGCTGCACCAGGTTCTGATCTGATTATGCAAGGTTTCTACAGCTAGATGCCCTTCCTAACACCAACCACTCCGAGGTGCCATTGACTTGACACCTGCATCGGACACGACTACGGTCTCACTTGGCTTGACAGGTCTACACAAGCACGGTACACATACACTCACACACACATATATGCACACACTCACACACACACTCTTTGTCTCTCTCTCTTTCACTCTCTCTCTCTCTATCTCTCTCTCACACACAAACACAAGTGATTTCAGTAATTTAACTGTCACTTCACTGAAGCACTGCCTTCAAGCATTTCAATTGATCAGGTCAATTCCATTGTTCATTCCAGACTGAATAATGCAACACAATGTTTTACACAGGTAAAGCAACACCTTGACATTAAGCAAAACAGTGTTTTACACAGGTAAACATAAACACGCAGACATGCAGATAAAAGTTAACAAGAAGACCATTCAGTTGTAAGACAATGCCTCGATAACATATTCATCTAATCTATGCAAGCCTGGAAAATTGGATGCAAAACAAATGAATAAATGTAAATATGAGTTCATGTATGTGTGTATGTGTGTTTATGGTATATTTATATATACATATGTGTTTTCAATTATATTTTGTAACAGGGAAAAGGATCCTATGTTCCGTTTTGCTGTCCCTTTATGTGCCCATGAATACAAGAGTACCACTGCTAAACAACTTAAAGTGCCTGACTCCATGAAGGAAAAATTTTGTATAAAGTCCAAGAAATCGAATTCTGAATCTATGCAGAATAAGGAAACTGAACAATCATCTCCTGCCATGATATCTTCCATTAAAACAGAAATCCAAAGCCAACATTCTTGCCAAGCACTATCATCTTTGCAAAGTTCGTCTGGAAAGAGTTTTCCACATGACAAACACCACCTACCCAATGCCTTAGACTCCAGTTATGAGAACACGAATTTAAAATTAACTTTGAAAAGCAATATGTGTAGTTGTAGGTTTGTTGACAGCAGCGAATGTACGCTATGTTTTCTTAAGAACTCTTGTGATAAAGACCATTCCTATTGCCGCCGGCGGCCAAGGAATTTTCCACGTTCCTTAAACACCATGCAAAAAAAGTCCCTCCCTTTACCTTGGTGCTCAGTTGCAACTATCTTGATGGAACATGATTATCTTGCTTGGAATCAGTTTCACACTCTTGTCGAAGCTGCTGGTTTCGTCGTCAGTCGACCACCGGCATTGGCTGATTGCAAAGTTACCATGTGCCAAGACGAACAATTAGCCAACAGTAAATGTAACTTGGACTCTCGTCCTAATTTTGAATCTTTGCATGGCTGTAAGTCATTTCCAAAGTTTTGTAACACTAGTAGTAGTAGTATTTGTAGCAGTAGTGGTAGTAGTGAGAGTAAAACCAGTAACCAAACGAATGAATCTCAAAGAAATATGACTTCCAAACCTACTACTACTACTACTACTACTCCTCGTTATTGTGTTAGTTGTTTTTATAACAAAGTGAAGTTCTCTAAGTTGTTAGCTCTGCAAGGTGATGATGATGATGATGATGATGATGATGGAGTGGGTCATTCCAATTTGAATAATACAGAGTCTGGTGACCGAGTTTCAGTAGCCAATAGTGTTCATATCAAAACAGAATCTGCTCAACCGGTTGCAGACCACTGCAAAGAAGAGGGGGAAGGTGAAGAAGTAGACGCTAGTTTTAAGTCTTCTTCACAAGGTAAATTATACAGTCAGTCTCGATCTCGTTCAATTCCAGGATGGTTTGGTAAAGGTCTCAGCATCCGTAAGAAAAGAAGACGATTTTGACAAACTTTTAAATGATTAGGGAGAAAGCTCTTCTTATTTATAATAATAATAATAATAATAATAATAATGAATAATAATGGTTTCAGATTTTGGCACAAGGCCAGCAATTTTAGAGGAGGTATTAAGTCGATTATGCTGACCTTAGTGTTCAACTTTATTTTATTTACCCGCAAAATGATAAAAGGTAAAGCTGGCCCCTGCAGAGTTTGAACTCAGAATGTAAAGACTGACAAAATACCGCTGGGCCCTTTTTTCAGTGTACTAGCAATTCTGCCAGCTTGTTGCTTTAGTAATAATAATAATATGGTGTTGATTCCTTTACTTTTCTTTCATGAGTTAGTCAGAGAAAGGGGAATCGTCTCCATCACCTCTACAGGTTCTCCTGCCTGATGAAATTAGCATAAAACATCATGAGTCTGTGAAGAACAAATACTGTTGATTCAGTCAATCCGGGTATATAACTGGTTCTTTTTTCATTGAATTCTTCTCTACTGATTGATATTAAAAATATTGAGGATATTTGATGGTTTCTCACTATGGTACAAATGTTGTTAATTTATTTGTCTCTGGTATCTGACTAAGATACTCTCTTTAACTGTTACAAGGACAGACCAAAAAAAAAAAACCCCAAAAACAAAGCACAAGATATTACAATACAGTGCAAAATAATATGATACAAACTTGAACAAGAAGTGAAGGGGTATTACATAGAAGGGTGTGCATTTATACAATCATATTTATATACACTTGTATGAATGAGTGTGTATGCTCGTGTATTTATGTAGATAAAGCTATAAATAACAGTGTGTAGAGTATTAGTTTAAAAAACTGTTTGGATGAAAAACAGTTGAAGGCTGCCTGTAGAACTTAAACCCACATTTGCAAACACGACAGATTTGCTAGCAGGTCTGTCATCTTTATGTATGTATATATTTTATATAGTGGAAACAGTTCTTGAAAAATACGAAACCTCTGATGTAGAAGAAGAGTAACTGAGAGAAAATCAAGAACAATAAAACCACTCCTTTCTCTACCGTCTCACTACACCAGCTTCCAGCTGAAACGGGAGTCTCAAACTTTTCACTTCCTTAACCTTTTAACATTTAAACCGGCCTTATCCGGCCAAAATGTTATCTTTGTTTTATGATCAAACTGGCCCAATCTGGCCTCTTACACCTACCATACAATGTCATTCTAAAAAATAAACACTCACATCATCGAAATCTCCAAGTTATAAGCTAATGCATGATTTTTTTTAAATCAATGTGAATAAATAAGCATTACATTTGACAAAGTAAACTGAACACTAAAGGGTTAAAATATAAAGTATTAATCCACTTTTGGAACATTGCTGCTACTACACATACATTCGCACACATCTCCCCAAATCCCTTCTTAACCAACTGATTGATACATGAAGTCATTCAGTGACACACCTCAACGTCTTGCTCACAGACTCACTGTTCCCTCACTCCATTTCTTCTACCATTACTGGGGTTGATGTACGGTTATTATTATTATTATTATACACTGGGCAAAATGGTTAGCAGCATTTCTTCCGACTTTACATTCTGAGTTTGAATGCTGGTGGTGTTGACTTTGCCTTCCATCCTCTCAGGGTCGATAAAATAAGTACCAGTTGGACACTGGGGTCGATATAATCAACTTATCCCCTCCCTCGAAATTGCTGGCATTGTGCCAAAATTTGAAATCATCATCATTATTATTATTATTATTATTATTATTATTATTAAGGTGGTCAACTAGCTGAATTGTTAGCATGCTGGACAAAATGCTTAGTGACATTTCATCTGTCTTTACTATCTGAGTTCAAATTTTGCCGAGGTCAACTAAGTACCAGTTGAGCAATGGGACCAATGTAATTAGCTGTCACCTCCCCCCTAATATTGCTGGTCTTGAGCCAAAATTTGAAACCCTTATAATTTTCATCATTGTCATTATTATTATTATTGTTATTATTATTATTATTGTTATTATTATTATTATTATTATTACTATTATTATTTTCATTATTATTATTATTATTTAAATCCCACTGAAGTCAATTCTACTTTTGAAGATGATAAAATAGTGCTAGACAAGTGCTAGATAGATCTGATGGGTTTTTTTTTTTCTTTTCTTTTCCCTTTTTTTTTTATACTCTACCATGCAATATTACACTTTGCATACAAGTATCATAGAATCTGCTCTCCATTCGTATAGAGAATGCCTTTGTTGTTGTGCAGCCCTTGGTCATCCCTGGTCAAGCAGTCATATGACATGCAGGTAGATGACTAAATAATGACACAAAAATTACAGATCTGTTTTCCTTAGTTATATCATGTCTCCTCTTCGTTGAGGACCATACTGCATACTCCAACATGCAATGATGAACTGCATAAGGTGCAGTGTGACAGACTGGACTCATTGCACTCTTCCGATTGTCTAAGCTATTCTTGTATGGCCATAGATTTTGATGCTTGCCGCAACAGATGTAAGGAAGATAGACTCAGTTAGAATGTGGCTGTTGTTCCACTACAGTTATAGTTGGTGGTATGCATCTCAACTGAGTATTTTGGGCAGTGAAGCCTATTTATATTGCTGCTATCTGTGTGTGTATGTATGTTTTTCATGTTTGTCTGAGCTGAACGAGAGGGCCAATGTTTTAGGATGTTGCAGTCGTGTTCCAGCTCAGTATGTTCTGAGTTCAAAATATTGTCTAGGACAACTTTGTTTTCATCATTTGTGCCAATAAATTAAAGTATCAGTCAATTACTAGGGTCAATGGCATTGTCTTACCTTTCCCCTCAAAATTACTGCTCTTGTGCCAAAATTATTATTATTATTATTATTATTATTATTATGTTTTTTTTTCTTCCTTCTTCAAATTTTCTTCCATTTCTCGCCGAGTGTTTTCCGTACACTTAGGGCAGAGAAACTCGTTGTATGCATTATTATTATTATTATTATTATTACTACACAACATAAATGTACCTCTGAGTAATAATATGTTTTTCAATTCAAAAACTATTTGGGGTTCCTGCAATGCTAAAAATAGCAACCAATTCTGCTTTAAATTGCACCCTAACAATGTAAATAAAGGATATGTTGAATAATAATGTGTAATAGGAAAGAGATTATATAGTCATAGTTGAAATTCCTTTGATCACAGGATTAACCAAAGGCTAAATAATAACGTCTTCAGTGGGATTGCTTTAATTTACACTTTACTACATCAATCCTGATTAGACCTATTTATATTTCATTTACTATATTTAGTTAACACTCTAATTTTAATTATTTCATTAGCTACCACGCATATATTTAATTATATAGTTAACTATCATACCTATTTTTTATTATTTAGTTGGCTACTACATCTATTTTTATTTATTTGATATTCTACTATTTTCTTTTTTTACTTCTTTATTTTATTTACAAAGATTTTTTTTTTTTAAATAATAAAAATACATTTTTAACAAGCCCCCTAAAATATTGCTCTTTTTTTTTTTATACATAATTTCTATTTATTAACATTTCAACAAAATATCATTCTTCTGTTTGATATTAACGAAAAATATAATCCTTTTTTTTTCTTTCCCTATTTTAACTTGATTATTTTTCCTATTTTTTTTCCTAATTGAGCTGTCATAATTTTATCCTATTTAAGATAATTTTAACTTGGTATGTGTGTGTGTGATTTTTTAAAAATAAATTTAAAACAAGCAAACAATTGATTCTGTTGCTTATAAAATGTCTAAATTCTTTTGTTTTATATATTTCAGCTTTCTGTCTGCTTGTACATGCACCCACATGCATTTGTGTGTGTGTGTGTATGTATGTTTAGCCATGCATATAATTCTTTGTTATTCCTAATCCTTTATCAGAGACAAGTTCTCAGTGATTCACTTCATAACCTTTTGGGTTATAAAGTGAACCTTTTAAACCATATGTCTACACCTGTACCAGTAATGTCACATCTGGAACTGCTTTAAGCTCTCTCTGGTGCAAGTTGGTCATAGTCATGAAGAAAGTTGTACAGAACACAATGGTACCTAAACCTGAGATTAACACTACTGTGTAGATATGCAATATTACTCTAAGTTGAAGTTAGAAATGTCCTCTCTTTAATTATGCATTTGTATGTATGTGTGAGAGAGAGGCAGGCAAGACTAGTTAAGAAGCTACCTTTGAAATCATGTGATCTGTGTTGCATGTTTGGTAAGCTTGTGAGATATATCATCATCATTATCATTTTTATGTCTACAGCCTGGTGTTGCCATCCGGTTTCACCAGTCCTCAGTCAAATCGTCCAACCCATGCTAGCATGGAAAGCGGACGTTAAACGATGATGATGATGATGATGATGTTTAATGGTAGCATAAGTTGGACAGTGATGCCCTTCTCGGAGCCAATCTTTTCAATTGCTTCTCATGACTTGCAGGGATATGATATACCTATTCTAAAAACTGGGATACTCATGAACAGATACCAAAATCAACATTGCTTTTCTTTTTTCCAGAGTGGATAAAGTATCAATCAAGAATTGGGATCATTTCTTCTGTCTGTTTGTCTCTCTATGAATTAGCTGTGCTGTGCCTTAAGAAACATTTCACTGGACAACACATAACATCCCTTTCTCCAGAAATCGAAAAGGGTTGAATGAGGGGTTGGTAAGCTCTATAGAAAACCTGATATGTTACAGTATCCACCCCATACAGTATGGAATGAAAATAAAGAAGAAAAAGATGTATGCCATGGAGCCTCCCCAAACTAGAAACCATTATCTAAGTGTTATCCAAGCCTTATAAGATTATCTATGAAGTAAAGCAATTACTATCTGTTTAAGTAACCATCATAAACCATGAATCCAAAAACACTTTATTATTTCAAAGGATAACTTGGAATAATGAGACCCCGAAATATGAAAAAATTCACAAACAAGCACATCAAATATACATTACTATCATCAGTTGCTAATGAATATCACTATGGTTTTGGCACTTGGGTAGTACCATTTGACCCAGTGAAGTCAACAGCATTAGAAGCATAAATGCTGCCTGAGCATCAACAGAAATCGGAAGTGGTGAAACATTAGCATAATATATCTATTATACCAACACTTGCTTATTTCTACAAGCAATATCAAATTAAAGAAATTGATATTAAATTATAGTACAACGAGGAAAACCTATTCAATCACTGATACATAACATGATAAAACTAACACAGGGAACAACAAACCTAAAACTTAAAACATATAGACTAATTAATGAACATAGTCTATTAGATATGTTGTTTCTCAATCTACATCATATCACAAACATGAAACTACATCAAAAACAAATTCCTGATTGATTAAAATGTTTTTCTTAGTTGGAGAAAGGAAACAAACAAAACAAAAAAAATTAACAGTCATTACAATTTTATTTCACTAAAAGTATTACAGTAATACCTCGTAATATCACGGTTTATTAGTTAAGCTTATATCGGTTCCTCGGTGGTGTTGTTTTCCATTTATACCAGCGTTGCCTTACTGGCACTTGTGCCGGTGGCACGTGAAAAAACATTCGAGCAAGGTAGTTGCCAGTGTCGCTGGACTGGTTCCTGTGCAGGTGGCACGTAAAAAACACCATTTTGAGCGTAGCCGTTACCAGTACCGCGTGACTGGCCCTCGTGCCAGTGGCACGTAAAAGCTCCCACTACACTCTCGGAGTGGTTGGCATTAGGAAGGGCATCCAGCTGTAGAAACTCTGCCAAATCAGATTGAAGCCTGGTGTAGCCATCTGGTTTGCCAGTCCTCAGTCAAATCGTCCAACCCATGCTAGCATGGAAAGCGGACGTTAAATGATGATGATGATATAAATTATAAAAATAATATAAAAAAATACACAGTACAGTACTGTTTCTACTTCGCGGATTTTCACCTATCGTGGTGGGTGGTGGAACTAATACCAGCGATAGTCGAGGGATTACTATACTATATTATGCTAATTGGAGAAATCTAATCTTTGTTAGGAGGCTTAGTGACTGATAAGGACATGATTCTGAATTATTTGGGCTTCCTCGAAGAAACATAATCAAATTCAAACCTGCTCAATCAGAAAAAAAAAAGTTATAAAGAGATTAAATCACCTCCCATTTTATCTTATTTCATATTCATTTTATTTCATTGTTGGTCCTCCATAGTTAAGTATCAGCTGGTTTGAGAAAACCGGAAATGTACAAGAACACTATATAAAATCAACCAATCAGTGAGCTGCTACACCGGACCTGTCAGAGTTGCGTGGAAAATTCAAGCATTCGATTTGTTTTGACGACACTTTCGATACGGACTTAACGTGCTAAAAGCTAGATTTTGGTACAGTTGATGCTAATACTATTCTAAGTGAATTTCAATAACATTCTTGTTTTATTACTGACTTCATATCCAACATATGAAGTTTAGCTAACATAAGCAAGCCCATTCATTAAAACAAACAAACAAAATTCCTTCAAGAGCAGTCGACGACAACATGTTGGATCTTGTTTCAAGTTGTTTTGGTCAACGTATTAAACACGAAGGTAAATTATTCTCCTTCAACTCTGACATCACTTATAGCCATTAATAGCTTTTTTTGTGAAGGTGATGGCATAAACTTCACTTCATATAAGTTAGAAACTTTGTGATAGACTTATGACCATTTCCGAGTTCAAATCCCGCCGGTATGCCTTTCATCCTATCAGGGTCGATAAAATAAAGTACCGAGGTCGAAATTCCAGGCCTTGTACCTTTATTAATAATAATAATAATTATTATTATAATAAACAATCCTTAATGGTTTTAAGTTTTGGCACAAGGCCAGCAGTTTTTGAGGGGAAGCGAAAGTCGATTATGTTGACTGCAGTACTTGACTAGTACTTATTTTATCGATCTCGAAAAGATGAAAGGCAGAGTGGACCTTGGTGGAATTTGAACTCGGAGTGTGAAGACGGACGAGATGCTGCTAAGCATTTTGTCCGGTGTTTTTTTGGCAAGAAGGGTATACAGAAGGCGTGATATTGATGCTTGTCCAAAACTTTTTTTTTGAAAGGCTTTACTATAATATTGATACTTATTTACTTCTACTGTAATTATTTATTTATTTACCTTAATGCATCTTGTCTAGCGCTATGTTGTTTGTGTCAATTTTTTACAAACCGACGAGGGAGTATGTGGCGCTTCATTCACTAGAAACAGCAGCCAATCTTCCAAACCATGCCCTACCGCCTTAAAAGAGGGCTACACTGGATAATGTAGTCCAGGGTTTACTATAAACTAAAAAAGAAGGGGTGGAGGAATTATAGTGGATGGAATGTGCCAGCCAAACCCAACTTAAGTTAAATGACAAATATCTTTTTAAACTCGGCACAATATTTAGTATTTGCAATGGAAAGAACGCAAATGATGTTATGACGTTTATGTATTTCTCGTGAACATTAAGCTGTATAAATGAATTAAGTAATTTCATTTCAACTTTATCTTCGCATAAGTGTAATGCCATTGTGTTCAAGTCACAATGTTTCTTTATAATGTCGTTAAAATATTGTTTAATTACACTAATATAGTATTTAAATGAAATGGGACATTTTTTTTTTCCTGGCTAAAATTGACATTTCTGCGTAATGCTAATTTTTATTGTTGGTAGAAGGCCAGATATATTGGGGAGAGAGAGTGGGGTACAGTAAATTAATTCAACATCAGTGCTTGACTGTTAATCTCACTTGTATTTGAACTCAGCAACTATAATTCTGATTTTTTAAGTGTTTTCCCCTTTCTAATTAGACACAGTGATGATATCTTTTAAAAGAACCTAAATGAAAATCCTATTAGTGTCAAATCAAAATCCAATTATAGACATATCTGAAGATGAATACATCAGAAATTTATAATATTTTCTTAATATGAATCAACAAGGAAGCTTCTAAACAGTTGCACGACTTGCTAGAAATTGCAACAAATCTCACTCAACCTATACCCTGTCGTTTCAGAAAAAAAAAAAAATAATAATAATAATGTAATCCAGAGAATATAACATCAAGTAAAAAATACATGATTGTTGGTAAGGTAATTCCTATTGCTAAAGTTGAATTGAAGATATCGATGGGAAGATTAAATGAAGACATTTTTGGTATTTGTTGCTTCTTTCATTGTATTTAGATTCTTATCAGCACATGTCAAGTTACTTCCCTAACTAAACAATGTGTGAAATTACTCTGGATTTGAAACATCGCAGAATTATCTACAGCACAAATTGGTTTCGCTATTATACAATGTCACCAGTCATTCAGCAAGGTATTCGTCGACAAACAGGGAAACAACTAAATGTAAATGTTTCTTTTCTCAACTTATACAACCTATTTCATTGAAATAATATAGTTTACAAAAATTTTTAAGATTTGGTATCATCATCATTATATTTGCTTTTCATGCTTGCATGCATGCTGTGGTTGAGTTTTCTCCAACACAACATCTTACCATTTGTTGGGTTTTTCATCTCCTTTGTGAAATTAAGATCAGCTTTAACTACCTTGGTCCATGTCTTCTTTGATCTTCAACAGTTTCATTCCATTTGGATCTCTGTTGCATGCTACATTTGATTCTGCTTACATTCAATTTTTATCTTAGTCCATTGTACTGCATTACCTATGCACACTAACACATCCAGTAGAACCTGCTTCCTTCATTTTTCTCCACCCTTTGCACATACTCTGCATTTAATACTCATACCTCCACTACTGTGCAGCATTGCATTTTGTACGCAACTGTTAGTTATTTTATGTGGTAAGGAGCTTGCTTACCAACTACATGGTTGCAGGTTCAGTCCCACTCTGTGGCACCTTGGGCAAGTGTCTTCTACTATAGCCTCGGGCTGACCAAAGCCTTGTGAGTGGATTTGCTAGACAAAAACTGAAAGAAGCTTGTGTGTGTGTGTATATATATATATATATATATATATGTGTGTGTGTGTGTGTGTGTGTGTGTGTGTGTGTGTGTGTGTCCCACCCCAACACCTCTTTACAATCGGTGCTGGTGCATTTACGTCCCCATAACTTAGCAGTTCTGCAAAAAGAGACCAATAGAATAAGTACTAGGCTTACAAAGAAAAAGCCCTGGGATCGATTTGCTCGAGTAAAGTCGGTGCTCCAGCATGGCCACAATCAAAATGACTGAAACAAGTAAAAGAATATACAAAAAGAAGACGTGTGGGGCAAGTTTTAATAAATGTATTAGTTTCATGCTTACAACCAAAGGGGAGAATTTTGTTTTGAATGCTAGTCCTTCATCATAAAAATAAAGAATGACAAAAGTGTGTGTGTACGTGTCATAAATTCCCCATAAGATAACAACTAGCTAATATCTAACATAAAAATCCTATAAACCACTAAATTTCTGATGGACTAATACTACTAATAAACTAAAATCTTGATATAGATACATTTAAATATAAGACCCATATAAATCTTAACATAAAAATGTCAGAAACAAATAAGCTAGACCTGATCCTGTAGTAGACAATGGAGGAATATTTAAGAATTAGTACTACAGTATAATTCTCAAATAAAGATCAAGAAGACCACTGCTCAATAAAAGACATTTTTCTGTTTTAGACATATGACTTCCAGGAACATGCATATTGTTTCAATGTACATCATAAATATTTTTATAAAGCAATATGTATAAACTGCTGGCCTACCAATTACTCATTCAGGCTCATATCTCCATATTTAGAGATATTATGAAAAACCTTTGTGTTAAAAATAAAAAAAAATTGCTCCACACTAAACTCTCTTCAGCTTTGCTTTACCATCGCTTTGCTTTTCTGCTTTTCCTCTTTCTTGCATTTCTGTGTATTATTTCTTTCGAAACTCACCTTCGTGTTCCCCCACTTCTATTCTTTTCAACTCTCTCTATTGATAATGTATAACCTGTTTTCAATCGTTCTTCCTCAATTTTCAACAGATTTTTTTTTTCTTTTCCAGCATCGTCAATGTTAATTCTTGAGACAATCAAAGAGAAATAACTCACAATGACTATCTAAAAGAGTTATTCGCCTTAACAGAAGTGGAAACGTTTATAAATGTATTTTCCCAAAATATTTTTCATAACTCTAAACATGTGGAGATACGGGGCCTGAATGAGTTGCTTGGCACGAAACATTTGGTAGCCTGATATTTTACTTCTATTGCTTTATAAATATATAAATACATTACTCGACATATTGAGTACTATATTATTTGATAATATTTATATCAGGTCATCCCATAAGTTCTGTATGATTTTACCTCTTTTAAAATTCAACGAAATTTAATAGTATTATAGAATGTCTAATGGAATTAAAAATTATTTTTATGCATTTGTGTACATTTAAATTAATTAAATATTATTTTACAGAATAATAGAATTAAAATTTCTTTGGTTAAAACTCTTTCTAACATGGAAATATCCAAAGAGCATTTAAGGCACGTAATGCTTTATGAGTACAAAAAAGGAAACTCTGTAGCTGAAGCGACTTGAAACATACACTCAATTTGGAAGCTATATAATTAATTTCATATCTTAATTATATTTATTGGTCATTGTTGTTGGCACTCCGTCGCTTACGACGTCAAGGGTTCCAGTTGATCCGATCAACGGAACAGCCTGCTCATGAAATTAACATGTAAGTGGCTGAGCACTCCACAGACACGTGTACCCTTAACGTAGTTCTCGGGGATATTCAGCGTGACACAGTGTGACAAGGCTGACCCTTTGAATTACAGGCACAACAGAAACAGGAAGTAAGAGTGAGAGGAAGCTGTGGTGAAAGAGTACAGCAGGGTTCGCCACCATCCCCTGCCGGAGCCTCGTGGAGCTTTAGGTGTTTTCGCTCAAACACTCACAACGCCCGGTCTGGGAATCGAAACTACGATCCTATGACCACGAGTCCGCTGCCCTAACCACTGGGCCATTACGCCTCCTTATTGGTCATTAACCAAGGATTAAACAGCAAAACATTTATTCTTTTATTAGAAATTATTATCACCCACTTGCAACTTTCTTTGTGGATTACCATGATAATCTAATTGCTAGAAAACATCCAAGCATTATAAAAGTTCTTGTCCGTCAAAGAATATCTTAAAAATAGAGTCAGTGGAAATGAAAAATAGTATTTGTAGAATTTACATTGTTTTAATTTAAAATTTTTTAATTTTCATTTTTTTATTTTGTGTTATCTTTTATTTAAAATTTTTATATTTTTCATAACAAAGTTGTTTTAATGTTACTTTCTTGATTTTATTATTATTTATTTATTCTTTTGTTTATAAAGCCAACCACTGGAGTCAGCAGAAGGTAAGCCATAGGAACCACTTCAGGTTTAAGTTTCTTATCTTTAATGTTTGTCAACTTGTGTTGGAAGCCTCTTTCAAAGGACTATTAGGTTTGAACCCCCTTTATTTAAACATGTATTCAAATTAGCCAACAAGGGAGCCTTTAGGTAGTTGATACACCTGTTACAAATAACAAACAAATTTCCTTCACATCACAAGCCAACAAAAGTGCTTCTACTCCAACAGTCCTCAACCTATGGGCCTTGTATAATTCTGAAAGGGTCTCAGTGACCTTTTTATTTTTACTTCTAAAATATTTGATAAACTGTAAAAAGTCCGTGTGTATGTCATGCAATAAGCTATGAGACGTGTAAAAGCTACTACAACTTTACTGTTAACAAAATTAGGAATATTCCTCCAGGAAAGATATCAAATGTTAAGTGACTCCATCCCTTCCTCCCATCAGTCTTGGAGGCCTTGTAACAGGTCTTGAGTGTTGCCTTCTCTCCCGACTAAAAGATAAAAATAAGCTTGCCCATTCTTGTGTATACAGGTACAGATATATGGTCAACCCTGACTGATGAAGGACCGAGATTCATATATGTGTATATCTAGGGTGCAGTCTGAAGAGGAATTTTCATCCCTTCTGTACAACATGCTACTATTGTATAATGTGTGTGTACATATATGTACACTCATCTTTGAACATACACGTAAATACAGTTATTATTGAGAGTTGATGGATAGCAGAATTAATAGAAAATACCTTGTGTTATATGACTTAGCTTTGCATTCTGAATTCAAATCTCACTATTCAGGTCAACCAAAGCCTTGTGAATAGATTTGGTAGACAGAAACTGAAAGACGTCCATCATATGTGTGTGTGTGTATCTGTGTTTGTCTCCCATCACTGCTTGATAACCAGTGTTGCTGTGTTTACATTCCTATAACTTAGTGATTTGTCAAAAGAGAACCGATAGAGTAATTACCAGGCTTTAAAAAAATAAAAGAAAGTACTAGGCTCAATTCATTCAACTAAAAATTTGTCAAGGCAGTGCCCCAGCATGGTCACAGTCTAATGAGTAAAAGATAAAAGATACACTCATACTGAGGAATATTATGTATTTTTTTTATGTCCCATGAATAGCATTCTCTTGATGTTATGATTTTGAACAGTGGCTGTGTGGTAAGTAGCTTGCTTACCAACCTCATGGTTCCGGGTTCAGTCCCACTGCATGGCAACTTGGGCAAGTGTCTTCTACTATAGCCTCGGGCCGACCAAAGCCTTGTGAGTGGATTTGGTAGACGGAAACTGAAAGAAGCCCATCGCAAATATGTATATGTTTGTGTGTCTGTGTTTGTCCCGCCAACATCGCTTGACAACCGATGCTGGTGTGTTTACGTCCCCGTAACTTAGCGGTTCGACAAAAGAGTCCGATAGAATAAGTACTAGGCTTACAAAGAATAAGTCCTGGGGTCGATTTGCTTGACTAAAGGCGGTGCTCCAGCATGGCCGCAGTCAAATGACTGAAACAAGTAAAAGAGTAAAAGAGACTGTAGAATGTTACATTTGAAGTTAATATTCCACGTTTAAGTTCCATGTTTCAATAGCTTTTCTATTTATGTTCTTTGTTATAGTCATGGTGTCAACCAGAAAAATAAAGAAATGACTTCAAAACCTAAAAGAAAAGTTATGCAAGCTGGAAAACAAAGTAGGCAAATATTTTATCCTTTTTTTAGTGTTGTGTTGATTTTTATAATACTAAAACACAAAGTCTGTTTGTCTGTTCCATGATTTTATTAAAAACACACACACAATATACACTTGCTCACAAACAAACATGATAAAGAAAGAAAGGGAGGAATCATGCTATTTTGACCTGTACCTACTACACTCTTGGAGTGGTTGGCGTTAGGAAGGGCATCCATCAGTAGAAACACTGCCAGATCAGGTTGGAGCCTGGTGCAGCCTCCTGGCTTCCCAGACCCCAGTCAACCTGTCCAACCCATGCCAGCATGGAAAATGGACGTTAAACGATGATGATGATGATATCATCATCATCATTTATCGTCCGTTGTCCATGCTGGCATATATATATATGTATGGGAAGTGCCACTGCATGAAACTCTCTGCCTTTGAGTTACTCTGTAAGTTCTGCCAGTAATTAATATATATATATATATATATATAGCATAAGTATGCACAGCCATTTGCATATTATTGCATCAAACTGACTGAATGTTTGGAACAACTGTAAAATAATATCTAGGAATTTAGTTTTGCTTTGCTAATTATATTTTTTTCATGTTTTATATATAACATATTTTGTAAATGATATAAATAATATGATGCCATATATATATATATGCGTGTGTGTTTGACCAGCTTGTATCTTATTAAATACTTGTGCTAGGCAGTTCTTAGAACCAACTTTTGTTCTGCAGAATTATTTTTATCTTGATTCGGAAGTTGGGTTTTAAGAATCTGGGAACTTCTGAGCATTAATCTATTTATCTATTGTATGCTAATAATAGTGTCTTCTCAACCATTGTGTGTGTGTGTGTGTGTGTGTGTGTGTGTGTCTCCATGCAGGATACTCTGTAAAGTTGCAGGTGAGCAAGCAGAACTGTGGGATTGAGAAGGTCTTGTTAAGGTTATGACAAACTCACCAGTGCTGGTGCCATGATAAAATGTACCTGGTGCACTCTGTCAGGTAGTTGATGTGAGGACAGTCATCCTACAATGGAATCCAACCCAAAACTGAAATATTTAGGAGAGCAATAACTCTGAGAACTCATCCAACCCATTTTACATCCAACCATAGAAAGTGGATGTAAAATGGTGATGATGATGATACGTACATACTCATATATGAAGGTATTCTGCTCAGTTTCTGTCCGTCAAATTTACTCACAAGGCATTTGTCAACCGAAGGTTGTGGTAGCAGAGACTAGTCCAAGGTGCTGTTCAGTCATATTGAACCAGGAACCATGTAGTTATGAAGTAGGAAGATCTGTACAGTGTCAGTATAGAAAAATACATGTTAAATGACAATGATGGCCTTTTAAGAAGGTTTTTTTCTTTATTTAATTGCTCTTACATAATTATTATTGTTCTGCTCTTTCTTTCTCTCCTTTCATTTAGAGCTGATTGGTTCTACCACTGATTCCTCTGGGACCACTGAACAAACATACCGTTCTGCTTCTCCAAGACTAATAAACCGAATTGAGACACAAAAGCCAACATCAAAAGGTTTACATTCACCTTAGTATCAATGTATAATATTGATTTCTAACATTGGCATAAGGTCACAAATTATGGGGTTGGATACAGTTGCTTAAATTGACTCCAGTACTTGATCGATGCTTTATACAGGGCCTGGAAAGCTGAAAAATAAAGGTGTTCATTGTAGGATTTGAACTCAGAACATAAAGGACTATAACTATATACCATAAAGCATTTTATTACTGCATTAATGATGCCCCAATTCCATATATATAATATTTACTTGATCATTATTTTACTTTCGATTTAATTAATGAATTATGTAGAATAAAAACAAATATGATGGCTCTATGAATCATAGGACCAAGTAAAGCCAAATAAGGATTCGTTTCCCCTTGGAATTGCATCTTTCTAGTAAAAGCTCTTTGCCAATGATTCCCTCCTTTCAACAATAACATATTAAAGTGCATGCTAAATGTCAAATGAATTAGCCTTACCAAGCTCTCCTTAGTTTAGTATGGACTAAAGGGTTATGGGTTCTTTCCATCCTTGGACTCATTACAAAATATGAAATATATTTAAAAAGGGATAATTTACTGTTTAAATGGATTATCACAAGAAAAGCACTGATAGTATGGCAGAATCAGAAGTTCATATGATATTTCAGGGTGGGTTCTCTCTTTTAAAGAAATGAAAAGTGTGCTGGAAGAGTGAATGAAGTTCAGGGCTTTCCAACTCACCTTTTTTCTTCAAAGAAGTCTTCTACCTGAAATATCAGAGTGCAACCTCCTCACAGATCACCAACATCACTAGTTTCCATGGGTTTTGACTTTTCTTTCTTCACTGGACTAAAAACACTGTTTAGTTTCAATTTTCTACATTCTGAGTTCAGTTTTTGCTAGGTTTGATTTTTGCCGTTCATCATCCTGGAGCTAGTTAGATAACTATTGGTGATGTAGCAGTTTGATTCAGTCAGCCATATCTAATCATCTACAAGTTTGCGAACATGTGTCATGATAAATCATGAGTTAGGCTGCTTTTGTTGATGTTGCATTAGGAAGGGCATCCAACCATAAAAACCATGCCAAAGCAGACAATGGAACCAGTGCAGCTCTCAGGTTTGCCAGATCCAGTCAAACCATCCAATCTATGCCAGCATGGAAAATAGATGTTAAATAATGATAATGATGATGATGAATTAGAGTGGACATATATCTTGTTCTTATTCATTTGATTATTATTTTGGTTTCTGTTTCCTAACTTGTGATTATTTTATTGTTAACAACAAATGAAAGAAAGAATAATCTGATTTTTCACAGAATTTGAAATTTGATGTATAAGGCTGGTTTCCTCTACAACATGACCTTCTATGAACCTCTGTGGGCTATTACTTTTATTCAGCTTCCATGATGTTAAGGATATGAGAAGTACACCCCCATAGTTGGAGCATAAATCTATTAGTGCTGGTGTCTTTTCTCTTGGGTGAAATTGAATCCAACAACGAAAAACACTGCCATACTCTTCATTTTACAGTACTGTCACTGCTTACATCAGGGACTTGTTTGTCCTGTTTACATCCAGACAGACATTTAAAAATGATGTTAATGAGATGGAATTAGTTCAAAGATTGTATGGAAAGAAATGTTTAAGTCGATCGTTGTGTGGTTAAATGTTCTATTCTAAATCCATTTATATATTCCAATATGACAAAATGTATGCAATTTTCATGATGTTCATAATTAGACTTTTCTTTGATTAAATCTATTGATCTTATCTTTTTATTGTTTCACAGCTGAGCCACTTCGTTATGTTGGTCACCCAATTAAAACTAGTGTGCCGTTCAATAGAATGTTGTCTACCTCAACACCTGATCCTGAAAAATTTTTAACAACTGTCAACTGGACTGACTGTGATACAATTAATGATGGACTTGCTTCTAATACTCAAAGCAAGCAATTGCTACCTGAGAGACAGAAATCAAAGAAACTGATGCAAACTAAGAAAGCACATGCGATGCCTGTAACTTCCAAGCAATGCAAAACTGACCAGATCCTTAGAAAACAAAAATCTCCTACAAACATCACAAATAATGCAGTTCAACAAAAGAAAAAAACACATTCTGAAGTAGAAAATCCCAAAACATCTTTGGGAATTGGAGTTTCTTCTTCCAGTCCATCTTATGGAAATGCTTACAGTTTCTCTGTTCACCAAGTTAATAAAATGTCGCCCAAGCTGGATACTGTAAACAACCAATCTGCATTTGACCCTGTTGTACCATCATCTAAACACGAGTGGAAAACCACTGCAAACGCTTCTTCAAATGCCACGAAGCTTTCATATTCTCTAAGTCAATGCATTACATCTTCAAATGCTCAGAAACCTGTTTTAGAAAGTATTCCTGTAGTTGTCCCATTAATTTCAACAGAATCAGATGCACCAAATTTGGATTCAAGACAAGTTCCTTCATGTACTAAAGAACAATCAACATATTACCCACCTGATTTGCTCAACTATAAACTTCCAGATTATCCTGCTAAATCTACAAATACTGCTGAAACACAACACCAAATTCCAATTCAAGAACCCCTTCAGCTGATTCCAGAACGTCCCATATTTTTAGATAAAACTGTTCAAACAAGCCAGCCAAAAGAACAATTTTTTACAGGTATAGACACAATAAACACCAAACTACAACCATCAGCTCCTGTTTCAATATCAAATCATCAAATCATATCACCAGTTTCTAATCATTTTTTCACTCCTATAAACCCATCTCAGGGAAGTATGGCAAATGTAGGAGTAACTTTTGAAGAGCCTGTTCGTGATAACAATGTACCTGGCTATTCTTCACAACTTAATCAACCCAAAACTGTTCCTTCTAATAACTTAATTTCCGGTAATTCAAATCCTGCTGGAAAATCTTTGAAAGGATCTCAGGGAAATGTTAGGAATGGTTTTAATGATAATGCAAGTCCACCAGAATATACCTTAGGTAAAACCACAAAAAACCATCAGACTATGCCAGGAATAAACTGTAAAGAGAATCCTAATACTTATGGATGTTCTAGTAATGGCTATGATATTCATCTCCAGTGGCAAAGTGTAGAAGCCTTAGCTGGAGCCAAAACTCTTAAGTTTATAATCAATGAATTAAAAGAAACCTGTAAATCTACAAGTATGTATTTTTTTTACTTCTGTGAAATTTTACTTCTAAAATCGTGATTATCCCAGGTCAGCTCTGATTGAGTATATTATATGATTGAAGGCATTTCATTAGTAATTACTCCCATCCATTGCATATCTAGGATTACATTGTCCAGTGTGTCCTTAGTGGCATTTGAGCTTAGAGCATAATGATATGTAATTAAAATATGTAAATCATAGTACAGCATTCTATTGCTCACTATGCAAAACATTATGAAATAATTGTTTATATTTATTTATCACTAGCAGAAATACCCGGCGTTGCCCGGGTTAAAGAGAATAATGAAATCTAAAAACGCCGTCTAGACTACGCATCATCTTTATATATAGAGATGTATATACACACACGCACCCAAACACACGTATATATATGTATATCAATATAAATATATGAAAGTCAATGAAGTTTCGTAAAAGAAGGTGATCATGTACATACTTTCTTGCTGTTGTGATTATAACACCTCATTGTAAACTATGTTCCTTGTTTTCCCTTGTGGAGCATATACAAATAGGTTTTTTGTTGCTGCCCACTCTTGAGCAGCCAACATACAGTTGTCCATGTGAGAAGCAGGGCTCTTCCAAGAGAAGACCAGCTACAGACAGTGTTTGACCCTGATATTTGTTTATGGACATGGCAAAAGTCACACAAAGGGGGAATTGTAGTCTTCTGAATGTAAAAGGAATGTCTGCTCCTGATGGAGTAAGAGGAATTCTTGGAATAAAGATGTCATCCCCTTTTGCACATCCAGAAAGAATGGTAGCCTTGATAACGTGTGGCATCATTTTCTAAATAATTCTCATCTGTTATGTTCGGGTTAAAATTTCATCAACATCAAAAATATATGAATTTTCATGGGAGTTATGGCCGTTATGCAAAGAATATAATTTCCAAATTTCATAAAGATTCATTCAGTACTTTTGACGTAGTTTTGGATAAGAAAACAAATGACTAATGTGTGTGTTTGTGTGCATGTGTATGTGTGTGTGATGGGTGTATATATGTATAGATATCTGTATGCATGTATATATGTATATATGTGTACATATTACATGTACATCTATATATATATATACATCTACACATATACGTGTACATCTATATGTATACATATACATCTCTCTCTCTTTCTCTCTTTCTCTCTCTCTCTTTCTCTCTTTCTTTCTCTCTCTCTCTCTCTCTCTGAAAGTATCTGTCATTACAGTATCGAAATGGTGTACATATACATGTATATGTATACATATACATCTCTCTCTTTCTGTCTCTCTCTTTCTCTCTCTGTGAAAGTATCTGTCACTACAGTATCGAAATGTGATTGTTTCAGTTAGTGGAATAGTTTCATTTTTAAAGTGAAAGTATTTGACATAAGTGTTTTTGTTTCACTTTTGACACGTAATACTTAAATAGTGGAGGAGATATTATGTTGCCGTGTGCTCGAACTCTGCAAGAAGTTAATAATTTTTTTTGACTAAAACACAACTGGAACCCTAAGTAAGGCATGTGTAAAGTTTGAATGAAATTGGTTGCGTAGTTCTCGAGTTTTAGGGATTCACACAGACAGACAGACACACATTCTCATTTTTATATATATAGATAAAGCACTAAGTTACTACACAAGCCAACAAAAGAACCGCTATGTAGTTACCCAGCCTGCTTTAAATAATAATAACCATCTTAAAGAATGGACATTGTTGTGTTAGGTACATTGAGTATAAAACATGATGGCTATGGCTGGAATGATTTTGATTCTGGGTGTTTTGGGTCAGGACTGATCTGGGCTAAATCTCACTGTCTTAAGCCAATGAGTGATGAGAGTGTCATAAAAAAAAAAACCGCAAGTTATTTCACAGTTTAATGCTATTTAAACTTTACTTTTTATCCTTATGGGCATTGATAAACTAAGAACCAGTAATATACTGGGGTCTATTCAATTGACTTTACCACTCTCTTTTACAAGTTGACTTTGAGCTTAAGGAAAACTGCATGTGCATGCATACACACACAGGTGGACTGAAAAGTTCATTGGCTAAGTGATGCTAGAGCTGTGAATTCTTGCATGCATTAATTTCAATTCTTATTTATTAACAATTGCATTGTTTCTTTCCAGGTAAACTGACATCAGACTGTTCAAAGAAGACATCAAATGTAACTAGTAGCAACTTCTCTTGAAAATGGACAAAATTTTATCTATATATATATATATATATATATATATATATTTAATATTTGATATTTTAATGGTTCCTTATTGGACTGTGGCTGTGATGGGTTTTAAGTCAATTGTATCACTACTTGTTTGGTACTTATATTATTGATTTTGGAAGTGGGAAAACCAAAGATGAACTTGGTGGGATTTGAACTCTATTTTAATGTTTAATTATAATTCTTTTTTTTTTTATTAAAATGTTTAGATCACCGTGAAATTATTCGAATGGTGAATCAGTTAGAAGACCTTGTAAATACATTGCCTCAGCTTCAAGATACCTTTGACCTTCAGACTGAATTTTGTTTAGCTTTACAACCATTACGAACAGAAAATAACCGATTGCACAAGTAAGTTTAATTTATAATTTCTGTATGCACCCTCTTCATGCTTCACACTTGTCCAACCATTTAAAAACTTTTTGATCCACTCATACACACTTCTGGAAGGTGGCCGTTAAACAATGATGATGATAAATAATGTGTTTGCGTTTGCTTACATCTGTGATTACTTATACAAAAGAGCAGCAAATGATGGTGTTGTCAGTCCTGTCAACAAATCATCTGGTCTCCTCATGGCTTTGAAGCCATGATGAGTAAGTTGTCCCTTACTTGAAAAACAGATGAGGGTTGGTGTAAGGAAGGGCATCCAACTGTAAAACGATGTATCAAAATAACATTTGTCCAGCCCATGATAGTCACATTGGAAACCTTTGATCATCGTTCTACTGACTCAGAATTGAGCTAAGACTAAACATCCATCACAAAGTAACTGTCCTTACTGAGTGAATTGTACATCACCATGGCATCTATTTAAAACTATAACAACTGAGCCATCAGTTTTCTAAGAGTCTTTGATAAATTTTCTCAGTACTGCACCTTTGATAAAATGCAAACCGTTCACTTATTAATTAGTAGACCAATGCCTCATCTACTTGGTCAACTACAATGTTTAGAAATAAATAACTTGGTAATATTCAAATGTATTTGTCTTGCTATGAAATTGGGTCCCATGTGGGTGTTTATTGGGGACTTCGATGAGGATTAAGTTACTGGTCTCATTGTTACTTAACAAGTCATTAAGATTCATTTACTTCTCCAAATCAAGATGCCAAGCATAAATAGCAGAGACGACTCATTAAAATGTAAATACATGCTTAGGTACAACTCATTTACATAATTGCATGAATAGTTTTTTGCTTTCCCTGTCAAGCATCCTGATTTCTACAGCGAACAGCATGGTTTTAATTCCAATTCAAATTTAGTTCACCTCATTTTTTAATTTTTTTTATTGTTCTTAAGTTGTATTAATTGGTTGGAAGTGGAGTGTCAGTGCTTCTGACTTTTGTACGTCCTCCCAAATTAGTGAGAATTATCTAGTTGATGTTCAGCTTGAACTTTGTAAGTTGGTTCCTGCATGGAAGTAATTCCAGAGGTGGGTTTCAGCTTAGGGAAGAAGGATTCAGTAAAGTGCTGAATGGCTTGTAGGATCTGAGTTTGGCGAATGTAGTTTGGTGGTGGTGGTGGTGGTGGTGGTGGTGGTGGTGGTGGTGGTGGTGGTGGTGAATGCATTAAAAAGGATGAGAGCTGGTGCAACAGGAGGGCTGAGTCGGAGAGCAGCATATATCATGTTAGTCTAAGGGAGCAGTAGCTATTGCAGTAAAAACAGAAGTCAGTGTCGTTGATTGGCCCCCTGTAATCCCTGATTGAGTTGACTGACGTGATCAGTGACATACCAGTTGTGACTTCCTTGCTTTTTCAGGGTTACGTAGGATTACCTTATTTAATGTGTCCTTTCCTTTTTAAGGTGGTGTGATTTGAGGGAGATTTGACTGCTGTTTCTAGCAGTTCGATTGACTTTGTAGAGACTTCCTTGTGTGTTAATGAATGAGTAGGTCTATGCTAATCAACCAAATGGTCTTCGTTTGGAAGTGATCTGGGATGTGTGTGTATGCAAACACTGTCTTAGATATTGGAGCTATACTCCAGTGTAAATGTAATGCTAGTAACAGCTAAGAAGTGAAGTCTTTCTGGCCCTTGTGAAGAGGAAGACTCCTCTTCATAACACTTTGGCAGTGCTATAAAAATGTGAGGCCAGATTTGAAGAACCATATAAACATCATTTTCAATTTTCTTAAAATATTTTGTCAAAATAAAACCAAAAGCTATTCAATATTGAGGTATTGATATCCAGAGAGAAATTCTCTATGGTTGATTGAGATGCTGGAAATAGCAGCTAAATCTCATGCATATCATATCCTCCATTTTATAAACTAAAAACTACACTGTTAAAAAGCAAGGCATGCTCATGGCTGGGATGCCTTTAATTATATATCTGCTAAATTTATCTTCGGGAGTAATTAACAACAATCATCACCAGTATCTTATTTACTACACATTTATATTCATAGTTATACTTGATGTAAGGTTTTGTTCACTTTGCCTTGTAATATAGGTTATGAGTTATTATTTTGTTTGTGATTGCAGGAGTTTGAGGATGCTTGCTGAAGAGAAGGCTCAAGTGGAAAAGAAGATGGAGGAAGACCATAGACGTGAAAGTTAATATTTTCTGAGATTAATTATATAAGTGCAGGCATAGAAACTGTGTAGTTAAGAAGTTAGCTTTACTGTCACAAAATTTATATGACCTTTTGGGAAAAAGTCTTTAACTATATAGTCTTAAGATGACCAATGCTTTGTACATGGGATTTGGTAACTAGAAACTGTGTTGAAATATATTTTGTGTGTGTATTTGTGAATGTCTGCCTGTGTAGACAGGTGTAAAATAATATTAAAATGTAAAATAATAATAATAAATAGGTTACTTTAATTATTTGGTAAATCAATCAATAAAGTATGTATCAGATTCAAATGAGTACTGGGGTGGTGCAATCAACTAAAATCTTTGAAAACGGTATTTCAGCATGCTGCAATCTAATAGCTGAAATTGGTAAAAGAATATAAGTGCTGCAGATGGTTGAGTCTTTTAGTTACCAGACAAGTAACCCAAACATTGAAGTTCATATTATGAAAATACAGAGCATACACAACCAAGACACTTTACTCTCAACATTGCCCAGTCTCCTTCATTGTCTGGCACTTTGTACTGCACAGTGGAAAAAGCTAGAAGACTATGCCACAGGGTGGTACAGTGTGTTTTACAATCAAAGAGTAACAGTCTATATTTTGTGATTGGCATTGGACTTCATCCATAGCCATAACACTGAACTCTAAGTCTATCTAGCTGTAAGCAAACACTACCTTGGTATTAAGATCTCTGCTGTAAGTAGAAGCAGCAGCCTTTTGTAAAATTAATCAGTTATTGATTTTGCAGTCTGAAGAGAAATTGGGGATAAATACTGGTCCTGTAAATTGTTATAATTCAGAAAATCCTTAACTAATCTTGTGCTGTATTTCTTGTAGTTAACATGTATAATGCTCCCTGCATCAAATGTGTTAACATTAACTTAACATATTTAATGATCTTGAAAGAGTAATTTATTCTCTAAATATTTCTATTTATTTCCACCTTCAACTGTACATTTTTATTATTTCTTTAGTAATTCTCTCCTTACTTCTTTGGTCGTGATGGTGAAGTTTATGCTTTGCTGATGGGGGACTAGAACTGGGACATATCCAGATTTGTTTCCTATGCTTTTATGATAGTATCAAAGACAATATTGGTCAGTGATTAATAAGAACATTGATATTGGTTTTTAAACATCAATTTGCAACAGTCTTGGAACTTCAGCTTCAGCTTTTAACTTTGGAGAAACATGTCGATGAAGAGAAATTACAGAACCAGTTGCAGTTGCATCACCACGAACATGTAATTAAGGATCTGAAGAATGAACAAGAATACCTGGTGAAGGACCTTGGTAAAAGGGTAAGTTAGTTAATGACTCCTTCTTCTATTGTTGGCAAGGATGATGGTGGTGGTGGTGGTGGTGGTGGTGGGTGTATAGTGATAGTCATGGTGTGGTGATGGTTTGATGATGATGATGGTGATATGGTATGGAAGTGGTGTCAATTGATAATGGGGGTGATATAGTGTTGTTAGTGATGCATGGTGGTGGCAGTCTAGGTGATATGGTACGTAATGAGTTGATGATGATTGCTTTTTGTTTAGCTTCAGGTTAACTCTGATTAAGCAAACCTCTAATTGAAGACATAGCATTCCAATCATGACTGTCTCATTTTTTTGTCCTTTAAGTATTCCCCCACCCTTACATTATCCTATGTGTCTTTTTACTTTTTTAAGGTAGCAGAAATAATGTAGTCCTAGATCTGAAAACCTAACTAGATGCTAATGGCTGGAACACCTTTCGTTGTTGGTCTGCTTTATCAGGAGGCTGATTTAGAGCCAAACAACCACCACTACGCACATACACACACACACACAATTACAAAATGTTCAGGACTTTAGCAGGCCATGGTACACCCAGTTTGCATTGGTAAGTCTGTAGGCGTTGCTGACGTTTGGATAAAGGAGAGAAAAGTGAACTTCTTTAGTTCACATAAGGCTAAAGTCTGTTCATTTCATAGAAGCCTCAATTCTTCAGTCATTATTGATTAATTTCAAGTCAAACACAGCTGTCCTCATCCATTTGAAAAACATGACTGTACCCGCGCACTCGTCTCTCTTGCACACCACATCTGATGCTTCTTAAGTCCAACTTTTCTCTCAGGGTACTTACACTCTGTCCTGTATACACACTGACATTACACATCCAACGGAGCATACTCGCTTCATTCCTTGCAAGCTTACGCATGTCCTCAGCATGTTTCACTGCCATGTATTATGGCAGTTCGCACACATGCATCATATACTGTTAAAATAATATAGAAATACGTGCTTTGAATATCAGATTGTACAGATACGGAAATCAAAAAAGTAGATGGATTAGCAAAAAATATATATATAAGAGAAAAAAAATAGTTCAAAAGAAATAAGTCATATATTATATTCCATCATCATGATGGTCATTGTCATTTAATGTCAACTTTTCCATGCTTGCAAGGATCAGATACAATTTATTGAGGTAGATTTTCTATGGCTAGATGCTCCTCCTGTTGCCAACCCTCGCTGTTTTGCTAGCAAGGCTATATTTCCTCTTAACTAGACATATTTCTCAAAGAACACTGGAAATGAACAACAATGCTTGTATGATGATGGTGATGTTAATCTACAGCACTCAACCATATGGCCTTGAGTTCAGTCTCACTGTATGTTACCTTGGGCGAGTGTCTTCTACTATAACCCCAGGCTCACCAAAAGCCTTGTGAGTGAATTGGTAGATAGAAACTGAAAGAAGCCTGTTGTGTATGTGTGCTTGACTTGGCATCATGTGATGGTTGTAAATGAGCATCACTGCCATACAGATGAAACTGTTTCTTTCCAGTCTTCCATGAAAATCATATCTGGCCGTGGGGAAATATCACCTTGCTTGGAAATAGGTGAGGGTGAGTGACAGGAAGGGTATCCGGCTACAGAAGATCTACCTCAACGAACTCCGTCTGATCCATGCAAGCATAGAAAAGTGGATATTAACCAATAATTATTTCTACTCCAGGCACAAGGCCTTGAAAATTTTTTTGGTGGGGAAGGGGGCTAGTTGATTACATCGATCCCAGTGTGTAATTAATACTTATTTCATCAACCCTGAAAGGGTGAAAGGCAAAGTCAACCTTGGTGGAATTTGAACTCAGAACGTAGCAGCAGACAAAATACTGCTAAGCAGGAGTGGCTGTGTGGTAAGTAGCTTGCTTACCAACCACATGGTTCCAGGTTCATTCCCACTGCGTGGCACCTTGGGCAAATGTCTTCTACTATAGCCTCGGACCGACCAAAGCCTTATGAATGGATTTGGTAGACGGAAACTGAAAGAACCCCGTCGTATATATGTATATGTATATATATATATGTATATGTGTGTATAAGTTTGTGTGTCTGTGTTTGTCCCCCCCAGCATCACTTGACAACCGATGGTGGTGTGTTTACGTCCCCGTAACTTAGCGGTTCAGCAAAAGAGACCGATAAAATAAGTACTAGGCTTCCAAAGAATAAGTCCTGGGGTCGATTTGCTCGACTAAAAGGTGGTACTCCAGCATGGCCACAGTCAAATGACTGAAACAAGTAAAAGAGTAAAAAAAAAAAGTAAGCATTTCGCCCAGATGGCTAACAATTCTGCTATCTCTGCCGCCTTGATATTAACCTATAATAACATCTTTCTATTAATGTAATAAATTTCCTTTAGAATCTGGCCTATCATTTAATCCTTGTCTTATTATTTGTCATTTGTATATTCCATTGAATGGATCTGGAGATGCTAGTGGTTGCTGGAAAGTGATGACGGCTTCCTTTGTTTGTTTTTGAAGTATTGAGATTTGGTTTGGCATCTGTATGCTCTATATCTATGTCTGTGTGTCTGTCTGTCTATCTATCTCTCTATCTATCTACTCTTTATCTATTTATCTCTCTATCTATCTATCTATCTCTCTATCTATCTATCTCTCTATCTATCTATCTACTCTTTATCTATTTATCTATCTATCTATCTATCTATCTATCTATCTATCTATCTATCTATCTATCTATCTATCTGTCTGTCTGTCTGTCTGTCTATATATGTGTGTGTGTGCGTGTGTATATATATATATCTATATATACACACACACATATATGTTGATGGACTATGTATAATTGTATGTGTCTATGTATGTGTGAATGGCTATTTGTAGTATGTATATATTTGTCCATAATATTTTGAAGGGATTGCTTGTTTATCAGAATACAAAAGGGTATACTACTTATTGCTTTATTCTTTTATTGCTCTAATTACTGGTATACGAAGATTAATCAAGTTCCATATTGATTAATGAGCCTTGAGTATTCTAAGACTGGACATTAACTACAAATACATCCTTCAATCAGATGGCACTGTTATCCTTTAACAATAACTGAAGGATTATTTTCAATTTTTGTGTGTGTATATGTTGGGTATTTGTGCATGAGCGTGCTCGTGTGTATGTATATGTGTGAATATTTGTGTTACATAAATACTCTCAGATAAGTGAGTGTATTTATGTGTCTCTCACAGAAGTATACTTGTCTCCACGAGAGTAAATGTCCAGTGAGTACACATGCTCCCTCACAGTTTTGCCAGTCTTACAAACCTATATTTCGATAATGAATGTCTATAATAGAGAAACTTTGTGTGTTAAATGTGATGTTTGCTTCCCATCCTCTCTTCTCAGTGAATTACAATTAAGTTTGATTACTTTTTCTCTCTCTCCCCTTCTGTCTCTTCCCTCCCCCCTTACCACCAGTGCAAAACTATAAAACTATTACAGCTGGTGATAATAGTAATATTAGTCGGTCAGTTGACAAGTTGTGCTCTTCTTTATCTTTTTATCTCAAATCAGTGTCTACGTACATATATATTTCATATTGCTATAGAAGCCTGTCATATAAATAATATATAATTATATGCATATATCCATACATATATGTACATACCGACATCTATATGTATACATTACAAGCATATATAGGTACAGGACATCACAAAAAACGTTAAACACAATGAGAAACGAAAACATAAAGACGAAGACAGAAAACGAACTTGTTTTTCAAACAACAAAGAAGACAAACAGAGAAACTAGACATGCAACATAAAGAATATTTCCCTTCTTCAGTTGTCCCTGCTCCATCTATTCCGTGTTTCGAAAACAAGGACGATACGCAACTTCGTTGGAGCAGTCCTTCCCGCAAGCAAATTAATTAAAATTTGGAAATTTTATATATATATATATATATATATATATATATATATATATATATATATATATATATATATCGGTGGCACGTAAAACACCCAGAGTGGTTGGCATTAGGAAGGGCATCCAGCTGTAGAAACTCTGCCAAATCAGATTGGATCCTGGTGTCGCCTCCCGGTCCACCAGTCCTCAGTCAAATCGTCCGACCCATGCTAGCACGGAAAGCGGACGTTAAACAATGATGATGATGATGATGATGATGATATATATATATATATATATATATATATATATATATATACATATATATATATAAAAATATTTAGCAGAAGTAACAGAGTGATTCTAAGTCTGATAGATTTGTTCATTCAGTGCATGTAGCTCTTGGACCTTGAGTCACTCTGTTACTTCTGCTAAATATTGATAAAGGCATGTAAAAAGCACCATTCGAGCATGGCCAATACCAGTGCTGCCTGACTGTCTCCTGTGCCGGTGACACATAAAGACTTTGCTGTTGGTTTCTCTTTATTTTTGATATTGTTGCAAATACTCTAGAATAAATAAAATATGAAACAACAGACTCATAATAGCCAGCCAGCTTTTAATAACCATCCAGTTCTTAATAGCCAACAGGATTTGAACTTAGAACATAAAGGAACGTATGCTAATCCCAGAAGGTATTTAGTCTGATATTCCACCATGTTTGCCCTAATGATATTTTCTTTAGTAATTAACATAGTTATTAACAGGCAAGCTAAATTCAGACTTAATGGCATTTTAAGGAACAATTTTCCAGACTGCCATACGGTATTGATTAAATACTATTTGTATTTATTTTGATCTCACTGTAAATATTCAAGGAAGAATTAAGTAATTGCCTGTTAGATTGTTATATTTGAACATACTTTAACATTTTTGACGACTTCCCTGTAAGTTTCCCTCTAGTGACAAACAAGCACGCACACAACATAGATTAAGCGTTAAGTTCCGAGTGAACAGAATGCTGGCTCGGTTTTTGGTGAAGCCAATTGGCTTCATTTACTCTGTTGATTTTTAGAAGAAGCATGAATATTACAACATGATGTTTTCTATTTCTTGGAAATATAAAGATTAACTGGATCTCCATTGATTTCATCAATGAGTATTGTAGTTGTTTGAATTGTGGTATAAGTGGTTGAGTATTCCAAAAACCTTTGTACTCTTAAAGTATTCCTCAGGCAGATCAACATGATACAGTGAGGGACAAGGTTGACCCTTTCAATTACAGGTACAGTCAATGCAATGGACTTCCACATAGTTCCTATTGATTCAGTTTCTCTCACAAGGAATGGGTTAATCCAAGGCCTTGGTAAAAGATACTTGCTCAAGATGACACGTAGTGCAATTGCAAAGCAAACTTAAATGAATAGCTATCCCTTTGTCAGAAAATATGGAGCTTTTCTATCCTATGATAATAATAATATATGATAATGTACTTATATTTAAACTAGGTACACTGCTTAGATATTTTTGAAAATATGTTTGAGATATGTATTGAGGTTAGAATGAGCTGGACATAGTGTTGTCAGAGAGCAGAAACATGACTGATGATGTACCAAGGTATTGATGAAATAAATACCAATGTATTGGGGATTCAGTACTGTCCTAGGCTTAAACTATAATGGTGACCACAAACCATATAAAGTTTCAAACAAAAAAAAGTTTTCTTGCATTCAACTGAATATATTTATTAAAAAAAAAAATACACATTGGGTGTAGTCTGTTTGCAAGTGGTCATTCAGTTAAAAGTGAAAAGTGGGGTGTATTTGGTTAAGGCTGTGCATGTCATTCTCCAGCACAACACCCTGCCTGAAATATTAAATAACCTTGTGTATTAAGCTTCATTGTCAGGTGTGGTTAAAGCCCAAAGCAAATAACGTCTCTTATACTTTGTGTATTTTCTTCCTCAACAGGATAATTCTCAACTGAACATGAGGCTAAAAAACTGGGAAGAGAATCAGGTGTTGTCAAAAACAATCCAGGAAGTTAAAGACCAACTAGCACAGAATGTTCATAATCTGGACGTTTCTGAGAAGAAGAATCACATTTTGCAGCTCACAGTTGAACAGAGAGACAGAGAGATATCCAACTTGCATGGTGTTCTACAGTGAGTCATCATGAAAAATGTGAAAATAAAAAATGGCCGATATGATTGTGTGCATGTGCATGTGTGTGTGTGTGTTTGCACTGTCTGAAAGTACACCAGGAGTATTGACT
The DNA here is from genome assembly GCF_046866305.1 of Octopus bimaculoides. Lineage (NCBI taxonomy): Eukaryota > Metazoa > Mollusca > Cephalopoda > Octopoda > Octopodidae > Octopus > Octopus bimaculoides. Next base: position 85,954,182 of record NC_142937.1, on the reverse strand, counting down.
GATGCTGGTTGAACCAGAGATTAGCAACAAGGTTTGAGGCATATCTGGAGTGTGTGTATGATGGCATTAATGAAAATATTTAATCTCTTAATTTTATTTTCCTATGCAAATATACAATTTTGTATGCAGTGATTATTTGATCTGTACTTTGACAAGTATGATGCAGGCTATGCTTTGCTGAGCCTGCATCAAAAGAATACCAAGATTTGTCCAGTGTTGTTCTCTTTACTTGCTAGAAAAATTTAAATAGTTGCCATTCACTAATACAACTTTTTTTTTATTACATATTAGTTTCTATTATAGTCCTGTTTCTTATGTGTCAGTTTTAACTATTGAAGAGTTGAGACAACTATGCTACATTTATATGAAAGGGATAAAATCTATATCTACTGCTTTTTAAAACCATTATTATTACAATTACAGCTCAGTGATTAGAGTGTCAGGCTCACAATCCTGCGTTAGTGTGTTTGATTCCCAGACCAGGGTATGTGTTGTCCTCTTGAGCAAGACACTTTATTTCTCATTGCTCCAGTCCACTCAGCCATAGAAATGAGTCATGACATCACTAGTACCAAGGTGTATCGGCCTTTGCCTTCTCCTTGGATAACATTGGTGGCATGGATCGGGGAGGCTGGTATGCATGGGCAACTGCTGGTCTTCCATAAACAACCTTGCTTGGACGTGTGCCTCAGAGGGTAACTTTCTAGATGCAATCCTATGATAATTCATGACCAAAGAGGATCTTTACCCTTTTAATTTTTATTATCATGGTGAGTTGGCAGAATTGTTAGCACACCAGACAAAATGCTTAACAGCATCTCGTCAGTCTGAGGTCAACTTAGCCTTTCGTCTTTTTGGGGATTGATAAAATAATTACCAGTTGAAAACTGGGGTCGATGTAATTGACTTTCCCCTCCTCAGAAACTGCTGACTTTGTGTTGAAATTTTAAACATTATTATTATTATCATTAGTAAGGTGAGCTGGCAGAATCATAAGCACACTGGGTAAAATGTTTAGCAGGTATTTCTTCTGGTTTTACAGTCTGAGTTCAAATTCCACCAAGGTCAACTTTACCTTTCAATGTTTTGGGCTCAATGAAATAAGAACAAGTCAAGTACTGGTATTGATGTAATCAATTATTCTCCTCCCCCCAAATTTCAGGCCTTGTGCCGATAGTAGAAATGATTATTATTATTATTAAAAATCATTAGCAGCCAGACAAAATACCTAACAGCCTTTCTTTCAGTTCTTTACATTCTGAGTTCAAATCCTACTGAAGTTAACTTCAGTTTTTATCCTTTCAGGATTGATAAAGTATCAATCAAATACTGGGGTCAATGTTATCAGCTTATCCCTCCCCTCAAATTGGTAGCCTAGTGCCAAAATTAGTGTTAGTATTATGAGTGCTGGTGAGATAGAATTACGTTTAAAGACATTTGTCTGCTAAGTAAATCCCAACCATTTCAGAACATCATGGTGCCATATCAGTCTTGCCTGGCATGTCACATTTTGTACCAGCCAGTCACTCAGCATGCAAAGACTGCAATAACATGGATATTGGAAGAAGAAAATGAAAAAAGGCACTACCTAAGAACACCTGGTGTTGGCTATTTTAGGAAGACTTCAAATGTGTGAAGACCATTTGGATAGGAGAGGAAAGAACTGGCAGATAGACTATCCTAGAGGAAGCTTGCTGCCTTAATTATCTCACAGCACAGAAGATCTAAGTATAGAATTAAGCTACCATTTTAGCAAAAGTCGTGTTTAAGGTTGAATCAGCTATTTGGTCAATAGAATTCAAATAGAATTTTTGCCAAATAGTTGCTTCACAAACATATTTTGTCAGTGAGATTTTGTTAAATAGATTAGTTTGCAATCATTTTATCTTTTCATTTATATTTCATTCCAGTTCTGTCCGAAAAGCTATGCAAGGTGTATTGGAGAATATTGACCCTTTAAGTGGAAACACTTCTGGCACAGATACATTGGGAAGATTTTTTAAACTTTTCTGTCATGAAACTGATCCTGAATGTTCAAGGTGAGTTATGTTAATGTCATTTCATTCTTCTTTCTTTTTTTTTTGTATTTTTAATGTTAGCATTCAAAGGAATTTCATCCCTCATTGTTTTACTGACTGTTTGTCCATATTGGATATATATTTGCTGGTTGACACCTCACTACTCCTCTTGATTCTCTAATGTAAAGCTCCAACTCCATGAGAGCTAAACTTCATCACTTGTTTCTACATTATCCTTCCTCTTTCTCAGGCTTACTGCTCTGGTACACCACTTCCTCGTTCTCCTAGCAAGTGTCATTAATTTACATTACACGTCTACAACCAGTGCAGCCATTCCTCATGTACACATTGGCCAGTCTTTGTTCAACTACTTTTCTAGCTCACCTGTATACATTTCTCAGTTCACTGAACTTTCCTGTAGATAAATGTTACTCATCTAGAATAAATGGCATGATTTATGAAATGTCAGACCTAGAAGCACATGTATGGCTTACAATGGCTGCTGTTAGAAAACATGATTGATAGCATTTTAATTAGCTCTGCTTGAACAAGTGTTCAACTGACAATATACTGTTTACATAGTGTAAGTGCAGGCCTCTGGTCAAGAAGTTTGCTTCATAACTACATGGTTTCAGTCCTATGTGGCATCTTGAGCAACTGTCTTCTACTATAGCCTTGACCTGACTAATAGCTTGTGCTTGTAATTAGTTAGTGGAAACTGTTTGTGTGTGTGTGCATTTGTGACTGTGGGTTGGGGGTGTTATTGTCTCCTTGCCTTGACTGTGATAATTAGAAAGAAATGTCTGTCATGCAAGCAGTGTCCTTCATTCCCCAGTCTTCTTCAAAAAAACATGTCTGATTCTGGGGAAATATTTCCATCCCTGGAAACATGTGAGATTTGGTGATGGGAAGGGAATCTGGCTGTAGAAATTACACCTCCTCAAAATTCTATCCAGCACATGTAAGAGCATACAAAAGTGGACATTAAAACAATGGAATATATACTGTAATTATGGTAACTTGTAATTTTAAGCCTGGTTTGAATAAGAAAACAATTCTGTCCCTTTAAAATTTTATTTAGCATTATTTTGGCCTATTTATGTTCACAGAGGTCATTTTTGTAGGTTAGCTTGGTATTATTCATCAGAAAGGATAAATTCGATTTTGTTTAGTGTTATTTTGTTGTGAAATTTAACAAAGTTAGTTGCTACTGTCTTAAGTTTATTGACCAGTGGTTTCAACCAGGGTTTTATTACAAACTTTTTAGGTTAACATTTCTTACATCTATCTCTAATCTGAAAGGCAATCACTATGAGTGTTGTTATATTTTAAGATTAACACCAAAATATGCTAATTAGATGTCAGCTTAAAAAAAAAGTTTTGAAAAATTTGTCATTTTGGTTATTGTAGAGGTTTGTTTGATATCAAAATGTATTCAGAACTAATTTTGTGGTTCATATCTTTTATATCTATATATATAAAAATGAGAATGTGTGTCTGTCTGTCTGTCTGTCTGTGTGAATCCCTAAAACTCGAGAACTACGCAACCAATTTCATTCAAATTTTACACATGCCTTACTTAGGGTTCCAGTTGTGTTTTAGTCAAAAAAAATTATTAACTTCTTGCAGAGTTCGAGCACACGGCAACATAATATCTCCTCCACTATTTAAGTATTACGTGTCAAAAGTGAAACAAAAACACTCATGTCAAATACTTTCACTTTAAAAATGAAACTATTCCACTAACTGAAACAATCACATTTCGATACTGTAGTGACAGATACTTTCACAGAGAGAGAAAGAGAGAGACAGAAAGAGAGAGAGAGAGAGAGAGATGTATATGTATACATATACATGTATATGTACACCATTTCGATACTGTAATGACAGATACTTTCAGAGAGAGAGAGAGAGAAAGAGAGAGAGAAAGAGAGAGATGTATATGTATACATATAGATGTACACGTATATGTATATATAGATCTATACATACATGTATATGTATACATATGTGTAGATGTATATATATATATATAGATGTACATGTAATATGTACACATATATACATATATACATGCATACAGATATCTATACATATATACACCCATCACACACACATACACATGCACACAAACACACACATTAGTCATTTGTTTTCTTATCCAAAACTACGTCAAAAGTACTGAATGGATCTTTATGAAATTTGGAAATTATATTCTTTGCATAACGGCCATAACTCCCATGAAAATTCATATATTTTTGATGTTGATGAAATTTTAACCCGAACATAACAGATGAGCATTATTTAGAAAATGATGTCACACGGTTATCGAGGCTACCATTCTTTCTGGATGTGCAAAAGGGGATGACGTCTTTATTCCAAGAATTCCTCTTACTCCATCAGGAGCAGACATTCCTTTTACATTCAGAAGACTACAATTCCCCCTTCGTGTGACTTTTGCCATGTCCATAAACAAATATCAGGGTCAAACACTGTCTGTAGCTGGTCTTCTCTTGGAAGAGCCCTGCTTCTCACATGGACAACTGTATGTTGGCTGCTCAAGAGTGGGCAGCAACAAAAAACCTATTTGTATATGCTCCACAAGGGAAAACAAGGAACATAGTTTACAATGAGGTGTTATAATCACAACAGCAAGAAAGTATGTACATGATCACCTTCTTTTACGAAACTTCATTGACTTTCATATATTTATATTGATATACATATATATACGTGTGTTTGGGTGCGTATGTGTATATACATCTCTATATATAAAGATGATGCGTAGTCTAGACGGCGTTTTTAGATTTCATTATTCTCTTTAACCCGGGCAACGCCGGGTATTTCTGTTAGTGTATTATAAAATGTTCCATTTATATTGAGTTAATAATTTCTACTCGCTACCATTCTGTTTTTTTTTTTTATTCAGCTCTATGTTAAGTGCCTGTTCCAATTCAAGAATGATGTTAGCTGAATCACAGAAAGTTTCTTCGAATGTTGACACTGGCAAAGAGAATTCCTCTAATGTTACACCAAAGCGATCTGCTTCTGAACAGTCAGTTGACCAGAGGTTGCAAGCCTTGTGGAAAACAATGACCGGCACCAGCAACTCAGTAATGAATCCTGCTGGAAGTGCAAATGCTTTGGCAAACTCTCCTAAACACAACCAGCCGGGAGATATCAGCGTAAATGGTTTTGAACTTCCACACTGTCCTGTGTTTGAGTCCAGAGAACAAATCGATCAACAGAACCGACTTTACAATTATCAGATGGAAACTAAAGATTCTCTTGCTTTGAAAGATAATGACCAACAGTCCAAGCCTGATAGAGATAATGTTTCCTGTCTCAGTAGTAAATTAGAACATTCCTTTGACTCTCAGAACAAAATGGAAATTAGTAATGATTCAAGAGCCAGCATTACTGATTATTTTCAGAAATATCCCAGGGCAAAAGCATTGAATGGTCTGGTTGGTGCTGATAGCAAATCTATTAGTAATTACGAAGCTGAAAGGGCTCAACCACTCTCTGTTGTTCTAAAGAACATAGTAACTTCTTCACCAGTCAAAGAAATTTGTTGTGATTCTGATGAGAAACATAAGACCAACAATACTAATGATTATCATAATATAGACGATGAGGAGACGGTTTCAAATCTATCTCAGTACACTATCAATACAGACTCTTCATTGAATGCAGATATACTGAACTTCCGAAATGGCTTAGCATCTTTGGATGCTGACATTGCACAGCTAGAACAATCTATTAAGGAGAGTAAATAGCATTTTAAGAAATCATTGCTGCTGTTTGTATTTTTTTTAAATTTAATTTAAAACAATATTTTAACTCGACTGTGAAATAAAGTGAACCTAAAATTTAGCTAATTTTTTCAACTGTCCACCTACTTATCAAGTTTACCCCCACATATGTCATTGCCGCTGGTTTATGGACTTTGTATACACTAAATGAAATATATTTTTTTTAATCTTGTAAAAATAAAAAATTATTATTTTTATTATTATTATTATTATTATTATTATTATTATTACTACTACTACTAGCTGGACCCGTGAAAAATTCAAGGGAAACCTAAAAAAATGTAAGCATCTGTAAATTGTGTGCTGGTGCCATGAGAAATGTTTTTATATTGTGACAGTTGTAGAATATAGAAAGACATGTAAAACCAATAACCATATAATTCAACCAAAATATCTTCGTTATGTAAACAGAGTTACTATTTAGTCTTAAAATACATTGTACATATTCAGAGAACCTACTTGGTTTAGTGGTACGGAACGTCCTGGTATGCTTTTATTCCTTTACTTGTATCAGTCATTTGCCCAAGTTGCCACGCAGTGGGAATGAACCTGGAACCATGTGGTTGGTAAGCAAGCTACTTACCACACAGCCACTCCTGTGCCTATTATAAATTCTATTTAAAATCTTTGTGTGACATTGTCTTAAACACCCACTTTTTTGCAGACAAGTTATTTTACTAAATCTCTGCAAATCTTTTTTTAATTAATTTATTGAAGCACTGTATGTTTCATTACAAATATTTCAATAAAAAGTTTAAAGACTATTTAGATTCTGCTCCCCAAACAACATTGTCACATGCTTTGCTAAGCTTTTATTCTGTATACAGCCTCCCAACTCTCATCCGAATACTTCCAACAATTGTTAGAGGTGGATTCAACAATTTGACATCATTACACGAATTCTATTGAAGGTTAACTGCTCTTTTATTCATTGTGAGCTCAATGAATCAAATAATGCAATGTGTATAACAATGTTATGTGTATGTATGTGTGCATATATATAGTGTGTGTGTTTCTATGTAATGTCAATAATACACTTGTATATAAAAATTACACTGATGACTAATTGTTTTTATTCATTGTGAACTCAATTTACCAGAGACAACTAATTTATGGACATATATAGCGTGTCCGTATCTGTGCATGCACGTGTGTAATATATATTGTAACTGTGTGTGTGCACATGTGTGTATAATAATATATAATGTGAGTGTGTCTCTGTGTGCCTGTTTATATATATCCACATGTGTATATATATCCACATGTGTATATATATATATATATATATATATATATATATATGTGTGTGTGTGTGTGTATATATATATATATATATACATCACGTCCTCGCGTTGTTTTTTTGTCGTTTTCTTTTTGAACTTATATATATATGTGTGTGTGTGTGTATATATTTATATATATATACATGTGCATTATATGTTCCTACGTTGAAAAATCCTTTGAGTGCATGTGTATTTAGTTCAAGGAAATAGTTGCTCCATTTTACCATTAATTGCTGATTGAAAGGTTAAACCCAATTTGCTTTGCCATAAATTTCTAAATGAAATGGAAGCTGAGTTAATGTTTTATTCAACAGGCAATGAAACATCACATCGACGATGAATGCAACTTTTATCAATGTTTATTTGTCATGGTCCTTTATTATCTGACACACAGCAACAAAGAGAACTGACCAGTTTTGTTGTATATGTCATGTTTTTAGTTTACATAGCTGGATGCTTTTCCTATCGCAAAACACTTTACAGCATGAATGAGGTGTATTTTGCGGTGGTCTTCAACAGATTGATTAGATAGAACTCTCTACCCTGTATCTAATCTTCACTCTTCAAGGTTATCGTGTTTTTAGACAGGTTACTTATATGCAGCTGGTGAGATTTTTATTTAATTTATCTTTTTGTTTGGCATGGTCCATTTCACTGCCAACCATTTTACAGCATGGAACAAGGTCATTTTATTATGCTACTGACACTACATGTGTGTGTGTGTGTGTGTGTGTGTGTGTGTGTAAATACACACGTAAGATACTTACACACACACATGTAGATAGACAATCTCTTACTATAGAGCTATAGAATGACAGGATGTTGAATGTGAAGGATGTGTGAAAAAGAGGGGGCTTCTTCCAAGCTGACCCAAAATGGAGATATATGGACTCAGCTGAAGAACCAGTCATTCAAGTTGACAATAGTATGGTTACTGGAATGATTAAATTTATGCAAGCTGGATAAGTAGGTGGTCTATCAACGAAATTTGATAAGATGATTAAAATATATATGGGCCTAGTGCTTGTCAATCAGGAAATGCAGGATAATGTCATGCTCGTTGACTGGTATAATGAGAATATCGTTAACTGTTACAAGACAAAGAAGATGCATAAGAGAGAGAGGAAATTACAGACTCATGAAGTTGATGTATTTTCACTTTAATGGCTCTGTCCATTTCACTGTTCCACCACATGGCACCCTTTGCACCAGCCACATATTTGATCTGTTACCTTCAATAAATTTTCCCCAAGGAACTTCCAAAGCTCCCCTATGTTATACACCTCTCTCTTTGTCAAATATTTCAAATAGTACTGCTCTAAATTTCTGACGATTTACTGAATCTTTAAATTCTCATTATTTCAATATCTTGACTAGTTTTCACTTCTAGGTCTGTTTAGCTCTAAGTCTGAAGTCACTAGCCACAAACCTATGTTGTATAATTTCTCATCCAGGCTGAATTTTGCATTCACAAGTGTCTGTCTATCCCTTTTTCTAGTGTGAGTGTAGATGGTCTGGCTTGTGTGCCCACCAGATTGATCGGTAAATAGGTCACTGACTGGTTTCTCAAAGTTTGAGTTACATCTCATCCAACCATTTGCATCACAGAACTTCAAGAGCCATGTTTTCTACTCAATTCTAGGACCAAAGCTGTAACCTGCATGTACAACTTGGAGTCCATGAGTTCCTGTTCAACACATCCATTGAATTCACCAACCATTTATCATTGAAGTAATCTACAAAAGTACCTCATAAGATCAATCCTTTTGTTCATTTACTAGTCCCATTTGAGGAGAACATGCAGAGATAAATGTTGTTTTCCAAGACTAGTTTAAGCTTTATTACCCTGTCACACACTCTGACCACCTTGATCACCTTATCTACCCATTTTCTGTAAAATGTATGCCTACACCTACCAAACCATCACTATTGCTTACCCAGAAGAATTTATACCTTTGTTCCGTGCCTGTGAGAAGTCTGACTGAGGTGTTCCACCCACATCTTATCCTTTGCCGACTGCACACATCTACACGCTTTCGTTCTTGCATTTCTTCAATTGTTTCATGTGTGAGTGTTTACATAATTTATGATCTTATGTTGATGCGCGCGCGCGCACCCACACGTACTTCCCACCACACACGTACTTCCCCACACACACGTACTCCCCCCCCACACACACGTTGATAACGTAGCAGATAACATTAAAAGATCGTTTTTTGTTTTTTTAAATTATTCTGAGCAATTTTCAACTAATTAGGCCGTTTGCTTGCATGGTTACTTTTGTAGATTATGTTTACTAAGTGACTTTCGACCAATGAGCGGTCGTTGTTTTCACCTAAATGGTTTTGATGTCTAAAACTTTCTCAGAGAAGAAACTAACATTTCGAGCCACCACCATTCTAGAAATAATCATTATAATAGCTAGCATATTTCAGTTTATAGTAACTGAGCACGTGAAGACATTGATCTTTTATATCAGAAATGCAATTTCTCTTCATGTTGAATACGAGCTCACAAAACTATTCACCAAAAATTAACAGAATAAAAGACCAGCTGTTTCCTACCGTTGAATTAAAGAGACTTAAATTATTAGGCTGTTCAGACTTATTTTGTTCCCAAACTACCATTTAACTGTGGCATCGTAAGACAATTTATGGTTTCATTTTTCAGTTCTGATATATCTTCATCGTAACAGCTTTGTATCAGCTGATGTACCTGTACTGACGTACTATAAACCACAAAGCTTGTGTAGTCTGTATTTTTGTGACATATATTAACAAGATATTTTCAATTTCAGTTATAATATATTTTAAACCTTTATGTACTAATAGAAATTACTTCATCATTTTCTGAAGTTCGATTCTATCAGATATCCCTTATATTGAATATTATTAGCTACTGGAATCCACAACTAATAATATTTAATAGAAAGGATGACTAGCTCATAGAATTTCATGTTCAGATATAATTATTGCCATGAATAAAACACGTTTCAATGGAGTTAATATTTGCATTTCTATTGTGCAACCAGTAATGGTAGAATCAGATCTCACTTGGTAGTTTTCTTTTATAAGCACCATTACCACTACTTGCTCTAACCATAAATATTTCATACACGCACACACACATTTGTGCATACATTTAAAGCGAATCGCTTTCTGGATTCTTAGCTAGGATACGAAATCCAGTCTAGATTTTTCTATGAGTCCCTTCTTATTGTTCTCGGTATTAGCATCAAGAGAGTCAACTGTCAGCCTATGACCATCTCGTGTCAGACTTAGTTCAAAATAGACAACAGACGAAAAATCCATTGTTTTAGCCTCACCTAATTTAAGTAGGAAAATAATATAAACTAGCAATGCATCCTGGCGTTGCCCGGATATTTAGCCATATGTATTATTTGTTCTTTTCTTACGGGCAGAATCAGCACAGCTGATATATAGTGAACTGGATTACTGGCGTAATGGAAGTTGTTTGTTTAAAAGTGAAGGGATAAGGGTACAATTTGTATGGGTTTGCATGAAAGTGCTTTCTGTTCTTAAGAAGGATCACAAACCACGTATGGTTTCATCGTATAAAAGGGGTTAATACAATTTTGCCCAGAAATCACGTTTTCAAAATTATAATCCCCCCCCCCCGGTCTTCACCGTATTTTCTTAATTTGTAACATTTTTACGAATTTTTTTTATCCATGTAGAAAAATACAGAGATTATGAATCTGGGAATTTTTTTTTTCAGAGTTTAATTTTTTTTAAAAGAAACACTCAATGCCCCTTCCCCCACCTCGCCAACCCATTACCTACCCGCTTTCAAAACGCTAAAAACATCCAATGTTTCACTTTCGTCTGATGTTTCACGCATGCGTAGAACTGTACTGAAATAGCAGACGTAAAAAATATTAGAGCACCACCAAAAAACCCGACATGCTAGAAACAATAGGTAAACGACATTATTTCCGAAGAAACTTCCGCGCTTTCCCAAAAAATAAAAATGAAACATTGGGAGTTTGTAGCTTTTTGAAAGTGGTGAGGTGTGATGGGTGGGTGTTTGGGAAGGACTTTAAGAAAAGAGAAAGAAGAAAATTCTTAAAGATTCGCACTCTTTGTTTTTTTATCCGTGAATTACCAAGAAAAAAAATTCGAAAAAAGTAGACATGAAGAATTTGGAATGGCGAAGGAGAAAATTAAAATATTGAGAACGTGTTTCTTGGGCGAAATCCTAATCTCTTGTATTGAAAACATAGGAATCGCAAGAAATTTAGGAAAAAAATGATTGAAGGAGAGCGCAAACGGACATGCTAGAAACAACAGGTAGAGGACAGGATTTCTGGGAGAACTTCGTTTTAAATTTATATCGAAAGTCAGGTTTTTAAATACACTCATCACAAACACGTTCTTCCTCCGTCTTCTAGCAGTCAAAAGATGAACACAATTATTAACGAAATGGACAACGGAAATTCAACTAATTTTTGTACGACTCAAAGCAGCTATTTTTTTTTAATATTGTAACGGTAAAATAAAGAACATTTCAACAATTATTATTTTTTCTGTCATTTATTCCATGGATGTCTTCAAATTATAACCATTACACACTTGGTGATACCTGAGAATCGAACGTTAGTCAGTCTATATCTCAAATGAAGCACAGCATATCAATAAACAACCACATATAAACGTGACGCCTTCGTTAGTTTGTATTATGCAATTTAAATTGCGTGACTTATAACTGATATTTACAATTCCATGTGCAGTTTTATACATTGAAAGAGATAACCTGTGAAGAGACTCGTATGTTATTTCCTTTCATTGATCTCCATAGTTAGAAAAATCACAGAGTATATTATTGGAAAAACAAAACTGGAGAGTTGGTTCATAAATTAAATCAACTTTGTTTTCTCTCTCTTTCTCGCTCTCTCTCTGTCTGTTTCTCTATCTCTCTGCACGCACGTGCACACACACACACACACACAGAATATATGTTACTATATTAAGTTCCGCCTATATCACAAATAGCAGTATAAATACAGATTATATTTCTAAATGCTCTCATTATCTGCATTGTAGAAATTAACGAAACAGAAAAGCAAACATAAATATGTCAGAAAAAAAAAACAACAACGCAATAAAGTACAATTTATTTTGATTTAAGAGGTAAGATTTCACATAATTGTAGTAGCTTTGATGTTGGTGGGGGCGTTATTATTATTCATGGTAGAGATAGCGGTGAAGGCAGTGGCGTTGTTGTTCAAAGTAGTGATCCTGGTGGCGGCGGTGGCTCCGGCGGTGTTGTAATTGATTAATGCTGTTATTATTGGTGTTAGTAATAGCGTTGTTATTGGCTAGTGTTGTTGTTGAGAGCCTAGTATCTCATATTTCTACCCAGGAGTTGAATGGGTAAAAGAAATGCATTTAGGATATTGTACAGGCAATATGGTTGAGTGGATACGAATTTAGGTATTTAATAGTGAAGATTTCAACCATATTCTGTGGTGATTCGTTATGTTTGTGAACTGTGCACTCTGCCTCAGTTCAACAAAGTTGACATGAATATGCACTTGTTCCTCTAAGGAATGTTTACGTGTGACTAACGTGCGGTTAGTCCAAGGGGATATTTATTCACTTCATTTCATGAAACTAGTGCGTAACAGAGATCCTTAAATGTCCTATTAAAAACAAAATGTAATGACATGCAAGACTCCACCTCGGAGTAACTAGTAAACATCGAGAAATCAACACCAGGAAGGACAAAATGCTATTTACATATATCTATTCGCTTGTCCGACATGTAGTTGGAGATACAGCAGTAATTGTAGTGGCAGTGGCAAGTTCGCTCGCTGGTTGGTAGTTGATAGTGTAGAAGTGGATATCTGCCAGTAGGGAGGGAAAGAGTAAGGAATGCACGGTGCTAACTAGTAAGGAAAAAAGGATAAAGGTGGCATCGTCTTTCTTGCGGCCGAAAGCTTCTCTTTTGTGTCAGCTATGACCAAGGAGCATGTTGTATTCCTCTCGGGAGACTCGCAGAGAAAAGGCAACGAGTTGTACAATTTAATTATTACATTTATTATTCAATTACATACAAAGAACGCACTCACCGAAAGTTCGATGTTAATAAACAAGAGTCATGTCCGCCATATATATCAATGACATTTTACTACCACAGTCATTCAAAACAACAACAATGAAACAATGAACTCAGACGAACCACATTGACACACGAGACGTCAGACGAACAATATTTCCAACAGTCCATATAACAGAGCAACACTTTCCCTTCGCCCTTCGCTCGACATACGAATAGAACAGAGTGGTGACATTTAGTAGAGATGACCCGGAAATTGTTTCTCTTCGATTACGATCCAAGACAGTAGTAGCTTTCTTCAATTGAATACACGTCGTTGATTGGTTAAAATTACCCACATACGACAACTTTAACACGAAATAACTTTTAAAATACGAAATTTTGTCAAAAATATTGAAAGTAAACTGTGTTGAGAAACCACGCCAGTATACGAAGTATCGAACTGTCTAGTTAAAAAAAATGATTTAAAAAATCTGTGAGCGAAACTGATCCTCCCTCCATTAGAGTCAAGAATAAAATTAGGTCGTCAAGTATGAAGTTTGTAGAAAAGAAAAAAATGTTTGCTAATGTTTTATAAATACAAGGAATAGTTTTATTCATCGAAGTATGCACCCATATTGTCAATATACTTTTACCATTTCAGCAGTAGCTTGTCTAGCCCAGAACTGTAAAAGCCTGGCAATCTAGAGTCAATAAAATCTTGGAAGGCCTGTTTTACAGCATCGTCGGAATTAAGTTTTTTTCCTATCAAAAAGTTATCCTAATTCAGGAAGAAGTGGTAATGAGTGGGGGGGGGGGGCAAGATCAGGTGAGTATGGTGGATGATGGAGAACTTCCAACTCCAACTCCTGTAGTTTCGTCAATGTCATTTTTGCGATGTGTGGTCTGGCCTTGATTGTTTCCCAAGCTGAATGAAAACCTCAGGGGCAGTCGTTTTGAAGATATTGAGAATATGGAGGAAACTGTGATGAGGGCCCAACACACCTTTACTTTGGAGGATCTTCATGGAGTTTTCACGAAGTGGCTTGAGCGCTACAAGTGCACTGAAGTCAGAGGGTCCTACTTTGAAGGATAATAAAATTTTGAAGTTAATAAAAGTCTCGTCTGAAAAAATATCTCAACACAATATATTAATCTATCTTCAGTTCTAATATATCTAAGAAATTTGAATGACGAAATTTGTGTCAGAGAAATGAATGAAAGAACAATATTATTTTGTTTGCTTATCAATACGGTCATTTATTAAGATTGATTATTGTGTTAAGATTGATTATTGTGTTGTTACAATGTTGAAGATGATTTGAGAAAGACAGAGAAAAACAATCAAGACAGAACTATACATTAAGAGGTCATCTTCGCATGCGTTTGTCAGCATACTGACAGGGTTGCTGTCTGTTCAGAGACCATTGGTCAAAAAAAAGAAGAAAGATAGCTATTTGCTTGTGTTTTTATAACTTGTTGAATAAGTAGGTCGAGCTAAAAACAATAGAATTATTTGTCTTTAATCAGGATTGACCGAAGAATACTCTTGGAAAGATCAAAAGATCAGCATATTTCTATTAATCTCTGAGTGCAAAAGGCTGGAACAATAGACCGAGGATTTGTTTGACAATGTGGAAAAATGTGGATTCGGTTTCGAATCTTAGCTTAGTTATGCTGTAGATGTTCGCTACATATGTATGTATGTATGTATGTATGCATGCGTGTATGTGTGTATGTATACTACGTAAATACGTATAATGACGTAAAAGGCTGGCTGTGGATAGGAAATAGTCGAAGGGGTTATTTTGCTCTTCTTTTTTTTCCATATTTAACTAAATGATTACTGGAAGAACTGTGGTTTCTGAATGTTCGACAGTATATAACATGATGTAACTATAAAGGTAGCGGTGGTGGATATGTAACGTTAATAACTTCTTTTAAACATCCGCTGCGTTCACATTGATGATATAACAGAGACAAGGAAAAGGGAAGCTGATCCAATAAGAAGGCCAAGGTAAACACTGAATTTAGGCTGATTATGATATATATATATATTTACACACACACATACATATATACATGAATGTACGTATATACGCTTACAAATACATGCATAGATGCATACATACACAAACACACATACGTGTATGTGTGCGTGTGCATGCGTGCGTAGGTGTGTGTGTGTGTGTGTGTGTGTGTGTGTGTGTGTGTGTGTGTGTGTGTGTGTGTGTGTGTGTGTGTGTGCTTGTTTGTTGCAGAAGTCACGGACTGACATCTTACCAACAGCCGCAACAAGCAGGTCAGTAAGCAACTGTACTTCTGGTAAATATCAAGAGGGCAAATCCTGCCACATCCCGTTGCCATATATTCACACACACCAGCCGTAACTTATCTATTGTTATGTTATGCAGATGATGTTTCTGAATAATTTTTCTCAGTAATTTGATTTATTTTACAAAATGCGTTCCTTGTTCATTAATTCTTGAGTGATTCTTTTAGCATTCTTTCGACAGGTACAATGTCTTTTACTTTTCGCTGAAGCTGTGTAATATGACTGACACCTGTTCAGAGTTGCTTCCCGTAGTTGCTGAATCGATTAAAATAGTATTTATTTCTGACTTAAACACAAGGACGCAAATTTAGCTGGAAGGGAATAGTCGATTACACTGATCCAATATAAGATTGGAATTTTATTTTATCGGCCATAACAGGATTTGAATTCAAAATGAAAGGGTCTAGTCTTTCCCCATTACATAATGTCTTTTAGTTGTTTTTTTTTATGCTTACTGGATTCAGGATCTAAAAATCCCTGAATCAATTCTAGGTCTCGCATCCGACAACTGACTTCAATACTCTGGTCTTGAAGAACGAAGGCCTTAGGAGCACTATTTCTTCCAAATCAAGCCAAGCCGAACCTAAGCAAACTAGAAACAAATGGGAAAAAAAAAATACCACCGAAGGGTCGATGCATACCCTGCGCACGCACAAGGATAAAATCAAATTCAATTTAATAAATATGTAGTGCATCTTGCAGGCATGAAGTGGATTCGATCCACCATAGCCAAATTTAAATTAACAGTTCAACAGAACTTTTCTCACGGTGGAACAATGGTTTTTCTCTAACAGCAGTTTTACATTTGCCAGATTGCCTTTAGCTAGGTCGAAATAATGTCTTCGCCACTTGACCCTTATAACCTCTTCTACTTCACCAAAAGGTAGAATAACGATATCACAGAACCACCAACGAAGCCCATTGTTCTCAACGATATGTCTATCCTTCTGGAGAGTTATAAAAGCAAAAAGATAGCTCAGTCACTTGGTGACGACTCAACTAGTTAGTCACTTCAGTGATAAATCAGTGAGAACGAAGTCTGGCTGACCAGGTAGAACTTTGGTCAGAAGGAGAAATGAAGTTTACTGTCAGAAACTGTGAGACAACGTCCCACAACTCTACAACTCTCACTAGCTCTAATTCTGTTCTCTTACATAATTTTATCTCTCTCTGTAATTACTACTAAACAATGAAGAGAACACAAACACAAACTTTTACTTCGCATGCTTTTGGATTTATCATAACCTGCCCGTCGAGACAAGGTATTGTAAAGTAACGGTAAATAAATATTTCCTTAAAACTTCGTGCATTGTTCATCTTTCACATCCTACAACTTGCCGTTATAACAGTAAATTATCATCGTTACAAATATATTCTCAGACGAATTCATATTTCAACAAAATGACACCGAGAGTTATTTCACCTGCTTATCGTTTATGCATATGTAGCAAAGAAAAAAAAAGCAACATTTTGATTCACCCGTCCAACAGTTTTGAAGATAATCAAACCAAAAATAATGAGTTCGAGCCGCTCATCCAATGAGTATTTCTGCCAATTTTGGTGAAAATCCGTTCTGCCATTTTCCAGTAATTTTGCAAACACACAAATAGACCAAGACGAGCGACTACAATACCCTGCTTTCGCTTATGCGTGCAGGGTAATAAATGCTAGCCCAAACTTAACGGCATTAATACAATCCACCCATGGCTAAACAAACCATAACAATCACGGATGGAAATAGAGGCGATGTGTGCTACTTAGATCTTGATATATACAGAATTTTGATATCCCTTATTTTCCATTTTGTAAACTTTTTATTTCATCTTATGATATTTGATAATCCCTCGGGATCTACCTGATAACTTCATATGCGTCGTATATGTACTCAAAAATTCTATTTCTCACACAAACACTGCAGAGCTCGATAAAGTCACTCTACTTGTACGAATTATAAATGAAACTATGAGCGTTCAGTTGTTCGGTGACAGTTGTTACGTGACAGGTAAAATTTACCTGTGAAGATTTCAATTCGAACTGAAATGTTCGTAGATAAATCTTACCTGTCATCTGTTCAAAATCCTTGGAGAAATAGTCTGGTTATGTAATTCAAAATATGTAATTTCATATCATATAGCACATTATGAATAAATAAATAGACATGCTATGGAAACGTGCATGGTATTATTAGAACAAAAACTATACTCTATTCATAGTCTTTTATTATATTTACACTGCGTTACATGTACAGCAACATGTGCAGCTGTAAATATCAGATTTACGAAGTACTTAATATCATTTACCGAATTAATATTGCTTTGCTTGTTCTATTGACTAGTCGATGGATTGAGAATATCATTGATATTCCTTCCGAGTATCCTATTAGCCAAATAGACGTCGGAGAGCTACTGAATTAATTATCACAAATGTTGAGATCTCCACTACTGAATGTAAGAAAGAGGCAAAGAAAATTTAATTCCGTTGGTTACAGCTATTTCATAATTCGTTTTTCGTTACATTATCGATTATTATTACCATACGCTCCACACTGTGTCTCCTGGGTTTTTAGGTTCGTAATCACATTAAATTACATCCTAAATTTAATCATTGTATTACGTGATACCTAGTTCCCTAGTTGGAGCGCTTGCCATGAGTCTCGTTTGATTCTCCGAATTCTTTTTTCTATTTTATATATTGGGCTCAGATAAATTCGTTCGTTCTTTCCCGTTTATTTTAATCCCTTTTTTTTTTTCATGAACAGATTTAACAAATCAGTCAATAATATATTCTCTTTCATAGTTTACAACCTTTTGCTAACTAGCTTGTCAAAGCCTTGATAGAAGAAATCACCGGGTCTTACTCGAAGAATTCGTCGATCCACATTTACAGTTTCACGTCATTGTGTAACGAAACGCTTTTAGACACTCACTACATCCTCCTACATCTACCTCCCCACTCTCCTTTCAAAATCTTCTGAATTCACCCACCCACCCTCTCCAATCCCCCTTCACCTCACAATATACACCTCTCTGTAACTTGAGTGTATAGCCCCTGCCCCCTCCTCATCACATTTTCACCATCTTTCTCAACTCTCCCCATTTGAGGTAGCCATGTTTCTCTTCTAATGTAAGACACCTTTCCTGTCCCTCAATATTTATTTCTTTATTGCCCACAGGGGGCTAAACATAGAGGGGACAAACAAGGACAGACAAAGGGATTAAGTCGATTACATCGACCCCAGTGCGTAACTGGTACTTATTTAATCGATCCCGAAAGGATGAAAGGCAAAGTCGACCTCGGCAGAATTTGAACGTTAAGACGGACGAAATACCACTAAGCATTTCGCCCGGCGTTTTAACGATTCTGCCAGCTCGCCGCCTTCCTGTCCTTCACTATTACTTCCCCCAGTTGAGGGGTCTTGTTCTGCAAGTTACTTGGTGACCTCATTGGGGTCAGTGCCATGCTAAAAGCACTCAGTGCACTCTAGCCATAGAAAATCACGCTAAAACAGAAAGAAGAGCAGAGTGCAGTCTTCTGACTTGCCAGTTGCTGTCAAGCTGTCCTACCCATGCCAGCATGGGAAACAGATGTTAAATGATGATTATGATGATCATGATGACGACGAGGATGATGACGGTGTATATATGCATGCGTGCGTGGCATGTATGTATACATACATAACTTCATAATGACTGAGTTAATGGGGGCTTTTTATGTTTCATTGTTTTAAGATAAATAAAACGTGATTGTATGTATTTTGGTCCTATACATGTAATGCTTGTCATTGTGCACAAGTCATAGTATTGTTAGTTAATTCGTGACCTAAAATAATATTTCTATATGAACTGCATTCGGTATTTAAATGAAATGTAAGTTTTTTTCCCCACTATGTCTTTTCTATTCATCATGTCATATTTAATATACTAAATGAGAAACGAAAACTTGGAGATAAGACAAGGTTTAACACGAAAAGACACAAGACAAGTACCAGTTAGAAGATAATAAATACACAAAAGAAAAATAGCACACCATTACCAATAATTATCTTTTTTTTCTAAATTCCTCGGTTTATTTTAACAAGCTATTTCTATTCAAAACTGTCATCTACCTGACATTTTTCAATACAACTAGTTTGGTGGTACTCACATTCCCGCCAATATTGCTTCTCTTTACTTTTTTACTTCCTTCATGCTCGGGCACTGCTTTGAAGGATTTAGTTGAACAAATCCACCCCAATACTAATTTTAAAAAAAATCCACCCAATACTAATTTTTTTTAAAAGCCTGATACAAGCAATAGTGAGGGAACAAACACACACACACGTACGTATCTACATACATACGTACATACTCTTTTACTTGTTTCAGTCATTTGACTGCGGCCATGCTGGAGCACCGCCTTTAGTCGAGCAAATCGACCCCAAAACTTATTCTTTGTAAGCCGAGCACTTATTATATCGGTCGCTTTTGCCGAACCGCTAAGTTACGGGGACGTAAACACACCAACATCGGTTGTCAAGCGATGTTAGGGGGAACGAACACACACACACACACACACATATATATATATATACATATATACGACGGGCTTCTTTCAGTTTCCGTCTACCAAATCGACTCACAAGGCTATAGTAGAAGATGCTTGCCCAAAGTGCCACGCAGTGGGATTGAACCCGGAACCATGAGGCTGGTAAGCAAGTTACTTACTACGTAGCCACTCCTGCGCCTGTACATATAGCAAATGAAATAAAAGCAAAGATAATTGGCAAAAATACAAAACCAAATACAAAATCTTCGATTTAATGTCCTGCTCTTTTACCTTGCCCTGGACATAATGTACGAAATTATACGTTCACTTTTCTATGAATGTACATAGGATTATCTGGTA
Organism: Octopus bimaculoides; assembly: GCF_046866305.1. Lineage (NCBI taxonomy): Eukaryota > Metazoa > Mollusca > Cephalopoda > Octopoda > Octopodidae > Octopus > Octopus bimaculoides. The sequence goes on along the minus strand of NC_142937.1, from coordinate 85,933,790 downwards.
TGAGGGATAATTGGCAACAAATATCTGAGTAATTTTTTAATTTACTTTTATTTCACGATCTGTATACTTAAATATGTAAGTGAATGTATATATATTCTTACATTGATCTCGAAGCATGACTAGAGAGAAGACCTTAGAATTGAAAGGTCTTGAAAATAATTGTACGTGTTCTATATTAATGATAGGGAGAAAAAAGATTTATAAATAAGTGTTTTTTCTTGGTTAAATTGCCGTTAATATCACGAACTTATGATTTACTGAGGTTGTCGTAGCTACTATAAGACATTAAAATAACAACGACACTCTCATTGAATATTTGCGTTTATTACACACGCAGACACACAGAGAGGCAAACACATACACACACACCTCTCTCTCTTTCTCCAACGGTTTAACAGTTTTTCGTTTATAATTCAGGGAAATCGGGATTGAATTATCTAAATTCATACCATTGACTTACTAGTTATTTAACTTAGGTCTTCTTAGCGAGGTTTTAGAACTAGTATTTTTTTCATGTTTTACTATTATTTGATTATTATTTTTTAACATTGAAAACACACATGATTATGCTGTAGTTTTATCTTTTTAAGACTTTCATGTTTCCCAATAAGTTTTTAAAAGATACGATGCGGAGTAATAAGAACATAAATAGATGTATTTATGCTTATTTATTTATGTAATCTATATATGTCAAAGTATGAATACATATGCATATATATATGTGAGTTTTTATGATTTTTATATGTTTTTAATGCTTATATTTATATATTGTAAATTAACTTCATGAACTTTGTAAATCTCTGAAGAGGCTTAGAGAATCATACATGTACCTCTATTCCATCCATTTCATCTATCAATTACTCCAGCTTACTGGAGTTATATAGATAGAATGAGGCATGTCACTACTAGACCGAAACAGCTGTAAGACATTGTCCCTTCTTCGGTCACTAGATGTCCTTTTTAATTCTTTATTACTGATATGACATAATATGTCATATGTGTTTGTATATTGTTTTTATTATCCTCTCCTCTTAGTTGAAAAATAATCAGGTAAATTGACATAATACAATGTCTGCAAGTTGATGAGTACCACATATTCCCCTCCATTTTCTTATTGCTATATAAATTAAGGGTAAAATTTCCTTTTACCCGCACCCATGTATTGCACTTGGTAAAAACACTAGTGTAATAGTAATTGGGTATCCTTCCGGCAGTATATTGGATATATATTATCCCTTAGTGGGTTGGATTCACAACCCCTAACTTTCTTGGATTTGACCGTTGACTGGACACTATTCAATTTTTTTCTCCGTGTTTTTCTCCTTGTCTCCGTATTCTTTCTGTTGAAGAGCGTAGCTCGAAACGTCAAAGACTTTCCGTATTCCCGAGCGTCATACTAATACATCCTTTTGTTATTTACACCACCTGTCCTCGTCTGTTGTTGTTTTTTCGTATATTCTCCCATTATATATATATGTAGTGAAACTACCTATCGCCATTAGATACAAACTACTATCGCCATTACATACAATCTTCTCATTTAAATATAAATAAATGCGAGCGTAGTAGAGAACCCATTCCTTATCACGTGACTGATTATTATTCGAATCGGCAACTTCTTCGAACCTTTCCCGCCAGAACGCAAACTGACCAATCACGGCCCCTAATAAGGTCACGTGATAGAGTAAAATTCTGAAGCCATCGGGAGCCAATAGTTTGTTATAAATAGCTTTAACTCGGCAACCAAATTTGTCTCGGTCCAGTTTCTCTTTGAGAACTGTTCCGTGTACCACACGACAACAGCAGCAGCAGCCAGCGACCACTTCAGCAGCTTCGTCCAGCCACGATGACCTCCGCCGTCGCCACATCAGCAACAAGAGTCTACTACTACTATCCAGCATCATCATCATGACCAACACGATTCTACGATTACTACTAACCAGCAACAATCTCCACCAGCGTCTACACGACCTTCTATGTACACCAAACCTCCGCGGCACATCTCTCTCTTCGATTCTGTTAGGTGACTCAGCTTCACCACGGTAAATAAACAGACAAGAGTTCTTAAACAGACAAGAAATTCTCAGCCAGCGACGAACATCTGTATAACAAGAATCACGGCCCGGCATCGATGCCACGACATCACAACTAGTGATCAGCACTGCCACACTCAGCCTCTCCTCACTTTCACATACAGATTCATATTATTGTGTACCCAAGAACTGGTATAATTGTTCACGTGTTATATATTGACTCTCTTTCCATCTGCTGTAATAACTCACATACACATACATGTATCACTCACATACACACTTTTCTTTGCATGACGGCCTGTCTTTGATTATGTTCTTATATGTCGCATTCACACTCACACACAGACATACATCTTTAACGCTACAATAAATATCTCTGTTATTCATCTAATACGGTTGTGGTCTTTCATTACTGGTCATCTATGTTATCGTCGCATAACATATCATCTATATCATCTTCGATATATAATTGTGTGTTCGACCGTGTGACACGTTTAAATAAAAGGAGTCCTCTGTTTTTCCATTCGTCACCATTTCTCCTTTTTGAGTTCGCAAGTATATATATATATATACTTGGATATTTTCCTTCTGCTCTTAACATGAAACAAATAAAGAAATTATTTATCCACGAGTGTGGTGTTGAGCACTCATTCCAACGTTCTACATTTACACACACACATATATACACATACATACAAATATACATATATACCGGTATTTTCCCATTCTGTTTAATTACTCTTCGTTGAACAATTTCTATTGCTGAAGTTCCTCTCATCATCATCCTCTTCATTTCGTTCATCATCATCCTCTTCATTTCCTTCATCATAATCCTCTTCTTCCTATCCTAAGTAGTTTTTAGAAAGTAGTCTTTCGAACTTCTGTCCTGTTCTAGTAGGTTTAGAACTTCTGTTCTAGATTTTCAATCAGAGTTAATTGCAACTGAACACTGATAAACAAACAAATAATAATAATAATAATAATAATAATAATAATAATAAAAATTAACTTTCTAAAACGTCTAAAAAAATCCAGGGCGTCCACAGATTTAAGGCATAATCCTTAGTTGATAGACTCATTATAAAGCATTCATTAATTTGAGAGCCCTTCAACCATACTAATCAACTGGGTATGTTCTTTCAGTAAAATATCAACGACAGAAGAAGCAGAGTACAAAAGTCGTTTCGGCAATAAGCATAAAAGAATTAGAAGAAATCTGTCAGAAAACGTTTGCTAATTAAACAAATGAGTCTTTTGTGACTTACCTTTATGTCTTGATATATATATATATATATATATATATATATATATATATATATATATATACGCACAAGCACGCGCGCGCACACATTCTTTTCTTGTTTGAAACAATAGTTAGAATAATAAAGATTATTGGATGAGTGCAACTTCAGCAATAGAAATTGTTCAACGAAGAGTAATTAGACAGAATGGGAAAATGCCTGTTGCAACGTGTTAGCGTCATGGAGTGTAGACAATAGTTGGATTGAAGGAAGAATATAGTAACAATAAGTTTGATCTACAGAGTAAACTAGTTCCTGGGTGGCGGTCGTAATATCGAAAGTGAATAATATTTTTTAAAACAAAGAAAAAGGGGAAAGAGAAACAGAATAAATATTTTAATTCACCAACCTACTTCGACGATATCTAACTTCTTGGTTTTCTAACCACATTTGTTTTAATGAAAACGAGACAACAGCCAACAGGAACGTCCTAGATATGATATAATATATTAGATGTATATCAGTATCTGGGGGAGGTGAGGATTTAGCCGGTAGAAAAAACACTATATCAATGACTTTGGCACGCTCTTCGACATTGATGGAACTGATCCTGTTAATATCTGGTATGAATATCTGTAAGTCAAAGTCTGTAAAAAGAAAAAAATTTAAACAAGTAAGAAATTCCTGGGTACCTCTCCTTTTTTTCCTTTTCCACAGTTCCTTGAAGAATGGCCTTTCCAAGGCAACAAGATCTTGTTAAATTTCCAAAGCTTCTCAGTTTTTTTTTTTTTTTTTACTGTTGTGAGGTTTTCATGGGTATGAGTACTAATTAAATGTTAGATGATTTCACGGACTGGCTCATTTGTGATGTGGTTCAAATATGAGGTACTGTTGCAGCAGTATCTCATTTCCAATGCCTATATCTCTGCACCGAGAGTCTAAGTCTCACACGATTACAGGAAGACAGAGTACTAAAACATGTACGAGTACAATTTTGCTTTACATCGTAATATTTCTATCTTTCCATATTGGTTAAAGTTTGATTAGTGCAGTCACTCTCTGTACACCTCTTGCAGATTTCAGGTAACAATTTTTTATTATTGTTAATAATTAGTCCAGGTATTCGAACAACTGTACTTGATCAGTGGCGTACCTAGCACAAGTGCCGCTCGAGGCGGATGTTTATTTGGCTGCCCCTTAAAAGTTCAATGAACACTTCAAAACGCCAAAAACGGAATAATACGGCTAAATATGTATGCAAAATAAGAAGACACTGTAGCAACCATTTATTTCCCTCAAATTTACTTTTATTGTGCTTATACACAAAAAATAATAGGAAAAATATGGTAAAGAATAGAAGATGAATTAATTACAAAAATAAACGATTTTCAAATTCATTTTATGTGCTTTCCTCATCGCGAAATCTTGAATGACTTCATCAAAATTAATTTTATCCGCAAAGTCGCGCTACCAAATAATTTTGCAGTCTTGCCCTTTCAAACAGAAAGTCTTCTTTCTTAATATTCTCATCAAAGGCGTCTACATCACAATTACACTCTTTATCTAACAAATTGGACGGTGCGAGAAAGGTGTATTTCTTTGTAATATCGTGAAGTCTTTCGAATCTAGAGATTATTTCTTCAATCAGTCTATCTATCACTAACTACATTTCTCTTCTTAGCTCAGCGTCGTAGCTGAGAGCGGGGATCTATTTTAAAACAGGGGCCACATTTTTCATTAATGTTTTACGTAGTGTTTTTGGTACGGAAAGACTTTCAAACTTCGTATACTTATCTATTTTGTGTTATAGAACAGAAAAATATTTTTGTATTCGAATTTATTTCATGTAAACAATTGTCTTATTTCGATAATTTCAACCAATCACTGACAAGTATTCAGTTGTTTATATTTACTCCTTTGGCTGATTAAGCGATGTAAAGCGTATTTAATCTCCATACCTTCGTTTTATTTGCTTTTTTCATTTTAAATTTGCTTTAACCCTAACCCTAACCCTAACTTTAGGGTTAGGGTTAATTGTTTCAGAATCGTTTGTTTATGTAGTCGGCACTTAATGTATATCGGCTGAATGGACGTCAGTGATTGGTTGAGATTACAGAAATACGACAACTTTAACATGGAATAACTTATGGATTTCTTTTTTTTTAAGAAGACTAAGAGAAAAAAGATGTTTTATATGACACATTCTACCAGTGTTCCAAGTTTCAAAGTGTTTCGTTAATGAAAAATGTGGCCCCCGTTTTAAAAAAGATCCGAGAGCGGCATTATTACTTTCTTCGTAGCTCATTCTTATCTTTTTGCGAATTCGACACTGTGCTGATTCCCATATCAGAGCAAATTTCGGTTGAATAGGCCAACGTGTCATCTACTATTTTGTCTCTGCTTACAAGTAGAGAAGCTTTCAAGGCTGATAGTTTAATGGCACATGTAATGGACAACTAAACTGTATTTCATTAATTAAATTTATATTTAATACAATGTATAGGAAAGTTGGTTATACATCATTAGATGTATACCACTTTCCTATATAAAATTAAGCGATGTAACGGAACGCTGACCTCCAGACTATCAACTAAAACAACATTTATTCGGGTGGTAAATATATACATCTTTAGCTCTTGTTTGTTGTTACAGCTTCTGTGTGTGTGAGCATTGTTGTTGGGACGTTGTTATGTAGATGTGAGCGAGCTGTCAAGTGTAAGTCCGAAAGATGGTGAGAGACAGCTAAACACGTCCATGCTCAATCGCTGGCCAGCTAGAAAGAGACTGTCTCCAGAGTTGGTATGTTTGAGACACTGCTTGACACGTCCATGCTCATGGCCGGCCGACCGAGAAAGAGACAGAATGAAGCGGGAAAGCTTGCTTGTTGAATTGCACGCATGCGTGAGACTACGCATGCGCACAGCGTTACTACAAACGTATTACTTAACTGCTAGTTTCTAGCAATTCACGGTACTTAGACGCATGGGAGGTGTATGAATAAAGTGCGTTGACTTATTATTCACTATGGATGGTCCGGCAAGGCGGTTCATCTGTCAAGGCTTTTGAGTCGAGAATACCGGATAATCTGTGGTGTACGTGTATATATATTGTGTGTATGTGTGTGTGTATGAACGTGTATATGTATATACGTACGCATATGTGTCTATGCGTACGAGTGTGTGTATGTATATTCAATTATAGTAAAGAACGAGTCCTCAGTAAGAAGTAAAATAAAACAGCTGATGCACGGCTAGAGTTGTTAAAGCTGCGCTTAGTTTGGCCTTACCCATATATACAAATATAAATATATTTATACATTTGTATAAATATATTTATTTGTACATACGGGTAACAGCTTTTCTGTTAGAATAGTTGTATTAATTATTAATGACCTGCTGACACGTGGTATTTTGTTATGCAACTATAATATACTATAAAGTATATTAAATGTTTTTTTATGGGTCAACACGTTTTACTCTGTTTGGTTGCCAGCATCAATTTTTCTGTTCGAATTGATTTCACATTCTGTGTAATGATGCACTTTTATAAGCTAATTAATGACGTGAAAGTAATTTTCGCTATAAATCAATAAGTAAAGAGCTATTAGTAATTAAAGTTTGAAAATTTTGGTAATTTTAGCCAATCGTAAGCCACAGACACATTCATGGCTGTTTCGACAGTAAGAAGCGGGACATGAGAATTCTTTTGTCTCCCACTGTGCTTGTTGCAATAGTAACAAGCGAATCCGAGCAGTCTTTGGAAAGTCATTGATCTGCGAGGAAGCACGTGATGACAAATTTGACGCTGTGTTATGTGCTCTGTGTGATTATGGCATCAAGATCCAGTAACTTCGCTTCTGTTATGGAAACATTGAAAACAAAGAAGGATATTTTAAAAATCAAAACTGAAAGTTAAATGTTTTTTTTTTTAAAGCATATTTAAATTGTAAATAAACATATTTAAATTGTTTGTTTAATGTTTGCTTCTTTTTGTCATTGAGTATTGAGGTGGTTGCGAGGTGTGCTAAAAATAACAGCTAAATAAGATTTTTTGGATAAATCTTTTAAATTAAAGTTTATTTGCCAACATCTCGCTCAGAGATTTAAAACTAACCGTTTTTCTCTTTTAAATTAACATAAACATTTATTTACATGAAAGAAAATTACCGGAAAACTTTCATCTAATTCTTCTAAATCTTTCTGTTAAAAATTGTAATGTATTTATCGCATGCAACATGTATTTATCGCATCTGCATTAAACACTGGTGGTTGTGAGGTGTTCTAAAAATAGCACAGACACATAAAAAGTTATATAAAATAATATATTTGTTCGTTTATATTTCACGGTTTATATTTCCGGTCCTTCCACAATGTAACCACGTGGACATCGGTGGCGATTTTTTCTTCCTCCGTTTTTCCCTTTGAACTTTCCTTGTTTCCGACGAAGAGCTCCGCTCGAAACGTCATACTTTCTCTCTTTCCTTTCCCGAGCGTCTAGTAACACTATCTGTATCACGTCCTCGCGTTGTTGTTTTTTGTCTTTTTCCTTTTTTGAACTTATATGTATGTATATATATATATATATATATATATATATATATATATATATATATATATACACGACAGGCTTCTTTCAGTTTCCGTCTACCAAATCCACTCACAAGGCTTTGGTCGGCCCGAGGCTATAGCAGAAGACACTTGCTCAAGGTGTCACGCAGGTGTAAATAAGTGATGATCAGTAGGAGAGACATCAAGGGAACAAGGAGGATGTTACAAAATCCCATAATTCAGGCTTTGCAACTTTTAGACCGTAGCTTGAGGTGTGAGAGGACGTGCATTGTCGTGGAGCAAAATTGGGCCATCTCTATTTACTAGTCTGGGCTGCTTCTTTTTCAAATTCTCATACAATCAATTTCCTGGCAATACGATGTTGCTGTTACCGTTTTTCCTTGCTGCAAAAATGAATAATGTAAAACCCCCTTCGCAGATCACCATACAGTAACCACGAACTGTTTAGGGTCCAATAGTGGGTTTGGGTAGTGCTTAGGTGTCCTGTTCTCCTGCTGTTGTCAAAGAGTATCCATTTCTCATCACAAGTAATGATTTGGTGCAAAAATAGTTTTTTTCCAGTCGAGAAAGCAATAAGGAGCACACTTCAAGGCGTCTGTTTTTCTTTTTTTAGTCTCGTTCAGTTGATGTGGAACAAACCTATCCGTTTTCTTGACTTTTCCTATTTTTTTACAGGTGTCCAAAGACAGTTGTGTGAGATGTTTGGAGTTCTGATGAATGTTTTCGAACCTTTGTTTTCGGATTTTGTTCAACCAAAGCATTTAATCCATCATGCCGAATAACTGACTTTGGCCTACCCCTTGGATTATTTTCAAGGCTATCATCTCCTGAACGAGAGCTTTGGAACCATCTCTGAACAGTTCTGATGTCAACAAAACCATTACCAAAGGCCCGCTTAATATTCCGTAGAGCTTCTGCAGCAGAGTGACCCAGTTTGTACTCATACGAGAAAATGACTCAACATAGTTTGGTTGTTATCATTTTCATAAAGTCTGAGGGTACGAATTTTGTATACCAATATTGTTGGGAAAGAAAAAGAATCGAGATTAAATGCAAGGTATACATAATTAGATTTTTAAATGAATGAAATAACAAGTAATTAAAAATGCGACATTTCATTGAAGCAATCTAGTACATTCCTTGTTTATTTATTAACAACTGTACAAGCACAAGCATTTCACACGTAGATTTATATGGCGATAATAAAATAAAATAAATGCGCCCTGTAGTGAAACTACCTCCCGCCATTAGATACAAACTACTATCGCCATTACATACAATCTTCTCATTTAAATATAAATAAATGCGAGCGTAGTAGAGAACCCATTCCTTGTCATCACGTGACTGATTATTATTCGAATCGGCAACTTCTTCGAACCGTTCCCGCCAGAACGCAAACTGACCAATCACAGCCCCTAATAAGGTCACGTGATAGAGTATTAAACTGAAGCCATCGGGAGCCAATAGTTTGTTATAAATAGCTTTAACTCATACCCAACAAATTTGTCTCGGTCCAGTTTCTCTTAGAGACTGTTCCGTGTACCACACGACAGCAGCAGCAGCCAGCGACCACTTCAGCAGCTTCGTCCAGCCAACGATGACCACCGCCGTCGCCACATCAGCAATACGAGTCTACGACTACTAACCAGCACCATCGTCATGACCAACACGATTACTACCAAGCAGCCTCTACACCACCAGCGTCAACACGACTTACTATGTACACCAAACCAAACCTCCGCGGCATATCTCTCTCTTCGATTCTGTTAGGTGACTCAGCTTCACCACGGTAAATAAACAGGCAAGAGTTCTCTGCCAAACGACGAACATCTGTATAACAAGAATCACGGCCCGGCATCGATGCCACGACATCACAACTAGTGATCAGCTCTGCCACACTCAGCCCCCTCACTTTCACATACAGAACTTTTCCTATAGTGTACTAAAGAACTGGTATAATTGCTCACGTGTTATTGACTCTTTCTATCTGCTGTAATAATACACATACACATACATGTATCACTCACATACATACTTTTCTTTGTACGACGGCCTGTCTTTGATATTGTTCTTATATGTCGCATTCACACTCTCACACAGACATACATCTTTAACGCTACAATAAATATCTCTGTTATTCATCTAATACGGTTGTGGTCTTTCATTACTGGTCATCTATGTTATCGTCGCATAACATATCATCTATATCATCATTGATATATAATATTTTGGTGTTCGACCGTGCGACGCGTTTAAATAAAAGGAGTCCTCTGTTTTTCCATTCGTCACCATATCTCCTTTTTGAGTTCGCACGGTCGTCCCTTACAGCCCTTTTAAAGCCTAGCCAGGCTCATGGGCCTAGTTTCCCGATTTCATTGGCGTATGTGATTCCCAGCTGGACGGCACGCCAGTCCATCGCAGCGTTACTCATTTTTTGCCAGCTGAGTGGACTGGAGCAACGTGAAATGAAGTGTTTTGCTCAAGAACACAATGCGTTGCCGGTCAAGGAATCGAAACCACAATCTTACGATCATGATGCTGATAGCCTAACCGCTAAGCCACGCGCCTCCACATATATGGAGATAGGTGTACGAATATATATAACAATATATGCATATATATATGTGCGTATGTGTACATGTACTCATAAATATACCTCTATATGTGAGCATGTACATTGAAACTCAAATGTATTTCTGTATATACATGAAAAGCTGTAGATACTGTAGAATCTATAGTATAGACGAAGAGGCGTATAGATACTAATATGCCTAGATGTGTATAAAATACGTTGCCACACAAATGGATACTACAAACATCAGTTGCTGATGATAATCTTTACATTCACTTCAAAATGGTCATAGTAATACACGAAGTCAGTACGTGAAAAACAAAATTCTTACCCAATTGAAGATATGCTTAAAGAGCAACCCTTCAATATAAGCTTCTGAATTTTTACCAGTCCGCAGCCTGTGTTCTTATATAAATCTTACCTGTCAGACCCCTCGTATACATATATGCTTGAATAAACACTAGCAGTAACCAAAAACAGTCATCAACTTCCCCTATTAAATATAACCAAGGCAGCAGGAGCCATCTGTTGAGACTCAACAAAGCTTCCAATACAAAACACTGAATGTGACTAGTGTGTGACCTATCTGTGATCTGTACTTCTATACATATCTAACTTTTAGCATCTACAATTCACACACATATTCGAATGAACCCTTACAATATCATAAACAATCAATAAATTCTTTAGCTACCCAAATAGTTTCTACATAACTTTAGCTGTCAAACTAGAAACTATCTTTCCCTGCCTCCTTATTCTGTCACTTTTGTTTTTAACCTACAAATTATTTTGACAACAACCCAATATCTATAAAGATATTCCTTTACGTTAGCACGCTGAGCGAAATGCTTAGCGATCTTTCGCCCGTCGCAACGTTCTGAGTTCAAATTCCGCCGAGGTCGACTTTGCCTTTCATCCTTTCGGGGTCGATAAATTAAGTATCAGTTACATACTGGGGTCGATCTAATTGACTGGCCCTCTTCCCCAAACTTTTGGGCCTTGTGCCTAAAGTAGAAAAGAATATAGACTCCCTGATATGTGCATCTATTCACCTAATCCATCTAAACTAGCGAACCTTAGGAATGTCATACAAATCTTCACTGTGCCACTGATAGATTGGATTTGAAGAATCCGCGTCAGTGTCTTTTGCTCTTTCTTCGAAAAACCTATAACTTTTATGTTTTTGCGTAAATTTGTAGTTACATAGCTTAACGCACCTATTATGTTGATAGGTACAAACGAGAATATATAACTATGTATAAGAGCTGTAAGTTCTGCATTAATTCAGCATAAATGCTTTCGTTTATCTGGACATTTGATGGTACGTTCACATCCACCAGACAACTGACTTCAAAGCAGTGCATACATGTACGTATGGGAGGATACTCGGCAAACAGACCCCTCTGGAGACACACCATCAAAACGGTTTCAGCGGACTTCGAGAAAGCCCGAGTCGCAAGAGCTGAACTCAAGAGATGGGAGAGAAAGCAGCGCCTTCTCCTTCCCAAACCATAGTTAAGCTCCAGGTTCGGTGATTATGCGAATAAGGAGTCCAACGTAGGTCATTTATCAGCGTGTGTATGTATATATAATTTTTTTTTTCAGGATGAGATAAAAAAAAAAAACAAGGCTGTGAAGATTTTAGAACATTTATAAATAGAAGGTCTTACAGCTGTTTCCAGGATATTTATTATATCCCTTCATCGGAGACGGTGTGAGAAAATGGTTAAGCAATAGTTAATTTAGATAAGATACGAAATAGAGAGTGAAGTGGAGAAATGAAAATAGAGATATGCAGGGATATTGCATTTGCAGATCCATTATTTAGGCAGAATGGTATACATATAAGATTCCAATACCTTATGAGTAAAATCCAATAGTATTTAAAATTGGTTATTCCAAGTATAGATGAAGGGATATAATAAATATCCTGGAAACAGCTGTTAGACCTATTTATCAATGTTCTAAAATCTTCACAGCCTTGGTTTGTTTTTTTTTATCTCATTCTGGAAAAAAAAATTATATATATATATATATATATATACATATAGTGTGTGTGTGTATGTATATATATATATATATATATATATATATATATACACACACATGCATATTTATACCACACACGCGCACACACACACACATGCTCAGTACTTAAAACTACATTATTTAGTTTACAAACTAAATTTTCCAGCAGTAAGAAGTGGTTTCACCTACGCGCGCGCACCCCACCACCATCACACATCCAACTCGCACTGTCACCACCACCTTTATTGCTGACCCCTCCTCCTCCTCCGTTTCACCCCCTCTCTCGCTACAACTGTTCCTGTTTCTGTTTTTTTTTTTTTTTAGGTATTCAAGCATTCATTCATTTATTTGTTCGTTCACTCATTCATGCGTTTATTGAAAGCGCAATTCTAATGAATTCGTTTTCTTGCCGGTTTCTCTGTTCCATGTGGTGGTCGTTACCTAAATCTCTTCGAGCCATGCAACAGTAGCAGGTAACTGCTCTTAACATATGTCTTTTATTGTCACTCATCTCTTTCTATTTTTGCTTCCTCTTTTTTTTTTCTGTAAGTTATGTATTCTATTATGAATGAACTTATTTGTGAAGTTATTTCTCTGTGTGTGTGTGTGTATGTGTGCGCGCATGTGTTGAATGTGTTTGTGTATTTGAGACCGAAAGGGCTTTTCTCCCCTTTTTTTTTTGACAACATTTCAGGAAGCTGAGTTGCATACTTTCTAAATAAGTGAGACATGCAGTTTCAATATATATGTTTTGGGGATGGAGAATCGAATCAAAGATTAAACAGAGATTACATGAGTAAATAAAAAGTTAATTACAAACCGTTTCTATGCCGTGCACCTCTAGGAAATGCTTGGTTAACTTCTGCACTCCTCTGCAAATATAATATCACGGAAAGTCAATTTTCTAACCAGTAACTTACTAAAAAAGAATAAATTATATCAGATATAATTCTGTGAAATTATTAAGTTTTTGGTGGGCTTAACAGAAGAAAGTTACAGTGAAGAACAAGTTAATTTTATTCTGGAAAGCGATTTTAACGTATACAGTTTCCTTCTTTTTGTCGCATCCCCTAAAGCCTGTGGACGTACATAAGTGTATCCCCCACCACCACTTTGTTTCCTCATAACTCTCAGAAAAATGGATATATTTTAATGAAATTTTATACAAAAATGCTTCAGGTGATGTAGATTCTGATTATACCGAAATTTGTTGTGATATTTTTTTTCCGAGGGTGGGGAGAGAAGTTTCTGAAAATTCCCAGGATTCGCTTTCCAAATAACTTTCAGAAAAATGTGTGTTTTTTAATAAAATTTTCTATGGAGAGCTAATCGAAATCTACAACATCCGAAACGTATTTGTAAAAGATTTCATTTAAAAATATCCACTTTTTTCTAAATGTTATGAGGAAACAAAGTCGGGGGGAAGGGTACGCCTATGTAGGCCCAAGGCCTGAAATTTTAGGAATGTGGACTGTCGATTACATAGATTAGTACCTATTTTATCGACCCCTAAAAGAAGAAAGGCAAAGTGTCGACCATGACGAATTTGAACTCAAAAAGTAAAAGCAGAAGAAACGCCACGAAACATTTTGTCCGGCATCCGAACGATTCTGTCAACTTTATATATATAATGGGTTTCTTTTTTTAAAATTTTATTTTTACTTTTCAAACAAATGAAATCATTTTATAGATATTTCTTTCAAAATTTCTATTTGAAAGTAAAAATCGACTGTAGCAGTCGTGCAACACAACTACCACTCGTTCTTATCCAATATCCAAAAATAAAAATGGAAAAAGGGAACAACGAAAGAAAAAGAAAGAAAAAGAAAAGCAAAATGGAAAACGAAAAAGCAGAAAAAATGCCAAAAAAAGGGGAATAAAACCGCATCGATTCAACATCAGTGCACGCAACAAAGTTCAACGGAACAACACGCACGCACCCGGCATTACTGCGGACAATGTTTGTTTATATGTGAAGTTATATATAAAACCAATTGAACGATAAACCGAAGGATTCTTCAATAGTGTTTATTAGAGTATAATATTAATTTTTACGAAGAAACTGATAACAGTGACTTCGAAATTTCGGCTTGCTCGCGCTACCATCAGACTATACATACCCACGCGCGCAGTACGCAAACTCTTATACACGCGCACACACATCGTAGGACGGGCGATATATATCTTATTTCTTTTGTTTTGAAAATTCTACTACTTTGAACACATTATTGATTATCTTTATGAAAACAAAACATAGACCGTATGTTGAGCATTGTTGGCAGTGACTAGGATGCTGTTTCGAACAATGTTTGAATGAAGATAATCTAGGATTATTTTAATTACACAAACGTTCTCAGATCGAAATAGACTTTCGTAATAAAACATTGATTTGCGGGTAAATTTTTAACTTTTGGTACAGGCTATGGAAACCTGTATTGTTCCAAAGCTTAAATGGATATATAATATATCTGATAGTAAAAAAAAAGTTGTAAAAGCGGAATATTCTTATATTATTGTCAGAGACGTAATCAATTCCCCCTTTCCACGATATATAGCTAGTAGAATGTAGCAACAGTTGAGTGAACGGATAAATTACCTTTCGGTATTTTGCCGTTCTCG
This sequence comes from Octopus bimaculoides, assembly GCF_046866305.1. Classification (NCBI taxonomy): domain Eukaryota; kingdom Metazoa; phylum Mollusca; class Cephalopoda; order Octopoda; family Octopodidae; genus Octopus; species Octopus bimaculoides. The sequence continues at coordinate 85,918,729 of NC_142937.1, read as the reverse complement.
GTTCAAATTCCGAAGAGTCCATCTTTAGTTATCGTCCTCCTGGGGTTAATAAAATAATTCCCAGTGAAAAACCAGTTGCTTGAATAGACTGTATCCTTCTACACATAAGTATTGGCGTTATCTTTCAATGTTTTCTTTTTCTAAACTAAATATAGGTACCAACAGAAAAAAAGTCTATGATTGAGAATCAAAAGTGAGTTCCTTGTTTGCCTTTCGCCCAAGTACTCGCTTCCGATATTCTTTAAAGTATATAGCCCCACCTGCAATCCCAGTAACTAAACTTAACTGACACACTTACTCACATATCCCAACCCCGGTCCTCCTGGGAAAGGGATATTTTAAAAAGAAATTTTGGGCAGCTACTTTTCAGATGGTATAGACGATAATTATAATGGAAAATAATGTAAAAGATGAAAATAGTGGGTGCGCACACATGCATACTGACACATGTCAAATTTTTTTCAAAATCAATTTTTCAACAAAAATATATATATATCCCAGGCCTTCAAGCAGGCTAGGCACATGCTAGAAATAACACCCAAATCTCATAAAACTGCGATAACATAATGTAATCAATCTACTCACCTTTCTGCAAAGATTTATTTCAGAGTAATTTCACAAAGAAATGTTTGGTGTATCAAGAAGTACTGTCTTTGAAAGTAATGACAGCCTTTGAGAAAGAGGGAAAAACCTCCTTGGGGAAATAAAACTCCAGAAGAAAACCAAAACTTTCAGATAGGGACCATTGGACTATTATGCAAATTGTTAGATAGGATTACAAAAGTACAGCTCCCAAAATTACTGCAGAGCTTAATGACCACCTCAAGAACCCAGTTTCCACAAAAACTGTTTGCTGGGAGCTGCACAAAGCCGGATTTCACGGGAGGGCTGCAATCAGAAAACCACTACTTTCAAAAAGCGTTTAGAGTGGAGTAAAAACCTACAAAGTTGGTCCCTAGAGCAGTGGAATTTTCTCAGATGAGTCATCCTTTACCCTATTTCCGACCACCGGCCAAGTATACATATGGAGACAGCCAAAAGAAGCATTTGACCCAGATTGCCTTCTTCCAACTGTTAAATATGGAGGAGGGTCTGTGATAATCTGCGGGCTACATCTTGGAAATCTGCCAGCCCAATGGTTTCCCATCATGGCAGAATTAATAGTCAAGACTATGTAAGCATTTTATCTGATCAAATTCATCTTATGGTTGTGGAACTGTTTCTGGAGGGAAACGCAATCTTTCAGGGTGATAATGCACCAATTCGCACAGCTAAAGTTATTACTGAATGGCACAAGGAACAGTCTAGTGAAGTTGAACATCTTACCTGGCCACCACAGTCCCCAGATTTCAATATTATTGAACATTTATGGTGCATTTTAGAAAAACAAGTAAGGAGTCGATATCCTCCACCATCATCACTACAAGAACTGGAGACTGTTTTAGCTGAAGAATGGACAAAAATTCCTTCAGAAACAATTCAAACTTTGTACAAGTCCATACCTCGCAGAATTCAAGCTGTAATTACTGCCAAAGGTGGTCCTACCCCATATTAAAATAAATCTGTTTGAAATTTTAAGGTGTTTCCATTATTTTGTCCAACCCCTCTTTATATAATAATGATCCAAAGAGATACACAAGCAAAATGGTATAATTATAACCATATTCACAGCCTTGCATTTTTTATCTCATTCTGTTAACTTCTATATATGTGCTTGCTAATGCACGACCTACGTTAGACTCCTCATTTGTATCATTATCAAACCTGGAGCTTAACTGTAGTCTGTCCACAGCACTTACTCAGCATTACCTGCTACCTTTGGGTCTTCTTGACACCAATACCACTCATACCTTATATATACATATATATATATATATATATATATATATATATATATATATATATATGGCAGTCAGAACTTTGGATAATTCTTTATTAGTGCTTTCGTTTGTTTAACCGAACCCTTCAAGATAATAAAACCAAGATAATAAAAACAGAAAGTTTCTTCATCTTTAATATGAATCGAAGAGTGAATGTTGTTTTGTTTTGTTTAGAAAAGGAGAAATTTTGTTTTTCACAGAAAGGGTGAAGAGAGGAAGATAGGGAGCAGGACAAATGAGAAAGAAAAGCAAAGAGTGGGGGGGAGAAAGAGAGAGAGAGAGAGGTTTCTTTTTAATTATGTTATATCAATGTGTTTAACCTATTGAAATTTAATTACAATTCAAGATGTTACTCTTGGTTCAGTTATTGTTTTCATGGATTATGATTTGTGTGTCCACACTAATTGATACATTCACTTATTAGTGATTCATGTCAGTGATTACTGTTGGTGGTTTCTCATTGCATGGTTTGTCTTCAATGTTGGTTTCCTCTTCTTAAATGTGTTCATCTATCTTTGTTAACGTCATGTGGCTTTGTGGATGTCACACTGGTTGCTCTCACCCTTGAAGAACTCAATGATAGCATGTGTTCCTAGTTGAAACCCAATATTCACCTGCAATGAAGAAGAAAAGAAGGACGAGTTACTCAATAAACATAGAAAAGTTATGCCCACTTTTACATTGCTTTTGGTCCAACTCATGTGTATGTGTGTATATACATATAAATATGTGCATGTATGTATATGTATGCATATATGTATGCATATATGTATGTGTGTATATATATATATATAAGAAATTAAAGAAGGAAAATGCACACACTTTAGTTTTAATATATCGACCGGTTTCGCTTTTGCTATTCATGATTTTAAGATTTACTTATTTAAATATGTATTTTCTTAAGAAAAGATTTTTTTTGTCCGTGTTGTGTGTGATGATATTTATGAGTGAGTGAATGATTTAACAAGTAGAAAAATATATCAAAGATTATATTAAAACTATGTAAAGTGTGTGCATTTTCCTTCTTTAATTTCTTATATATATTACAATTCACCACGTGGGGATAATCAAAATTCCTCCTTTTCTGTTACTATATATATATATATATATATATATATATATATATATATATATATATATATATATATGCATATATGTGTGTGTGTGTATATATATATATATATATATATATATATATATATATAGTCCGGGGCTGGCTGCTATTTAGGGATACTGAACCTGCAGCCATGTGGTTGAGAAGCAAAATTCTTACCACACAGCTACAGCTGCACCTATGTGTGTGCGTGCATGTGTATGTGTGCGCACATGCACATGTGCTTGTGTGCATATCTATGTGTGTATGTATGTGTGTGTGTATGTATGTGTACACACACACACACACACACACACACATACACACACACATGTTGTAATGACATTAGGGAAGGACTGTCGTTGTTGAACTAAGTTCCTGAAGAATTTTATAAATATAAATATTTCGTGCTAATCTTTGCTGTGTTAATTCCTGCCATTTATCAGATTGATCTTGCATTCTTTACATATTTTCATTGCAATATTTCGCTGAGTTTAAGGTGGTGAGCTGGCAGGAATGTTAGCACACTGGGCGAAATGTTCAGAGGCATCTTATCTGTCTTTCATTCTGAATTCAAATTTTACTGAGGTCATCTTTCATCTTGTTGGGGGTTCATAGAATAAGTACCAGTTGAGAACTGGGGTTGATGTAATTGACTTACCCAACACTCTCTGAAACTGCTGGCCTTGTGCCAAAATTTGACACCAATATTACACTGAATTTATTTTGTACATTTATTCTATGACAAGTTATTTACATTCACAAATGCTTTAAACTATTTTTAAAACTAATATTTATCCTGACAATCTTCCAAAATATTTCTACCATTGAATGTGTCTTAGAATGTTCAAAAATTTAAACATTTTAGACAACATTAAACAAGGTATGAAATATGTGGTGGTGGTGGTGGTGGTGGTTTTGGTGGTGATGCTGCTTGTGGATCTCCATCATTTGGTGATGAGGATTCAGTATGTAATTCATCATATGTAATAAGGCAGTCACTTTCGAACTTTAGAATTCAGGTACAATCAACAATTCAACAGCTGGGCTGCTATACCATTTCTGTCTATCCAATTTCAAGGTAACCAGTCTTAAATTCTTGTTATTGGCCTGGAGTGCTTTGATAAGCAAAATAGGGGCTAAGAATCAGCCCTTGGTGAATTCCTACCTGCACTATAAAGTCACCACTATACTCATTGCTGACCACAACATTATAATTTTGCTCTGACACTTACGACCAGTCAGTTGGAACCAATTGAAATCTGAACCTTCCCAAAATAAACAGGTTAAATCTTCCATTTGTGTTTGAATTAGTGAATTAAATTACTGTGAATTGTTGCATCGCACCCTTTGGACAGGGCTTGATGTTACTCTGGTAACAGGTCATGAACTTTCAAATGATTTAAGACATTTTTCTAGATTGTGGTATTCCTCACTCAGAGATGAAGGCCAAAAGCCTGGAGCCTTAGATCTTTCTCACCTTATAACAATTGAGTTTATCAAATTCTTTTATAAACTCTCATTTGGAATGATTATTACCAATGCAGATTCATCACCAATTTCTTCCAATATTATGGAGTTAACCTACATTTAAGACAGCTGGTTTAGCACTCCAATGACCAGAGCAAGCTAAAACTTATGTGACTCAGTGACTATGTTTATGCATGGAACAAAAACAAACATCTGACATGTGTGTGATAAAATGAGAGGTTGACAAATTGTAAGAAATAGAGAAAAGAAGAAGAAGGAGAGATGGAAGAAAGGAGATAATGTTAATACCATTTGTTCTCCGCCCTTAATGAGCATATTTAGTTAAACTAAATGTTTTTATTAGACACAGTAGTAGGGAGGGAATAGCCAAACATAGTGACTAAGCTGGGAAGAATATAAATAGTCATAAATATTTTATGCTGTTGCAGTGGGAGATGGATGTGTGTGGAGGGATACATTTATGTGCATGTATGTATACATATGTGTATGAACTTGTGCAAGTGTTTGGTGCATAAATGTCTATAGCTGCATCAGCATTTCCATATATGTGTGAGACGTGTGTTTGAGGATATCATGTTTGTGTGTATGTGTATTAATGTGTAAGTGTATGTGTATATATATATGTATATATATAAATATGGAGTACAAGTTTATTTATAAACACACACATATTTATAAGGTGTGACAGAACAAGGGGTTAGACATAGTATTTGTGTCACTGGACTTCTCTCTAAATATTAGAAATATGTTAACTTTTTTGTTTTTTTACATGGAGCTTTAGGTGTTTTCGCTCAATAAACACTCACAACGCCCGGTCTGGGAATCGAAACTGCAATCCTATGAGCATGAGTCCGCTGCCCTAACCACTGGGCCATTGCACCTCCATGCCTGCATGTATACAATGCAAGTACAGGGATCACTAAAAAGCTTTGTTGTTAAGAGAAAAAAAGAAATAGAAGCTAAAACCTAGACTTTGTATTTCTGACCTTGGTTTTCCTTTTTCGTATTTTCTTTTTTTTTTTCTTTTTAGTGTTTAGGTGGAGTGGGAGACAGGAGACAGATGTGTTTAGTCTTACGTGTATATTTTTAGTATTTTTAGTGTGTGTGTGTGTGTGTGTGTGTGTGTGTTTTATTTCACTATTCTACAAATTTCATTGATTTATTTTTACTGTTTTGCACATCCATCAACTTATCAAGAGTAAGAGTGTGAAACTGGATACAGTTGAGTGAATGGGATCCAGTTTGAACAAAAAATAATAAGGTGTAAAAAAATCTATACTTATCATTCATTTTTTTTTGTTGTTGTTTTTGGTTTTTCTGTTTTTAATTGTTCTTTTGATGTTTTATTATTTGAAACAAGCTGACAAAAATACCAAGTGACTGTCACCTCATTATTCCAAAATCAAGTGAAAAATTGGAGCAACCACTAATCAAATTATGTGTGTGAATGTGTGTGTGTGTGTGTGTGTATTTTGATTTAACTTTTACTACTACCACCACCACCATCATCATCATTATTTTCATATTTGGTTTTTCAAGCTGGGATGGGTTAGATGAAACTTAGTGAGGCACATGGGTATCGGCCATGCATCGGTTTTTCTAGCCATTCTTCTTTGCTCTTCTTCTGGGCTTATTATTTCATCTCTTCCTTAACTCTTTTAGCAAACTAGGTTACTTTCTCACTCGCCTTCATCCTAGGTTCCTCCATCATCAGTTGTTTCTCAAACTGTACAGATTCTTTTTATACCAAGTATAGCTTCTTTACTTTATCACGCTGGTGCACAAGCTTCATTAGAGGATCTTTTGACAGCTCAAGATTTGTATTTAATCCTACAGTGGTGGTTTTGTATGATAATTCTAATTGAGTTAGTCCTCTTCCTCCCATGCTTCTCAGTAAATAACCTGTTCACGTCTGCTTTTGGGTGGTTCATTCGAGCCATGGTTAGTAGTTTTCTGGTCCTGGAGTCTAGCTTCTTTATTTCTTTCATTTGCCAGTTGATTATGTTGAAACTGTAAGCTACAATTGGTACTGCAAGAGTGTTAATGGCTTCTGTTTTATTTGCAGTGTTGAGTTCAATCTTTGTTACTAACCACACTCTCCTGTAGTACTCTTTTCTAAACTTCTCTTCCATTGCTGAATGTTTTATGCCGTTACTTTCGTCTATGCCAAGGTATTTATATGCTTCTTCCAGGTCCATTGCTCAGATTCTTGCTTCTGTATCTATGTGGATATCCGCAGAACATGCCAGTTTGACTCTTATGAAAGTGGCTTTCGTGCATTTCTCCAGTACAAACTGCATCCTGATATCCTGATATCATCTCTGAACTTTTTGACTGTAGCAAGTAGACCTTCTTGTTGTTCGTCATTTTTTGAGAGCATTTTCAGATCATTCATGTAGAACAGATGATTCCCTTTTTCCTTCTTGATCTCATATCCATACCCAGTTTTGTTGAGCATGGTACTTAATGGTGCCAGTGCCAAACAGAATATTAACGGTGACAGCGAGTCCCCTTGGAAGATACCACTTTTGATTTTGATTGGTCTGCTTGTTATTGATCCACTGGAATGGTTCAGCGCCAACATAGTTTCCCATGTATTCGTGCTGTGTTTCATAAGCTTGATGAGAGTCAGGGATACTTTGTATACTTCCATCACTTTCAGAATCCATGAGTGAGGTACACTATCGAACGCCTTTTTATAGTCGATCCATGATGTGCTCAGGTTCGTTTTCCTGGTTTTTCAGTCTTCAAGGATCATTTTGTTTATCAGCAATTGGTCCTTGTATCCGTAGCTCCACCTTCGACAACCTTTTTGTTCTGGTGGTAGTAGGTTGTTTTCTTCTAGGAATGTGTATGTTCTTTCAGTGATTACAGATGTTAATATTTTATACAGTGTTGGTAGACAGGTGATTGGTCTATAGTTCTTTGGGTTTTCTGTGCCATTTGTTTTGGGTATTAGGTATGTCACTCCCTGTGTCAACCAGTCTGGGCTATTTTCTGGGTTTTTCATGATTTCGTTGTATGCTGATGACATATCTCCATGTATATCAACTAGCTGTTTGATCCAGAAGTTTAGTACTTGATCTATTCCCAGTGACTTCCAATTGCTGGCCTTTTTCAGGGCCAGGGTGACCTCCTCCTTGTGAATATCTTCCCATTCCTATACCTTTTTATTTTTCAGGAGTGTTTCATGTTCCTTAATCCATTCTGTACCTTCATTATGTTGTTTTTCATTTTCCCATATCGTACTCCAGAAATTTTCTATATCCTCTTTCTTTGGCCATTGCTCAACATTTATTTGTTGTTTACCGAGCTCCCTGTAAAATTTCTTTCCATCTTCTTTAAATAATTTGTTTTGTCTAAATTGTTTGCTTCTCTTTATATATCGTGACAGTCGTTATGCCTTTGCTTGGATTTTTTGCTTTAGGTTTTCTTTTGCTTCAGGTACTTCATTTTTTTGCTTGATCCCATTCTTTTTGCATATTTTATTGGCTTTTCGTTGGTTGACCTGGTTTCCGTTACTTATTTCAGTCAGTATTGATAGGTCACCTCTCATGCATTGTATATCCTTTTCTAAGTTTTCTTTCCATTTTGGTTGTCTTTTCTTCTGTTGAGCAGTTTTCTTTTTTAGTTTTATGCCTTTTGCCTTATTATTATTATGCCTTATTATTATTATCATTATTATTATTATTATTATTATTATTATTATTATTATTGTTGTTGTTGTTGTTATTGAGTGAGAGAGCAGTGCATGCTATCAAAGTGACACTGGGGTAATATATACAAACCTGATGTACCTATCATGACTACCCGTCTGATAAGGGTACACCAGGTACATGCATCACAACCATATGTGCACGACATGGTGATCTTAAATCAAGATAAACTATGCATGACCTCACAAGTGGGGCCCAGTTAAAATTTTTGTCAGGTTGAGTAGCCCATCCTGCTCAAAAGGTCCCTGAATAAGGTTTGTTTAAGGATGATGAACGAAACACCCATGTTTTCAGGGGTGAATTATTCAAGCCACAAAAAATTCCTCTCAGCACACGGCTATGATGCTCTCCTACTTATTATTATTATTATTATTATTCAGTAGTTTTATATTTATAACATGCTTTCACTTCACTACCGAGCGCAGCTCTGTGTGCCTTGGGTATGTGCTATGGTTTGCTGTGATGCTCTTATGGTTACTGTATTGAAAGTGATTTGCGTAGGATGTGTGCAGTGCCCAGTAGTGCAATTTTCTCTATGTTATATATATTTGTAAGTCCTGATGTTTTTTTTATGTATTTGTCTGAATGTTTTTTTTTTATTATACCTAAGGCACCTACTATGATAGGAATTGTTTCTGTTTTTAGATTCCACATTCGAGTTATCTCTATTTCCAGGTCTTTTACCCTTTTATTTTGATAAAATAAAATACCAGTGAATTACCAAGATCCTTTCAAGGTAATAATTACCAGTCAAAATGTAAGGGTCAGTTAATCAATTATACATGACCCTAATGTTTGACGATAATTCAGTGTTAGAAACAGTAACAGCAAGAGGATAAAAATAATGGTTAAAATCCACCACCACCGCCGCCACCACCACCACCACCGCCGCCACCACCACCACCACTGCCGCCACAACCCTTGTCTTCACGATTATCTTCCATCTGTCATTGTCATCCTCATTCTCATAATGGCCACTACCACTATTGTAGTATCATCATCATCATCATCAACATCATCGTCATTGAAGCCACTGTCATCATCTTTGTCATATTCATTGTCATCACAACCATCATTACTATCATAATCATCATTACCCCTGTTGTCATTTATCAATGTTCTTTTAATCTCTAATCCATGTTTGCAAAGATTAAACACATCTGCTCAGGAACAACTTTAACCATGACAACTGCAACAGGCGTGGTACTTTTGCACAACTTCTTTCTCATTCTCTCTTTTAATCACCGCTATCACTGCAGTCTTTGACAGCACCATCTCCATCATCAGCAGCATCAGTATCATAATGAAGATCAACAGTATCATCATTGTCATCCCATCATCATCATCATTATAATCAGTTATCATTATCATCAGTATCATCATCATAATAATGATGGCAATGATTATCATCATTATCATATTGATAATAATCACTGTCCATTATTTTGATAATTACCGTCATAATAATAATCACAGATATTATTATCATCATCATCACTACCATCGCCATCCTGATAACTGTTGCTGATATAATTGCAGTTATTGTCATTCACCATCACTGCTGTCATCATCATCATCATCATCATCATCATCATCAATTTTATCATTCTCATTACCATTTTGATCCATTTTCATCATCATCTTCCTCAATTTAATGAGTGTCAAACTAACACCAGTATGCACAAACTATGTGAAGTCTCAGAATCTCTATGGGTAGATACCGTTTTTTTCTCAGCATCATAACTGCATGAGTTAAACCCTATTTTGATAACTTCAAAACGTTCTAAACTTTACAGTCAATTTACGCAAGTACCATACTGCTATAAGCTCAATATGAATATTAGTTTCATCATGCAGGTAAACTATGCCATTGTTGCTGTTGTTCAACTCTCAGTCAACTCTGAACAAATCTATCATTAAAAGTATAAATAGAGATTGATAAATAAATACCTGACTAATTAGTACTTTGTTCTGCCTCATTCACCCTCACTGTCGTGCCTTCTTAACTCTCACTATTTAGGTAAGGTGGGACGTGAAGGGAATTTTGCTGCTATTCTTAGCAGGTCTTGTGAGCAGGTCACTGCTCCTCTAATGGTTTATCAGCAAAACTATGTTTTATACACGGTGACCCCATACTCTTTACTCTTTACTCTTTTACTTGTTTCAGTCATTTGACTGTGGCCATGCTGTAGCACTGCCTTTAGTCGAGAAAATTGACCCCGGGACTTATTCTTTGTAAGCCTAGTACTTATACTATTGGTCTCTTTTTGCCGAACCGCTAAGTTACGGGGATGTAAACACACCAGCATCGGTTGTCAAGCGATGGTGGGGGGACAAACACAGACACACAAACACACACACACACACATATATACATATATACGACGGGCTTCTTTCAGTTTCCGTCTATCAAATCCACTCACAAGGCTTTGGTCGGCCCGAGGCTATAGTAGAAGACACTTGCCCAAGGTGTCACGCAGTGAGACTGAACCTGGAACCATGTGGTTGGTAAGCAAGCTACTTACCACACAGCCACTCTTGCGCCATGTATATAATAAAAGTTAAAATTGCAAGTCAATATTCAGGCTTCTTTTATAGAACCAGAAATACTTCAGGTTTGATCAATTGCTCATCCTTGCCTTTTAACTAATTAGCAAAGATGCCCTTACCAGCCCACAACAACACTAAACCCTGTCTTTTTCTCTTCCTATTCTATCACTACTACAATGGCCTCTGCTTTTCTGAACTAGCTATCATTTCCACCCTGGCCTATCTGACACATTTTCCCTCCTTCTTTCATAATCTTTACTGTGTTGCTGCATTTGGCCATGTACTTGTCCCTTTTTCTAATTCTCCCTCACCAGAGTTTTAAACCTCAGGAACTCTGTCCCTTACATTTTTCTTGCAGATATCATGATCAAATGAATGCTGAAAGGTCTGCAGATGACATGGACTCTGACTATTCTTGCTGACTAAAGCATTAAAATAAAAAGCATTAAAATATTAAAATATAAACATTAAAATATTAAATATTAAAATATATATTTAAAGCATTAAAATATATATTTAAAATATATATTTAAAAATGTATTTCTATCTTAGATCTACAATAATTATGTTAGCACCCTTCAGAGAGAATAAGGAAATGAATGATTGATATTTCAAACTATGAGGGTTGGCTGGAAAGTTCATAGGCTGACCAAAATACCTTCATGGAATGTGTCCAAATGAGGTTTATTTTTCAATATAGTCCCCCTTGTGGTGCACACACTTCTTCTAATGGTGTTGCACTGCTTGGATTGCATTGGTGAAGAAGCTTTCCTTTCTCATGACAGCAGGGCGTTGAGAGAGTTTTGACTGCTACCTCTAGAAGGTCAACCAATTGCATAGATGTGCAATATGTAGATAGCAGTAGTGAAATATAAGAGTTTCTAGAACAATCAGTTGTGTGAACCAAGTTTTCTCTTTCGATCTAAAGCCATTTCACCTAATCTACGTTTCTAATTTGTTGATTGAAACTGTTGACACACCATACATAAAATACCCTCTTTAGGTACTGGTACCACAGAACTAAGGATATTGTTGTTTAGCACCATATCAGACCTTGTTTGGTCATTGTTCATAGTAGTGTTAGTAATATTATTATTAATGTTGTTTAATTGCAGGTCAGCTCTGATTGCAGAGACCTTTGAACTGTATATAATCTGTATATATAAGATTAAGTTCATCATATTTAATACAGTAGGGTGTAATTCAAGGGTGATTTTGCTGCTATTTCAAACAGGAATAGAGAATGTGTACAGGTCCCTTCAGATGAGAATTAATAGACAAAATGTGAGTGTAGTGTATTCAAATCCAGTAATTCATGATAGTACTACTACCACAGGGTGTGTCAGTTTTTTTAGGTCATTTGTATCAATTTACGAAAAAATTCATACCTCATTAAATAAAAGCTATATTTGAAAACAAAGTAGGACAAATAATCTCTAGAATCCTTCTATCACACCTTTTCAATGAATCCACGATTAGCATTAATGGCTGCTTCAATACTGGGCTGGAAGTGTTGACATGCCTAAATGAGATGATCTTTATCAATTTGGAACATAGTGCTGATTAAGGCAGACTTCAGAGATTGTATGGTGCTATGGGGATATTGATTGATGTCTTTCTTGACTATGCATCATGTTTCTAATTTAAGGCCCTGCAGTTTTCAAGGGAGGATGTTAGTTGATACTATTAACCCCAGTACTTGACTGATACTTTATTTCATTGACTCCCAGAAGGATAAAACAGTTGACCTCAACAAGATTTGAACCAAGAACACAAAAAGTTGATGACATACTGCAAGTAACTTTTTCCAATGTTCTAATGATTCTGCTAATCCATCACCTGTAATAAAAATGATTTCAAACATGAGTACAAAACTTCAGGTTTAACAAGAGGAATATAATTTAATCAGCATAGGACTCAACTGGTACCTGAAGAGGAAAGAATCAACTCTTTTGTCAAATGATGCAGCTAAATAATAATATGTAGCATTCTAACTGCTTTATCTATCAATTCTGCCAATCCACCACCACCTCCACCAGTAGTAGTAGTAGTAGTAGTAGTAGTAGTAGTAGTAGTAGTAGTAGTAGTAGTGGAGGTGGTGGTGGTGGTAGTAGTAGTAGTAGTAGAGAGGAGGAGGAGGAGGTGGCGGTGGTGGTGGTGGTGGTGGTGGTGGTAGTAGTAGTACTGGTAGTAGTAGTAGTAGTAGTAGTAGTAGTAGTAGTAGTAGTAGTAATGATAATAAAAGTGTTGCTAATGGTTTTTTTGTAATTATCAAATCCACCAGCAAATGGATTTCCCCTGAGCCATCATTAGCTTAATTAGATGATGACTCAACATCTTCTCCATCAAGTATTTCATGTTGCGTTAAGGGCTGATTTTATGGAATTGGAGTGTCACTCTATTTGTTAACATGGTGGAAAACAAATATGGATTGATGCTGATAATGGATGCAGAGGACAATATGAAAGCCTTGACTTCATATTTACTCCCAGTATTTAGGAGTTTTGTGAAGAGCTTTATGAATCAAAATATACACACATAAGTGTGTCAAGGCTGAGACCTGAGGTTCAATTCTAGGTTGATGGGATTTTTCACTTCACAAAACCTGCAATTATAGCCAATCTAATTCAGCATTGTAATATCTCACTTCTGCTTTCTTCCAAAATAATTCAGTTTGTGTCTTTTATATTTTGATTTCAAGCCTCAATAGAAGATAAGATTTTCACTCTTCCAGGGTCTGTAAAACAAATACCAGTTGTTCTGGTGTCAATTTTATCAACTATGCCAAAATTTGTGACGTGCTTATCTTAAAAATAACACTGGGGAATACAGTTTTCATTGAGTTAGATTGGACACTTGTTTTTGACTAATTTTTAGCCTCAGAATAAAAATACAGACCCCAGTTTTTCTGTATCCAATCAACTTGTTGAGCTATGTGATACCTTTGCTTTGTCTCAAAAAACCATAAACATATTGCATCTTACAAATTTGTGCTTAATTTACAGAATATTTAAAAAATTTACATACAATGGACAACAGTAAAACATTGTTTGACTAATGTTTGTACAAATTTAATTTATTCATACAAAGAACATTGTTACTGTAAGTCAAATGATGTGCAAGTTGTTAAGGTAAAAACTTACATTTATAGTTGTTATATGGACTGTTAGATATGTAATTCGTCTGACGTTCCGTGTGTCATGTGGTTTGTCTGAGTTCATTGTTTCATTGTTGTTGTCTTGTGGGACTGTCGGAGTAAAATGTCATTGATATATATATGGCGGACATGACTTTTGTTTATTCATAACGAACATTGGGTGAGTGCGTTCTTTGTATGTAATTGAACAATAAATGTAATAATTAAATTGTATAACTCATTGTGTTATCTCTGCGAGTCACCCGAGGGAAACATAACAGAGTTTATTGGCGTCGCCGATAGGATACATGCTTACTTTACCGTAAAATTATTCATCGTAATAACAATGGCTGAAAAACAGACAGTAGAACTTATTAAATTGTTTAGGGAACAAATGGACAAGCAAATGCAACAACATCAGAGAGATATAGACGCTCTGTTAAAACTGTTTGGTGCTCGACAAGTTGAAGGCAATTCTAGTGGCTATTTTTCAGCTGCTTCAACAACAGTGTCGATTCCACCATTTTCTGCATTTGATTCAGCGACAGAACTATGGCCTGATTACTGGTCAAGATTCCGTACGTTTGTGGCTGCTAATGCTGTACCTGAAAAACGCATGGCACAAGTGTTCCTGACCAATCAGACCGCTACTGTTTACAAGCAACTTGCTAATCTGGCTACCCAACAAAATCCGCCTAAAGATATCAACAACTTGATAATGGACGAAATCGTTGACTTCATGAAGGAACAGTTCGACCCTAAACTTTTCATTGTGAGAGAGCGTTTCAAGTTTTGGAGTGATATGCAGCGGAAGCCAGGCGAAACTCTCCAGGAGCTGGCAGCACGTATACGCCAGGATGCAGCTACCTGTGATTTTCCAGCGATCACCAACCCACAGGATGAAGCTCTGAGACAGAGATTCATATGTTCGGTTAACAATGAAGCGGTTCTGAAGGCGCTTTTTAAGATAAAAGACTCAGAACTAGATTTTGCCCGTGCTGTCCAGGTTGCCATTGAGACTGAAGACGCAGCAAAGGTTGCAAAAGAAACTGTATACAGTTCCAAAACCAAGCAGGTGTACAAGGTCCAGCAGAACAGGAATAAGAGTCCTCAAAAGAAACATCAGCAGTCTTATTCCACAAACCAGGAGAAATGCTACCGATGTGGAAAGGCCCACAAAGCAACAGACTGTCCTTTCAGGGAAACCAAATGTCATATATACGACGGGCTTCTTTCAGTTTCCGTCTATCAAATCCACTCACAAGGCTTTGGTCGGCCCGAGGCTATAGTAGAAGACACTTGCCCAAGGTGCCACGCAGTGAGACTGAACCTGGAACCATGTGGTTGGTAAGCAAGCTACTTACCACACAGCCACTCTTGCGCCATGTATATAATAAAAGTTAAAATTGCAAGTCAATATTCAGGCTTCTTTTATAGAACCAGAAATACTTCAGGTTTGATCAATTGCTCATCCTTGCCTTTTAACTAATTAGCAAAGATGCCCTTACCAGCCCACAACAACACTAAACCCTGTCTTTTTCTCTTCCTATTCTATCACTACTACAATGGCCTCTGCTTTTCTGAACTAGCTATCATTTCCACCCTGGCCTATCTGACACATTTTCCCTCCTTCTTTCATAATCTTTACTGTGTTGCTGCATTTGGCCATGTACTTGTCCCTTTTTCTAATTCTCCCTCACCAGAGTTTTAAACCTCAGGAACTCTGTCCCTTACATTTTTCTTGCAGATATCATGATCATATGAATGCTGAAAGGTCTGCAGATGACATGGACTCTGACTATTCTTGCTGACTAAAGCATTAAAATAAAAAGCATTAAAATATTAAAATATAAACATTAAAATATTAAATATTAAAATATATATTTAAAGCATTAAAATATATATTTAAAATATATATTTAAAAATGTATTTCTATCTTAGATCTACAATAATTATGTTAGCACCCTTCAGAGAGAATAAGGAAATGAATGATTGATATTTCAAACTATGAGGGTTGGCTGGAAAGTTCATAGGCTGACCAAAATACCTTCATGGAATGTGTCCAAATGAGGTTTATTTTTCAATATAGTCCCCCTTGTGGTGCACACACTTCTTCTAATGGTGTTGCACTGCTTGGATTGCATTGGTGAAGAAGCTTTCCTTTCTCATGACAGCAGGGCGTTGAGAGAGTTTTGACTGCTACCTCTAGAAGGTCAACCAATTGCATAGATGTGCAATATGTAGATAGCAGTAGTGAAATATAAGAGTTTCTAGAACAATCAGTTGTGTGAACCAAGTTTTCTCTTTCGATCTAAAGCCATTTCACCTAATCTACGTTTCTAATTTGTTGATTGAAACTGTTGACACACCATACATAAAATACCCTCTTTAGGTACTGGTACCACAGAACTAAGGATATTGTTGTTTAGCACCATATCAGACCTTGTTTGGTCATTGTTCATAGTAGTGTTAGTAATATTATTATTAATGTTGTTTAATTGCAGGTCAGCTCTGATTGCAGAGACCTTTGAACTGTATATAATCTGTATATATAAGATTAAGTTCATCATATTTAATACAGTAGGGTGTAATTCAAGGGTGATTTTGCTGCTATTTCAAACAGGAATAGAGAATGTGTACAGGCCCCTTCAGATGAGAATTAATAGACAAAATGTGAGTGTAGTGTATTCAAATCCAGTAATTCATGATAGTACTACTACCACAGGGTGTGTCAGTTTTTTTAGGTCATTTGTATCAATTTACGAAAAAATTCATACCTCATTAAATAAAAGCTATATTTGAAAACAAAGTAGGACAAATAATCTCTAGAATCCTTCTATCACACCTTTTCAATGAATCCACGATTAGCATTAATGGCTGCTTCAATACTGGGCTGGAAGTGTTGACATGCCTAAATGAGATGATCTTTATCAATTTGGAACATAGTGCTGATTAAGGCAGACTTCAGAGATTGTATGGTGCTATGGGGATATTGATTGATGTCTTTCTTGACTATGCATCATGTTTCTAATTTAAGGCCCTGCAGTTTTCAAGGGAGGATGTTAGTTGATACTATTAACCCCAGTACTTGACTGATACTTTATTTCATTGACTCCCAGAAGGATAAAACAGTTGACCTCAACAAGATTTGAACCAAGAACACAAAAAGTTGATGACATACTGCAAGTAACTTTTTCCAATGTTCTAATGATTCTGCTAATCCATCACCTGTAATAAAAATGATTTCAAACATGAGTACAAAACTTCAGGTTTAACAAGAGGAATATAATTTAATCAGCATAGGACTCAACTGGTACCTGAAGAGGAAAGAATCAACTCTTTTGTCAAATGATGCAGCTAAATAATAATATGTAGCATTCTAACTGCTTTATCTATCAATTCTGCCAATCCACCACCACCTCCACCAGTAGTAGTAGTAGTAGTAGTAGTAGTAGTAGTGGAGGTGGTGGTGGTGGTAGCAGTAGTAGTAGTAGAGAGGAGGAGGAGGAGGTGGCGGTGGTGGTGGTGGTGGTGGTGGTGGTGGTAGTAGTAGTACTGGTAGTAGTAGTAGTGGTAGTAGTAGTAGTAGTAGTAGTAGTAGTAATGATAATAAAAGTGTTGCTAATGGTTTTTTTGTAATTATCAAATCCACCAGCAAATGGATTTCCCCTGAGCCATCATTAGCTTAATTAGATGATGACTCAACATCTTCTCCATCAAGTATTTCATGTTGCGTTAAGGGCTGATTTTATGGAATTGGAGTGTCACTCTATTTGTTAACATGGTGGAAAACAAATATGGATTGATGCTGATAATGGATGTAGAGGACAATATGAAAGCCTTGACTTCATATTTACTCCCAGTATTTAGGAGTTTTGTGAAGAGCTTTATGAATCAAAATATACACACATAAGTGTGTCAAGGCTGAGACCTGAGGTTCAATTCTAGGTTGATGGGATTTTTCACTTCACAAAACCTGCAATTATAGCCAATCTAATTCAGCATTGTAATATCTCACTTCTGCTTTCTTCCAAAATAATTCAGTTTGTGTCTTTTATATTTTGATTTCAAGCCTCAATAGAAGATAAGATTTTCACTCTTCCAGGGTCTGTAAAACAAATACCAGTTGTTCTGGTGTCAATTTTATCAACTATGCCAAAATTTGTGACGTGCTTATCTTAAAAATAACACTGGGGAATACAGTTTTCATTGAGTTAGATTGGACACTTGTTTTTGACTAATTTTTAGCTTCAGAATAAAAATACAGACCCCAGTTTTTCTGTATCCCATCAACTTGTTGAGCTATGTGATACCTTTGCTTTGTCTCAAAAAACCATAAACATATTGCATCTTACAAATTTGTGCTTAATTTACAGAATATTTAAAAAATTTACATACAATGGACAATAGTAAAACATTGCTTGACTAATGTTTGTACAAATTTATTTTATTCATACAAAGAACATTGTTACTGTAAGTCAAATGATGTGCAAGTTGTTAAGGTAAAAACTTACATTTATAGTTTTTTCTGGTGTGTTCAATCTGTGGACAGTTTTACTTAATGCTCCAACAATATTCAGCCATCATATTTATACCATTCCTCTATGACTTTCAAATCTCAGTGGAATCATTCACTTTGCTCATTGCTAATCTCACCAAGGTTTTCAGGGAAGTTAGCAAGATGGCTGTAGATGGTACAAAATATCACCATCTACAAGGAAGCCTCCACAAGATCATTCAGCCTCCTAAAAATACCAAACAGATCTCCTCTTACTGTCTTAAAAGGATTCACTGGACTTTGTAGTTATTGTAGTTACTGTATACATAAAATATGGGATGGTCATAACTGGAAAATCTTTGATCATAAGTTTTCTCATTCAGCTCTAGTCTAAATAACAACAACATCAACAATTGAATTATTGATAATATAAATGTTATCATTATTGCTATGAACAATAACTAAATGAATGCATCTCGATATAGTCACCCACCATGCTAAATATAGCAAGTAAATTCCCTTCAGATTACATCTTGCTATTACAAAAGAGGATACATTGAATATTATAGTCCTAGATATATTATGCCTGATTAAAGAAAAATATGAGTTATAGTCAATGCTTGAATGACTTTTATGAGAGGTCTGCTGGATCAGAGCTGCTTTTGGGGGAAACAACAGAGAAAGATACATGGATACATCAGATAATGTACTCCTAGAAAAACAACATGCAACATGTCTTGGATACCTTGCATCCATAGCTCTGTTGGGGTTAAACAGTAACCATGAAAGGAAACAATGTTTTAAAGGACAGATATGAAGAAAGTGATGAGAATAAGATGTTGTTAGGGTGTTTTCTTACAGTTTATTATAAAGTTTTTATTGTTTAGATCCAAGTCAGACCTTAAAGAGCAGACAGCCGGCTAGCCATTTACTGTTTTTACAAACATGGTTTATCTCTGACTACATTATCTGATATGTTTCCCCAACATTAAAAAAAACAAAAAAACATTAAAGTGTGATTTGACAAAGAGAGAGAGATTTGGCTACTATTCCTAGCATTCCAACCAAATGACTACTTAGTAACTACTTAGTAAACTGCTCTCAAGAGAAGCATTGATCCCAGTTAAGGAGTTGAGTAAACAAAACACTATCTTGATGAATATGAACAGGTGTTATTGATTTTACAGTGTCTTTTTGAGTTTCCATAAAAATAGCAGGAATAACTGAAACAAAACTAATCAAATCTTTCGAATGAACCATTATGTAGCAACATTTTAGCCATTGCTTTTTGTGTTTAACACTCTCTACTGCCAAATATCAAATAATGTTTAATACATTATGTACATGTTTAGCATTTTACAGACAAATACCCAATAACGTTCAATTCAATACTTATGTAATTAACACCTCTGTCAACCTTATACTTTTATATGTTTCAGTCATTTGGCTGCGGCCATGCTGGAGCACCGCCTTTTTAGTCAAACAAATCGACCTACTTATTCTTTGTAAACCTAGTACTTATTCTATTGGTCTGTTTTGCCAAACCACTAAGTTACGGGGATGTAAAGACACCAACATTGGTTGTCAAGCGATGATGGTGGGGATAAACACAGACACACAAACATACACATATACACACACATACCATCTTCTACCAAAATACACTTGAAAATAATTATAAGTTTTACATATTGGTTATTTTTTTAGCCTCTGTTCAGTCTTGATTGAACACACCTATGATCAATGACATTCTACCTGTTCCCATCCTATCTTTATTCTGGCATAGAGTATACAGTACAACATCCAATGTGTTCTTGCTATTTTCAGCCAATAAGATGTGGTCTGAAGTTTTGGTTCCTACTTCTAGCAAGTTAAACAACCTTGCTGAAGGTCTGTTGTTAGCTCAGGATCTTTCCCTCCTTACACCAGTGTAAATATATAATGGAGGAAATATTAAAAAAAAAAAACTGGATCTGTTTCTAGGAAACCAGTTTCCTTTGACTTCAGCTGTTTTTAAATAGTATTTTTATAAACAACAAATGCAGAATATTTAGGAAGTTTACATCATTTGAACATCCCCATGTAAACAAATTCTATGTTTACAGCTAATTTTATTTATTTATGTATTCACTTCCTGCAGTATGGTTATTCTCATTAGATTTTGTTAAATTGCTATATCACATGCTGTCAGAAACACAAAATAATAAATCTTTACAAAATTAAATATTTAATCCTACTTAACCTTTTGGAAAATCTCCGCGCTGTCTAAAAATAAACGAGTTTCTTTATTTTATAAAAATTTTTGTTGCTGTGAATCAGTTACACTGTGAATGAGTCATGGTGGCTACTGGAAACACATATATGCCATTAAACTGGATTTTGTTTGTGTGGCACCTTGGGCAGAGGTACCTTCTACTCTAGCTCCAGACTGATCAAAGCTTTGTGAATGGCATTTGCAGACAGAAATTGAAAGAAGTCTGTTGTATATGTGTATGTGTGTGTGTGTATATATATATATATATATATATATATATATATATATTGAGGTTATGAGAGGTAATGGTATCAAGAAGACCCAAAGGTGTCAGGTAATGCTGAGTAAGTGCTATGGACAGACTATAGTTAAGCGTTAAGTAATCATCGTATTACAATTTCCTTCACTTTTCAATGAATTGCAGATGCGTGACTATCTTTAGATACAGACACACATTTTTCTTTGTTTACTAAGGTCCCTAGGGTTTCTGCCCTTATACATACCTTCATACATCAATTTTACCTACACATAAATGCACATAAAATTACATAAATGTTAAATAGCAAGATGGTAAATGTTACTTAGCAACTTCATACTGGTAATCCCTCAAATGGGAAGACTGTTTATGTGTTTTGATTAATTCTTGATATAATATTTGCAATATTTTGAAAGGGTTTAATAAAATATCTCTAAGTTTACATATAGATTATTACTTTGATGTTGACCAACTGAAATCTCACTGAATGATCTCAACTGAGATTTTAATTTAAATGTAAACATTTGTATTAGTATGTGGGCTGGTATTAAAAGTGTTAATAAAAATATCGAACTGAACTGCAGATTTTGGAAGAGAAGATGAGCTGATTAGATTGACTATAGTACTTGACCAGTTTTTATTTCATTATCAATTGTGGAAAGGTGAAAGGTCATGTTAACCCCAGTGGGATATGAACTCAGAACAATAAAGAAATAGAACTCACAATGTCTCCCACTTTACTTCTACCGATCCCTGCCCCTTTTTGTTATATATTGATTAATTCTCTTGTTACTATATTTCTGCTGAAATATTCTGCTTCTATTAATTTTGGAAAACAATGAAGAACTTAGTAAAATATCTTTGTCATTATAAAGCTGGCATAAGGCAGCGAGCTGGCAGAATTGTTAGCATGCTGGATGAAATGCTTAGAGGTATTTCCTATTGCTACGTTCTGAGTTCAAATTCCACCAAGGTCAACTTTGCCTTTCATCCTTTCGGGGTCAATAAATTAAGTACAAGTGAAATACTGGTGTCAATGTAATCAACTAATCTCCTCCCACAAAATTTCAGGCCTTGTGCCTATAGTAGAAAGGGATTATTAAGCTGGCATTTGAAACATAAATTAACAGGAAATTTTGAAGGAGGGTTTTAATTTAGATCAGTTTAACCATTTTGTTACTCAATTTTTGTTGAAATACACTGCTTTTGTTTCCATTTAAAAATAATGAACTATCTAATAAAATAACATTGTCATTTTTAAGCTGGTATTTGGAACTTAAACTTATATGAAATTAAGAGGGGAGGTTTTAATTTAGATCACTTCAACCCTTTAGCATTTAAACCTACCATATCTGGCTCAACTATTCTATCTGTTTTATGTTAAAACCAACTAAATATGGTCTCTCACTCTCAATTCACAATGTCATTCTAAAAATAAACAATTACAAACCAAAACTCTAAGCTACAAGACAATGCATGATTAATTGAATATGCGTTATATTTGATAGAGTAGTCTGAATGCTAAAAGGTTAAAATGGGAAGTTCCTATCTTAGAATCAGAGACACTCCTAGGTAGGTTGATATCAAAAGAGTTGAACATGATTCATGACATAGATGCATGGTCACACATATCAATTATATCAACCTCAGTACTTACCTAGGATAATAGAAACAAGGGAAATAACTCAGAGTGACCAGTGACATGTATTTGAACAAAGTAGATAAATACATGCATATCAAATACTATACAATATAAATTCGCGAAATTGTGATGACACCTGTGCCCAGCGTCACCTTCCTGGCACCTGTGCCAGTGGCACGTGTAAAGACATTCGAGCGAGATTGTTGCCAGTGCTGCTGGACTGGCTCCTGTGATGGTGGCACGTAAAATACACCATTTTGAGCGTGGCCGTTGCCAGTACCGCCTGACTGGCCTTCATGCTGGTGGCACGTAAAAGCACCCACTACACTCTCGGAGTGGTTGGCGTTAGGAAAGGCATCCAGCTGTAGAAACTCTGCCAAATCAGATTGGAGCCTGGTGTAGCCATCTGGTTCACCAGTCCTCAGTCAAATCGTCCAACCCATGCTAGCATGGAAAGTGGACGTTAAACAATGATGATGATGATGATGATGATGACCTCTGCCTCTAGAGGATGTATCATAATTACCAAATGGCAATTAAGACAAGCTCCACTTGGGAAGGGCAGACAATCTTAAGATTGTAGAATGCTCCAAAGTTGATATGCCATCAAGGAAAAGGACAGGGTTAATGGCCTGCCTCTTCTAGTGAAGCTGGTCTTAATTGCTATTTGGTAATTATGATATATCTTCTAGAGGTGAAGATAATTTTAAGAAGTCAAGAATTTATTTTGTATGGTATTTGATATACTTGTACCTGTTTTGCTGACCCTGGGATTATGAAAATCAAAAATTGATCTCAGCAGGGCTTGCTCAGAATGTACAGAAAATATGTGACAAAAATGTTTTTCTATACTTTTCTTTTACTCATCTCTTTTTTTCTTCTTCTTCTTCTTTTGTAATACAGAGGTGAAGGGTTCCAGTCTGGTATTTACATCATAATGGTACTGATGCTAAGGAATTGCAGGAAGATATTCATCAAACTTTTAGCAACCATATACATGGTATTAATAATATATTCAGTGATAAACTATAATTCACGTTGTCGTACCACTATGCCTGATGTTCTTGATTATCGATATTTAAGTGATCCAATATATTTTAATAAATGCCGCATTGATTTTCCTGCTTTGGGTAAGTTGAATTTTCACACCAATTTTTAAAGTATCATCTTTTAAATGATGGGATTTCTGTGAAGAGAGGAATTGATTTTCCCACTATGTTGCTATTCACTTGCTATGCAAGTACATCTCCGTAATTTGATCATTATATTCTTTATTATAAATGAGCTTGGCATTCTTTTTACTTTACATAAAATATTCTTTACATTCTACTGTTGTTTTATTGTCATTTATTTACAAGTGTTATGAATTTTATAGTTACAATATTTTTCTGGGAGTAAATTATGATTTATAACATTACTACTGTGGGGAACTTTTGCTCTGCTTTATGAGTTTTCATTTTATGAGCGGTTTCCACAAACAAGTTAACTTGTATACTGAGGCATTACTGTACTTTATTTTGTAAAAGACAGCCACACTAACTTCATTAAAGAAACCTCTATGCTATCCCTTAACCTGTTAGAACAAACAACCAAATCTCACTCATATCAAACCTTATCCTCTTCAAACAAAAAAGATTAGGTAACATACGTCTGGACACCTGAGAAAGAAAAAGAAAACACAATTATCACATCTTCTCAATCAGGACTAAATTAAGTCTAAACAACAATAATACCTGCATTTTCTGCTTTTAACATTGGTAGAATCATTACAGCAGCAGACAAAATCTTTTGCCATATTTAACCCTTTATATTCTGAGTTCTCTTTCTGCCAAGGATGACTTTGAGTTTTATACTCCTGGGGTTGATAAAAATAATCAAACTATACCTCCTTGCCCTTATTTGAAGTCTTGTGTCTATACTATTAATCAAT
The DNA here is from genome assembly GCF_046866305.1 of Octopus bimaculoides. Taxonomy (NCBI): domain Eukaryota; kingdom Metazoa; phylum Mollusca; class Cephalopoda; order Octopoda; family Octopodidae; genus Octopus; species Octopus bimaculoides. The sequence continues at coordinate 85,894,283 of NC_142937.1, read as the reverse complement.
ATCTTAACAATTCTATTTACTTTGTTATTAGCTGCTCCTAAAACAGAAATAATCCCCAGCACAACCACGACATTTACCAGTAGCGAAAGCAAATAAACCCCACGCGCAACCACCCTCTCTGACTAACAAGAGTACAATCGAGATGTTCTTTTATTGTTCTGTTTTATAGAAAATTAAAAACGTAAATAATTTTTAGCGTCAGTTGATCTTGGTGAGAAAACTATTGTAATAGTTTTCTCACCAAGTATGGATCTTTTGATTAGTATTGTCTGCAATGGATGGGCCTTCACTTAAGATATGTTTTTGTTTTGTCTGTTTTTTGATGATGATGATGATGCGGAGGATGAAAACGGAAGAGATTTGATTGTATCCTACAAGACTTAGTTAAAGGAATGTCTGAAAGGGAATTAAAGAGAAATTGTCATTATAAAATAAAGCAAAACTATCCCATAAACGCTTGGCTTAATAAATAGCAATAATGATTTCCATCTTTTCACAAAGATAATGTTGGGGATATATATTGGATGAAATCAACCTCCAGATATAACTGGTAGTCATTTTATCAACTTCAAACTAAGTGTGTATGTGTGTGTGTGTGGGAATGATGTGGTGGCAGTGGAGGTGGTTGTAATTGTTGTCTAACCCTAAATCAGCTCTTAACAACAAGATCTACTATGAAATATTGTTTCAATTATGACCTTTTCAACTTTTATTCAGATACACATCTTTTCAGTTTGGCTACCAATTTTCGAAAATTCAAAGTTTATTGAAAATTTTAAAATTTGGTACATTAATGTAGTTTTCCAAGCTGAATCACTTTTTTCAGAAAATTTTTTTAAATAGTTATACAGATTTAAAGTTTGATTATTTTCACCCAGTCAGAAAACAGGATTTGTAAGCGGACATTTTATTCAAGCTATTAAAAAGGCCTCTGTGTAGTTGGATGACCTACTAAATATAGCAGCCAAATTTCTTGCATATCACTGTTTTACAACCAACGAGGGAGCCACTTGACATCTTAGAAATAGCCACCAGTTCTTCCTCAAATCTCACTCTGTTGCTGACAGTTACATTAGGTAGGTTACACTATATCTGAAAATAAGACAGGATGATCATGACTGGAACATTTTTAATTCAAAGTTTACTCAGTCAATACTGTTGTTTGTTGTTGGCACTCCATCGCTTATGACGTCGAAGGTTCCAGTTGATCCAATCAACGGAACAGCCTGCTCGTGAAATTAACGTGTACCCTTAACGTAATTTTCGGGGATATTCAGCGTGACACAGTGTGACAAGGCTGACCCTTTGAATTACAGGCACAACAGAAACAGGAAGTAAGAGTGAAAGAAAGTTGTGGTGGAAGAGTACAGGAGGGTTCGCCACCATCCCCCGCCGGAGCCTCGTGGAGCTTTAGGTGTTTTCGCTCAATAAACACTCACAACGCCTGGTCTGGGAATCGAAACCGCGATCCTATGACCGCGAGTCCGCTGCCCTAACCACTGGGCCATTGCGCCTCCACTCAGTCAATACTAACCTCTGGTTAAACAACAGCAACAAGCAATTCTTGCCAAGGAGTTCTTTTTCTTTGCCTTCTCACTGATTAACAAAAAAAAAAAATTCCTAAGTGAGTTTATTCTTTTTCTTTATTTTCAATTTAGGTATTAAAAAAATTGATATTTTCAGTGAACCTGAGATAAACCTTATTCAAGAAGAAAACAAACAGGTGAAACTTGGCGGAAGTTGGAGACCAATGACTTGTGATTCTTGGCAGAAAATAGCCATTGTGATTCCATATCGCAATCGCTGGAAACATCTGAAAATATTACTCAACCGTTTGCATCCAATGCTCACTCGACAGAAAGCTGACTACCGAATATTTGTAATAGAACAGGTGGGTGATCTAAGGAATCTTCAGGTGGATGTTCTCTAGCTTTTACAGGACAATTAGGACACCAATGAGGACCTAATCAGGATGTGGGATGGGCTGGGGGTCAAGTCAACCTTGTGGAGTTCATTCTAATATGAACCATGTTTAGGGGAGAGTTTAATTTCAGATGTATAATCTGAAAGTAAAAAAAATAAAATCATTAATTATGCATGCTTTCCCTCATGCCTCCATTTATGCTTCTGAGTATGTATGTTTGGGTATGTGTGTTTGCATGCATATGTATGTGTGTGTTTGTTTGCATGCATATGTATGTGTGTGTGTGCGCACACATGTGTGTGTATGCGTATGTGTGCACATGTACATGTATATATCCTTATGTATAGGGAGAATTCACAAAAAAAAAACAACAGACGAAGACAGGCGGTGTAGAAAACAAACAGATGTATTAGTATAATGCTCGGGAATTGAAAAAGTCTTTAATGTTTCGAGCGTACGCTCTTCAACAGAAAGGAACACAGAAAGAAACAAGGAGGGAAAAACAAAATGTGTGTAGTGGTTATATCTAGCTATATATCCTTATGTGTGTTTGTGTAAGCTTGTGCTTGTATGCTTGCATGTATGTGTGTGTGGGTGTGTGATTAAGAGACATCTAATCTATGTTTTTGTTGTACAAACCCCAGGTCAGCTCCGATCCAGCAACCCGTGACCAAAGACATTCTAGTTGTGATTAACCTCTTTTCAGATTGTGTAATGTAATATACTTTTCCTTTTAAAGATAGTAAGGTGTGGTTAGTGAAAGATTTGGCTGCTAATTTTAGCAAATCGAGTAACTATGTTTGTCTTTGATTATGCTACTGATATGTGTGTGCATGTGAATATATATATATATATATATATATATATATATACATATATATATATATATATATATTTGATGAAGTTAACAATGTGTGTACATAAGGCTGTTTAATCAATGTGAATGCAAGCTGAGATAAAAAAAATCTTCAAAGTTCTCAGATTTATTTTTCCTCTTCTTTCTTCTTTCTCTTTCTCTCTTTCTCTCTCTCTCTCTCTATCTCACTTACTCCCGCTCTCCGTCTTTCTTTATCTAACTTATGCTTCCCCACACTGGTTTTTCATTGTTATTTTTCTATATATTCCTTGGAAAACAAACTTATTTTCCCCCATGCTTTCTATCTCACTTTCTACTTTTCTCACACTTTTTCTCTTCCTCTCTCTATTTCTCTCTTTCTTTCAATGACTCTCTCTCTCTCTCTCTCTCTCTCTCTCTAGTTTTCCCATGTTCCTTACAAGACAAGATAAAATCATTTTGCTTCCATTTTTTCCTTCTATAAAATCTATAACAAACTCCAGTTACGTTTCCTATTTTAAATTCTGCTACCAACAGTCTATTTATACCAATTTTGTACCTATTTCCTTAAATAACCATATATTTTCTACGATTATTATAGGTGCAAGCATGATTGTGTGTTAAGAGCTTTGCTTCCCAAATACATGTTTTTAGGTTCAATCCCATGGGCAAGTGTCTTCTACAAGTGAAAGAAACCTTGTGTGTGTATATATACTACACAGGCTCCAATCTGATTTGGCAGAGTTTCTACAGCTGGATGCCCTTCCTAACGCCAACCACTCCGAGAGTGTAGTGGGTGCTTTTATGTGCCACCGGCATGAAGGCCAGTCAGGCGGTACTGGCAACGGCCACGCTCAAAATGGTGTATTTTACATGCCACCTGCACAGGAGCCAATTCAGTGGCACTGGCAATGACCTCACTCGAAAGTTATTTTCACGTGCCACTGGCATGAGTGCCAGTAAGGCGACACTGGTAACGATCACGTTCAAATGGTGCTATTTACGTGTCACTGGCACGGAAGCCAGACAGCTGCTCTGGCAATGATCACGCTCGGACGGTGCTCTTAGCACTCCACTGGTACAGGTGCCATCACAATTTCGATATATATATATATATATATATATATATATATATACACACACACTGGGCTTCTTTCAGTTTCACTCTAGAAAATTCATTCACAAGGCTTTAAATATATCACTGATTGAAAGAAGTAGAAGAAAAGGATAGAAAATATTTTTTTAATGTATTTTACTAGAGGAATACTTATGACTTTTGACAGGGCCTCTGAAACTGCTGAGAGGAATTAGTGGCATGGATTTATCTTAGGATCATAGAATACTTACAACAAAGCAGTCTCTGCTAATGGCACCGAAGGTGTTGTGCAGTGGAGCTGGAATTGTTTAGGCAGCTGATAGACAAACCCCTTCTAACAGGCTTTTGCACTGTTTCATTTTATCAATTTTCATTCACAAAGTTTTGAACTAAGGCTGTAGCATATAATGTTTCCAAAGAGCAGCGCCACCTGATGCACACACACACACACACACACACACATGCACACACACACACACACACACACACACACACACACACACACACACACACACACATATGCACAATAGGCTTCTTTCAGTTCCTATTTACCATATTCACTCACAAAGCTTTGGTTGACCCAGAGCTATAGTAGAAGACACTTGCCCAATGTGTTATGAAGTGGGATTGAACCTCTAAAACTTTATGGGTGGGAAGCAAACTTCTCAACTAGACAGCCACATCTGCACTTACAAAATGAAATGTGTGTATGTGTGTGTATGTTTGTGTGTGTGTGTGTGTGTGTGTGTAAATACCAATGAGGGAACTTAAAACCTGCTTCCCTTCAAACAAAGTCCTTTGTTATGTACATGCTGCAACATGTTATAGGCATTTGTCGCTTTATCAAAAATCCAGTGAACCAGTGATTAATTAATTTTTTGAAAATTTGTAACCAATGATGCTTTGGTTCATAAACTGAAATATAGAATTAATAAAAAGGAGTAAATGAAAGAAAAATCTGTTGAATTTCAAACTGTATTTTATTTGCTTTCTTTTTTTATATTTATTTATCTATATCTATGTTTCTTTTCCTCTAATTTTAGAGTGGAATTAGTACATTTAATCGAGGTAAGCTGATGAACATTGGTTACTTGGAGGCCCTTGACTATGACAGCTTTGATTGTTTTGTATTCCACGATGTTGATTTGATTCCAGAGAATGACAAAAATATATATTTATGTGACCAACATGCTAGACATTTGGCATCAGCAATTGATGAAATGAGATACCAGTTAGTATTTTCAGGATTTATTTCTTTAACCTGCATTCATATTTTTTTATTCTATACCAAATGATATTTTACATGTGGGTGCATATGTGAACATGTATGTGTGTTTGTATATATATATATATATATATATATATATGTATGTATATGTTTCCGTGTACATATCCATTTACATCTGTTTTGGACAGGTTGTAAAGATCCAACTCATTTCTGATTTGAAGTTATAATCCCCTTAGACAGGTTGAAGAACCATAATCTCACTCATATATTCCTTTCTCAGTGTTATTTCTATGGCTGGATGATCATTTTATCATCAATCACTTTACAGAGAGTACTTGGTATATTTCAATATGGCACCAACACTTGAGAGGTTGTCATGTCCTCAATAACATTAAAGAGATCTTATGACTCTGCAGTGGCTCAATTTGTTCAAGATGATGCGACTAAGAAGAATAAATAGATAAGGGAGTGTTGGTGAAAGGAGCAAGTGTTGGGAAGGAGTAACTGCTCTGAAAGAGTAACTGCTCTGGAAGAGTAACTGCTCTGGAAGAGTAATGGAAGGGTGACAGTAATGTCAACTACACACTTATAAGTATGAAAGTGAGATTCAGTAATGGAAAGTACTAGAAATGGGAAATGGCAAGCAAGAGTGATTGATGTCATCAACAAATACTCTGTGAGGGAGTATTGGTAGGCAGCCAGCAAGAATAATGCTGGGCCTTGTTATCACCAATGATATCTCCTGACAAAAGGACATCCTCACATTGCATTCACTTTGAGTACTTGGCACTTCTTTATCCAGCTGTCATTTTTGTTTGCATCACATTTCCACATCAGTACAGTCTTCATTCTTGTCTACTCATATCCAGCTTTTGTCTCAGCTCACTTTTGCATTCCATAGTTCATGCACACTAACATCATACATCCTGTGAAGCATGTTTACATTTCTTCATCATCTTCACAAATCCTTTTCATTTAAAGTCCATGTCTCACTGCCATGCAGCATTGCATTGTGTACACTAGCATCTTACAATATAACTTTCTTTCTGAGAGAGAAGCTTTTATTGTCAGCAAAAATAATAGCTCCCTAAATTTTTGCAAACTTGTTCTTACACTAGCCACTATGCTTTCAAAACATCCAATCCTGCCACTAATTAGGTGACCTAAATAACAAAACCGATCATCTCCCTGGGAACCTTTTTTACATTTCAGAGAATCTATTTCCCATGTGCTTCTGGTATTTATAACCTCTGTATACCTGTTGTATATGAATCCTATCCTTTCTGTTTGTCTGCCTGTGATACCACTACATTGCTTATGTGTTCTTTGTTTAAACTGGCTACACTGATTAGAATTTCTATTTAATCTTTTTCTGCATATGGAGTGTGACCATTTCTCTAGTGATGCCAATATCTTGTCTTCTTTTCTGCTTCCTAAAGTTTTAGTCTTTGCTAAGTTTACTTTGAGGCTTCTTAATTCCAGCTTTTGCTTCAAAGTCTTCTCTAGGATCTTTCTGATTTAGCGGACGCCACTTGTTTTCTTAACGAAACACTTTCAAACTTGGGTAGAATGTGTCATCCGCCAAATCAGAAAGATCCCTTCTCTAAATCTACTTCAGATTCAGCTCTGAGGTTGTCAGAATATATGAGTTTACCTGAACAGCAGGCCTTCAACACCTCTTTTACGGCTTGGTTGGCTATAATTAGCAAGAAGGGACTGATAACTGAGATTTAATGAACCTCCATCTTCATTCTATATTCATTACTGAACTCATTGTTGATGCTCACTAACTGTACCACAGTACATAGGTTGTATGATCCTCACAAGCCATTTGTCTACTCATCTCCTGACTTTCTTAGTGACATCAAATCACAGTGAGAGGCCTTGTCGAGGCTTTCTCTAGATTTGATGGATACTAAGTACAGGAACTTACTCCTAGCTAAGTATTTTTTCTGTGGCAAGCTACTTACCACACAGCCACTCCTACGCCTATTAAAAGAAAATATATATTTATATATATAATGTATGTATGAATATATGTGTGTGTGCGCATGTGTGTGCATGTTTGTGTATATGTAATGTATGATATATATATATATATACATATATATATGCATATGTGTGTGTGTGTGTATTTTTAATTACTGTTTTCTGGAAAAGATTTCTTTAACTAATGTTTACTTTTGGTACTCTGTGTTTCCAGTGTGATGTTCTACAACTATGCTGGAGGCGTCATTGCTATCAACAGGGAAAATGTAAAGAAGATCAATGGTTATTCCAACTTCTACTGGGGCTGGGGAAATGAAGATGATGACCTCTCAGCACGGTAAGTCTTTCACTGTTCTTGTTGTTCTTTAATTTCAGGTCGTTTCTGGTCAAGTAAAATTATGCTCCAAGCTATTCGAGATATATTGTATCTAGGATTACACTATTCACATTATTCAATGTGTCCTTTATTTTTTTTTCTAAACGAAAAACCTGTTTGCTAATTTGCTACAAATTGCTATTTGTTGCAAATTAGCAAACATATACAGTTTTTCTTGTTGGTTTACTTTTTCACCTTGTTATAACTGTTATTTAGTCTTTAGTCATCACTGATCCAGCACACAACCAAATGCATTCCTACCATGACCATTCCATTCTTTTTAAGGATATCTTGGACTGCATTATAGAGTATTTGCTTCCTTTTTTTTTTTATAATACAGTCAAGCGAGAATAAGATTTGACTACTAATTCTGGCAAACCAGGAAAACATGTAGAAGCTCCCATGTCTTTTACCTTTATTTCTTAATGGCTTAATCAGAAATGGAAGGTGAGCATTCAAAATCATTCTGAAACCAATAAGAAGAAGGAAGGACATTATCTTCAGACCAGAGACTTGGTTAAAATGCTTGCAAGAAAGTAGACTCTGCTAAAGACATCCATGGGCCAGGTGGTGGTACTAAATTACATGACAGATTAAGTCTGCATGTGATACAGTCTTTCCTTACCATTCTGAATCCTGACTGGTTCTGTATCAGTCACATCTAATGTTTCACCAGCTGCACTCTGTATTTATTCTTGATATCACCAACAGCACCAGTGCTAAGATGTATTATCCCTTACCCTTTGCTTGGACAACATAAGCGGGATGGAGAGAGGAGACCTGCTGCATTGGTAATTGCTGGTGGTTCCGTGAAAACTAGCCTGGCCTGTATCCCTGGAGATGAAACTCAGATATTGATTCACTACTCTCTCTTGCCACAGTCTGCAGCAAGGCTTCCCAGGTATAGTCTTATTGTCTCACAAAATATACTAGTACCAAAGAGATGAAAAGAGAAAAATATCTAGGGTTTATTTCAGTAGATCTAATGATCCAGGGGCCTATAATTTTCCCACTCAGCTATCAGTCACACACACACACACACACACACACACATACACTAAGGGTAAACGTTGTATTTCAAAATGAATCTGATAAATGATCTTGCTTTCATCTTTTGTACTTTTTTTTACTCTAGGACAAAGAGTGCTGGATTACTACTAACAAGGCCACCGGAATACATTGGCAGATATAAAATGGTTCGGCATGTGAAAGACAGTCGAGCAGAACATGGGTAAATGATGAAATATTTATGCACACACACACCCACACATGCGCATGCACACACACACACATACGCATGTGCATGCACACACACACATGCATGTGCAAGCACACACACACATGTGCATGCATATGGCGGTGAGCTGGCAGAAACATTAGCACGCTGGGCGAAATGCTTAGCGGTATTTCGTCTGCTGCTACATTCTGAGTTCAAATTCCGCCGAAGTCGACTTTGCCTTTCGTCCTTTTGGGGTTGATTAAATAAGTACCAGTTACGCACTGGGGTCGATATAATCGACTTAATCCGTTTGTCTGTCCTTGTTTGTCCCCTCTGTGTGTAGCCCCTTGTGGGTAGTAAAGAAATAACACATATACGTACACATGCATACACAAACACAGATACACACTTATTGTCAACTATATAAAGTACAAATAAATCCACACATGCTATATGCTTCGCATACACAAGACCAATTGGTGCACCAATCAGTCTTGTAGAATATGGAGAGCATTTGTAGAAGAACAGGATGTGGAATAGTATCTCCTGAAATAACTATGAGTTCCAGCCTTTGACTTGCTGACTCAATAGCAGACCTGGCATATAAAGATTGTTCCTTCTTGTGTAGATGCTGCATGTGAATTGCTAGTTTTGTCCATTCACAAGAATTACAAGAACAAAGCTTAAGTGGAGGTGGATACCATTGGCCAAAGACTCGTATGTGTTTCAGGAGCAACATGCAAAAAGGTATTAAAAAGTGTTAGGGTCAAGGCACATCCTTGCTTGACTCTGCTCTTCACACCAATTTCTTTGAAGATAGGTCCTTCGTACCATCATGCAGAAACCTTTCAATGATTAACAGCTGGAACAGGCAATAATGAGTGAAAACTGATCATCTCTAATGATGAGGTCAAAGGCTTCACTTAAGTACAACTATTTGATCAAAATCATTACAGCCATGAACGTCGGGTGCGTCCAGTTGGGGTATCTAGAACTAACCTAATTATTTAATATGTTCTTTTCTTTTTAAAGATTGTAGGTATTGACTTAAAAGAGATTTAGCTGCTATTTAGAAATGGTCAAGCAACTTCATAGAGGCAGCCTTGCTGTTAGTGTGTGTGTGTGTGTGTGTGTGTGTGTGTGTGTGTGTGTATGTGTTTTATATGCTTATGTGCATGTGTGCAAGCATGCATAAACACAGATACCTGACTATCAATGCCATCAAGTGAAAATTAACTCTAGGTTTATTCTTGCAGAAATGAACTATTCTTAAGTTGGCGGAGCCGGTGGTCAGCTGATGGCCTGAATGACCATGAAGGAATGAATTATACGGTTGTGGCTAGGGCTAACAGACCACTCTATACCAACATCACAGTTAATATCGGTAGAAGCACAGTTCCCAAGAAGCAACCAACTAATCCAGTCCAGGAGAGTCTTTGGTGGTATGTATTGATGTCTTCAGAACCAGGGCAAGGATTTTCATCTTTTAATTTACCATTCAGGGTTAAGAAAGTCATCTTTTCCTCTGCTTAAAAGTCACAAATTATGATATCATTAGATATTAATTTGCAAAATATCTAAATGTGAACATGCTGCAGAGTCAGTTACTGTGCAAGATATCATCTGCAGGTCTAGACATCAGTTTCATGGCAAAAGAGGGAGTCTCTGTATGATAGGGTTAGGGTTATGGTATTCTATTGGACTCTTGAGATAGATAGATAGATAGATAGATAGATAGATAGAGAGAGAGATAGAGAGAGAGAGAGAGAGATACATGCACACACACGCTGCACACGTATAACAAAAAATATTGAGCAGTAATATAAAAATTGCAATTGCATTTTATGTGACTTCATTGGTGAAAAAGAGTAACCCATTTATGATTATCTGTTTCCATCTAGGTGTATACAGTACACTCAGCTGTATAAATAATGTTTAACGTAAATGTATAAACATGTGTGTGTAGGGGTGTAGATGTTACAGATTTCACTGGGTGATTCATGTAGTAAGTAGAAAAAGTAAAATGTTTAGCTTCATTCATGTTATATATTAGTATTTTCCCCCCATTTTAGATGTGTTTCTGACATATTTTGTTTGGTATTATATCCAGACATCTCCCAGATTCAATGCTAGCCTAACTCAGGAATGTCACTAAAAGACAAATAAGAGAATACAAATTTGTGACTGAGAACCTTCTTTAAATGTTAACAAAGGTATTTAAAGGGGATTTAAAAGGAATAACTTTTTTTTCTCTTCATTTAAGATATTGTATATAAAAAAATGATATTCTTAGTTTTAAATTTCCCTTTTCAGAAAATACCAGAAAAACCCATAGCCTATGATTTTCTTGAAACAATGTGCGTCTATGCAAAATTTCAACTGCTTAGACGTGAAATTGCGACTTACTTCTTGGAATGTACATTCATTCACATTTGTATAAAAAAATGATATTCTTAGTTTTAAATTTCCCTTTTCAGAAAATACCAGAAAAACCCATAGCCTATGATTTTCTTGAAACAATGTGCGTCTATGCAAAATTTCAACTGCTTAGACGTGAAATTGCGACTTACTTCTTGGAATATACATTCATTCACATTTGTATATTATGATAATTTTCTCCTATCAAACTCAAAGTAGACTCTCTTGCAGTTTTTGTATTTTGTCCTTGTAATGTTCCACATCTGTTACTCTTGTGGTGATAAAAGAAATTACTATCATTACACTTATTATATTGTATTTCAAGAGTGAAAAACTAGTAGGAAAAAAGTGGGGGCATAAAAATACAAAGTTAACTCAGACAAAAACTTTGCCTTTCATCCTTTCAGGGTCGATTAAATAAGCACCAGTTATGCACTAGGGTTGATGTAATTGATTTAATCCTTTCCCCCAAATTTAGGCTTTGTGCTTCCAGTAGAAAGGATTATTATTATTATTATCATTAATTGTTTTCTTTTTTTTTTTGCAGGTTCTTTAATTTTTACTATCCTTAACTTGTCTAGTCTAATTCCACCAAAGACTGCCTTGTATCACAACTGAACATTACCATCTGATGTAAGCAAAAATATTTTTTCTGTTTGTTTCTTGTTCACTCACTTTCATCTCCTGATCTCTCTAAAAGCAATAAAACAACAGACTCTTTAACCTCCTCTGTTACCACCAATATAGCCACAAAATTTCAGGGAAACGAGTGATGGTTCCAACACTAGTTTTGAGTGAATATATTAAAGGCAAGTTTGTGAGATTGTCAGTGTGGTTTTATTACTGACATTGTTAGTAAAGGGCTCAGCCTAAAATTTCAGGTAATTCTTCTCTTTACAACATATCAACAGAGTTCACAACTTGTCCTTTTTTTTTTTTTTTTTTTTTTTAATTACAACTGGGTGTACATCCTTGTTTTAATAATAATAATAGAACATAACAAGGCAGCAAAATGGCAGGATTGTGAGCATGCCAGGTAAACTGCTTTGTAACATTTCGTCCGTCTTTATGTTTGGAGTTCAAATTCCACCAAAGTCAACTTTGCCTCACACACATATATACATGTATATGTGCATGTGTGTGTGCGTATGTGTGTGAGTATATGTGTGTATGTGTGTGTATATATATATATATATATATATAGTTTTAGGGAAAATAACTAAAACTACATATTTTATATATTTTATCTATAAAGCTCAATTTAATTTTAATTTTTTATAAATTGATTTTAATTCAGTTTTTACCTGTAATTTTGGATTTTGTCCCTAATATATATATATATATTATTTAAAAGAGTTCCAGCTCTGTCTGTTTTTTATGTTTTATTTATATTCTTATAAAATTAATGTGGGGTATAGAATATAGAATATATAATACAAACAGTAAAATGAAATGAAGTATTGAATGTCTTATTGAATATATGAAATATTGAGTATTAAATATATATAGGGGCTAGTATACTTTCCTGCTTAATAGCAATCATCAAGGTCCCGTCTGTCATGTATGTTTATATAATATACACATACATGCATGCATACATATATTTGTAAATATTAGAAGTATATATGTGTATGTGCATGTGTGTGTATATATGTATGCATATACATGTGTGTGTGTGTGTGTGTATATGTGTTTACATATTTTCATTTTTATTTAAAGTTAAGGCTTTAATTAATTCACTCTGAGGAGTGAAACATGAAATGAAGAATGTTATAAGTAACAAAATTAATGAGGTCTCACTATTGCTTAAAAATTTAACTCTACTAAATATAATACATATATATATAATACAGTTCTGCTAATTTGGTAGCCATGGAATATTGTGGGTGCAGATTAACAAATATGTCGACATACTGGAACTCAGTAATGAAGAAAAACCTAACTATAGATTTGATTTTTTTGGAGACCAGTTAAGTTCATGACTGCTGTTCTGTATTTTGAAGTTTATGAACCCTCACCAAATATAAACATACAAATCTCTGTGATATTTATATCTTTGTGTAACTTGTTTAGCCTTTCCAGTGATAGTTAACCCTGAATTTATCATCTACTTATGGATTGCTTTACATTAAGCTGCCTCAATAATATTTTGTCTAGCCTTGAGGGTTTTTTTGTTGTTTTTTTTTTGCTGTCTTCTGTTTACTGCACATCAACAATTTCACTTGTCTTTGAAATAGCCATAAATTACATTATGTTGTGTTTTTGTTTCTTAATATCATAAATTGTTGAAGGATCTACATTACATATTGTGATCTAAAGTTAAGCTGAAATTAGTAAACTAGTTAAATTAAGATTTAATGAATTTAAAATTATGAAGTAGGTGAAATCACCCAACTTTAATTGCACACCTAGTGAGACCTACTCGTCATTAATTCAGTTGAAAAGAATCATAGACAGAAGTGGTCATATGTGGATTGAGTGTCCAGAGTATGGTTGTTCCTTGCACAATGTGTTTTTTCTATTTTTTTAAAGAGTGCATCTAGTTCCATCTGTGTGTTCTTGAGTCCTTTTCACAAAATAAATCACAGTAGCATGGTATCATATCTAGAATACTTTTCTGTGCCATTCTACCACACTCCTAGTCAGAATCCTACACAGCAAACTGGTCCAGGATTCCCATTATTTTGTTGATGCTGTTACTGAAGAATTCATTACTAACAATTCTTACTGGTGTTACTGGCTCAGCAGTAAATATCTTGAATGTATTTCTGTATGAACTCTTGCAACTCTTCAATAGATAAATTCTTGCCTTGATAATCTGTTAACTCTTCCAGATCTTCCATATTGGCATTTTTGTATTCTTCATTCATTGACCTGCTCAAAGATGCCATTGATGACTGCTGGTATTATTTCTTGGTAAATTTTAACCAAGTCACTTCATGCTTCCAGTCATAACTTCTTCTAAACTCTATTTGTGTAGTTCTCAGTTACTTTATTCCAGGTTGCTTTGGTGTTATCTATAGATTTCAAGATATAGTAATCTCAGATAGATTATCTTACCCATCTGTTTCTTCAAGAAATTGTCTGAAAACGTGATGAAGGTAGTAGGTCTTGATATAAGAAATTACATCCTGCTTCATGGTTTCAAATAAAGAATTGGTGTTCAATAGTAGGTAACTGTTTCAACAAAATTGCAGATTTTGAGGATGTCAAAATTCTTGGAGTAAACTTATCAAACTTTTCTATAAACTCTCGTATGGATCATTTTGATCAGTATGTAGCTAATCCTTCCAAGTCTTGACGAGTCATAAGGTAAGTGTTGTCTTGGGTTTATGAAGTACTATATAAATGAGATATAATCCTTCCTCCTCCTCCACCTCAGATATCAAAGAGAATATGTCTGTAACAGACAGATTCTCATTTAGATTAATTGAACTTTGCAGTGCAAGTTAACCAATGAAATGCTTGAAATATTTTGACCTGTAAATACTCAAAATAAACACAGAATAAAAAAAAAATACTCAATACATGATGTATAGTGTATAGCAAGAAAAATACCCCTTTATCAATTGAATAATTAACCCATAAACTGCTAGGATTTTGTAACAAGAACTGCTGAGCCTATTTTGAGTAAAGATCAACATCGATCTATCACTCGAAAAAAATACTCAGTGTTCCTTAACACCATCTGTGATTGGCTACACTGTTTCTGGGGTGAAAGGGTATCGTGTGCATACATTATACGTCATCAAAATTAGGTCAGATCATGCCCTACTTCCGTGGCCACAAACATGGCCTGTTGCACTGTCGCGTTGGCCACTGAGGTGGCCTATCGCAGTTTATGGGTTAAACACAATCCTAATAAAGAACCAAAATTCCATTAAACAAACAAATTAACAGGTGATGGCAAATCAATTAATGCCCCATTTACAATTTGCAAAACAGGATGAGACGCTTGGCATGTTTTAAAACCTACCTAAATAACATCTCCAATGTATGAAACTATCAGCAGCTCACAACTATAAACTGTGTACGTTAACCCTTTAGCATTCAGGTTTCTCTGTTAAATGTAATGCTTATTTATTCATATTGATTATATTTAAAATGAAATTGTGGGATATGTGTGAGAGGCCAGATCTGGTCAGTCTGAACATAAAACAAATAGAATATTTGGGCTGGATATGGCTGGTTTGAATGCTAAAGGATTAAACAACACACACACACACACACACACACTAATAGCTTCACGCTTCACTATGCAAATCTAACAGCTACAATACTAACTTCAGTTAGTGAAGAAGAATGATGTATACAGACATGTTGATATTTCTGTTATATTAGCTGATAATTTTGTATATTTAAGTCATTATTTTACTTTCAGAAGAGTTAAGATATTATATACAGCCAACATGGAGCATGGCTGTTAAATGATGATGATGATGATGATGGTAAGGATATATAAATATGTATATCATCATCATCATCATTATCATCATCATCATCATCATCATCATCATCATCATGAGGGTGGGGGTCATCAGGTGTACCAGGCCAGAATGAGTTAAATAGTTCAGCCAGACACAATGCCATGATAGAATATAGGCTACTATAACATTGTCCAGTTCTTATTTATTTAAATAAAATCTTACTTATTTAAATAAAATCTAGAATCTGAGGAGACTGGTGAGGGTGTGTTGGTAATAAATCAAAAGAGAGTTTATTGAATGTCATTCAATAAACTTAATTGCTGTGAGGAGTAGAGAATCTAACATTTCAAACAGTTTCCCATTAACAGAGAATTGAAGACAAAGAAAGAAGTTGTTTGCTTTATCAGCAGCGGTCAGCTGCGACTGTTTGTATCTTTTTTCTTCTTATCTTTAGAAAATCAACCATTCCAAATATTATATCCCCTAATATAATAATGAACATAGTGTTTTTATATATTTGTATATATGTATTTATCCAGAATCATGCCGGACACAGAGGAGGAGAGAAAATAGTAATTCAGTGAAGGAGAAGTAGTGAGAGGAGTAATAGCCCTGACTGAGAGGGAGTGAGAGAAAGTAATAGCAATGAAAGAAAGGAAGGGGTGAAAAAAAATCAGCGTTTCAACTCTGTGTGAGTATATGTGCGTATGTGTGTGCGTGTACAAGGGAAGTATGTGAATGTCTGTATGTGTGATTATTACGTACCTTATTTTGTAACTTATTTATATATAAAATACAACAATTAGCCGTCATTACTGATGGCACATGGTCAGCTAGTTTGTATACAAAACCAGACCTTTTCTGCAATGGCCTTCTTAACATTTCACAGAAAACAGATATTTACTTAATGATTTTAAGAACAGAGCCTTATAGATTTATATTTCTATATTTGATACAATTTTCAACGTTTTTATTTTTCCCTTTTGTGCCATTAAATTGATTAAAATGTTTTAAAACAAATTATATCTATTTGCATTATTTATTGATATAAATTTGCATTGTAAATATTTGTTTTGAAAGAGTAACTTGAACAGTTACAAATAAATGTTAACTTTTAAAAAAATATATTTGAACAGTTTCAAAAGTATTTATATGTTAATGTTCACTTTTTATAAAAGGAAAAGACAAATCATATTGAATTATCATCTGTTATGAATAAAATCACTTTTCTACCTCTAAGTCATGTTTGTTTATTTCTACATAAAATCCCTTTTCGAACAGGGTCTTGTCTACTACTTTGGTATTATTTGCTTAAATGTAGTTGATCCACCTTTCTTGGGGGCAGACCAACAAGGAGATACTGAATTCAGTGCTACAAGATGAAGTAAAACAAACTATGCTGCTGTTTACAGTGGTCAGTTCTACAGCCATGGGATATACCTATTTAGAACTAATCAAACTTAGTTGCAAAGTTGAAGCAGTAGAAAAACCTATCGTTGGTTGCATCAACAAATAGTAAATATGAAATGCATTCGCAAAACGGAATTGATTAATTTGCAGCATGGAAGAGAAAACTGATATTTTTCAGGTAGAGAGTACTTCATCAGGAGTAAGAAATTATTGGTTATACTAAATTACATATATAGTTGTTTTGGTACTGAAGTGACGGAGAGCAAGAAGTGGTTTCTGCCTCTGTATGAAGTATAGTATTGTCACATGTCAGGAAAAGTTACTTTCAGTAGGTGGAAGAGAAAACTGAAGTGACAGCCATAAGCAATGAAGTTAGGGATTAGTTAAGGGGTTAATGGAGATGATGAACATAAATGGGAAGAAAAGACAGGGGTTTAGTGGGAAGGAATGTAGTCAAAGATCAAAGGAGGAAAAAAAAATAGTCACTGTCTGGCAGTATTGTTTACTTATATGCTTAGTTCTGTATCAACATTTCACATTGCAATTGTTGGGGTATGGTGGGAGGTTTTTCTAGTGTTGAAGAGAGAGAAATATGGTTAGTTAGGATGTAGCAATATTGCTTATGCTTTCATGTGCTCACCATATCAACCAAAATAAGAATTGTTAAATTGCCAATAGGTTAAAGAGAGGAAGGAAACTGGGACACATATATTATTATCTGGTTTTCCATAGTTGGAGGTACAGGAAGAGCCACAAGATGATTTCTCATATCAAGAGCTAATTAAGGAAGAGCCTGGATGGTTGAAATGTTGAGCTTTGATCTTGGTAAGTGATGGGGGTATTGTTCCAGATATCAAGGATATATTTGCAGAAATAATTTAATTTGTTGGCAAGTAATATTGTATACAAGGCTGATAGAGGTGCATTTTATGACTTGAAAGTGGATTTGTGGGGCTGGTTATGAAAATTCTGGTGATGACATCAGCCTCTTTGTGAGCAAGTGTCTCCATAACTCTAAGCTATTCAAATTCGAAAATCATTTCAAATGCCACCTCATCTCTAATTGATTACTCCATATAACTCTACAATTCTGGAATTGTAAACCAAAATCTTTTATTCCAAATCATAAAGGTGCCAGTTTCTGTTTACATCAATTTATATAGAGTAAAAAAAAAAAAATAAAAAAAGAGGGGAAAAAAAAGGAAAACAAAAAATTGTATTCTGTTAGCCAGCAGAATTAATCCTCAAGATTAACTTTAAATTAAAAAGGAGAAGAGAAAACATATATAGAAAGAGAACGAACGAAAAGGGTAGGTTGCGAACAAAATCGAAAGTTATGTTACCGTTCACAAAAAAATTCTAACGACTGTTTAAATAAACGAGACAACAACGAAAACTAATTCTTTAAATTAACATCTACATGTATTTAATCACTGAAACAACAACGCCAATGCAGGGGAAGTAACTCATTGTTATTCCCATATTTTTTTAACTCCATTTGACTGTCTTTTTAGCAGTATGTGCGTGTGTGCGTGCCTGCGTGCGTGCGTGTGTGTGTGTGTGTGTGTGTGTGTGTGTGTGCTTACGGGCTAATTCGTGTTGTCAATGGCAAATATTTTGTTGTTCTTTTATCGGTGGGTAGTAGGCGTATTTAAAACAGGAGTTTAATTTTTCTTATTTCTTTTAACAACAATTTATAATATTACATATGATATCGCTCAGCATATAGTGATCCTTTGTATATAGTAAAAGCTTAGAATTTTCAGAAAATCATTTTAGGTAATTCTGGTTTAGAACGAAAGTATATTGTGAGCAACAGCATTATTATAATTGTGTTGACTAGAGATTCGTAATTACAACGAAAATATAAAGAAACCGATAAAACAGAAATCTCAGCAAAAACCCTGCGGAAGAAGAGACAGGGAGTTATTAGGGAATTTTTATGAGACAATCTGCTGTGAACAACAGACTAGATCTATAGTTTGAACAAGGTCCAACCAGTTGGAAAGTGTCATGGTATTGGAATGGTACAGTAGATAGAGCTATAAAGGATTGTAGTAACGCCGTGCGCATGTGTAGTCTCACGCATGCGTGGAATTAAACAGCCAAGCGTTCCCGCTTAATTCTACCTCTTTTACGGTCGGCCGACCATGAGCATTGGACGTGTTAAGCTGTCTCTCTACATCTTTCGGACTTACACTCGACAGCTCGCTTGCAACTACATACCCACGTCCCAACAACTATGCTCACACACAACAGAAGCTGTAACAGCAAGAACTAAAGATGTATATATTTACCACCTAAATAAAGTGTTGTTTAAGTTGATAGTCTGGAGTTCAGCATTCCGTTATATTCTTTAATTTTATAGTAGGAAAGTCAGGTATACATCTAAAGATGTATAACCCACTTTCCTATACTGGTGACCCCCGACGTGATTCGAACACGCAGCCCGCTGAGCTGATATAACCCACTTTCTACTAAAGTGGTGACCCCCGACGAAGAAAAAACGCAGCATGAATTCTGGACTACCAACTTATAACTGGTGAACCCGACTAAAGAACAAATACGGCCATGGAGACCGAACTACGTAGTACCAACATCTCCAACCATAGTCAACACGACTCAACAAGAGCGGTTTTTATTCTCGCCTCTGTTAGAGTGGATTTTTCCACTCACGAAAAACAGACAGGAATTACGGCCTGCTTTTTATTATGTTCTTATATGTCGCATTCACACTCTCACATATACATACATATTTTATGCCACACAATAACTCTTGTTATTCATTTCATACAGTTGTTTTTTTTTTCTATCGTCTCATTACTGGTATTTACGAATTCACTAATGTTCGTAGTATAACGTAATTACTTGTATATCATCTTTGATATATATTTTGGTTTCAACCGTGTGACACGTTTAAATAAAAGGAGTCCTCTGTTATTCCATTCGTCACCATTTCTCCTTTTTGAGTTTGCACGGTCGTTTTTTCATCTTGGGTTAAGAAAATTTTTCTTCGAGGTTTTCGCTAATGGTCGTACAGAGATTTGTCTGTCGATCGTTCTGTAAAAGCGTACCTCTTCAAACACTCATCACCAAACAGCCTTTTCGCCACCAGCGTCGTGCGCCAACCAAGATTACCACCGTGACGACAACAATTACTACTACCAACTACAAGCATTCCCCCCGACGTCGCCAAGTTTCAACTGACTCATTACCACTGTCAACATAATTACCACCACACATACAGAACACAGCTATAGCAGTTCCTGCGCCAACGTCTTCATCAATGTACTCTATCTCGGTGTTTTGGGACTTTTCGCAGTCTATACTACAGACACTTTCACTTGTTCTGTGTTTTTTCTCACACACACACTTGTGCACTCATACATTTTCTTTCCTTTCAGGGAAAACAAACACTCAGACTTTTACATCGCGTGATTCCAGTTTCCTGGACAGTTGTCATCACGGTTGTTTTGTCATTGTCATTTCATTTATACGTTGCATGCATGTATTTCACAAGTGTACATTTCATTTCTTTGAATTTTCTTTGTGTGTGTTTGTACCACATCTTGTGGGTGGTTTTCAGTGGCCATCCTGCCTCAGGCGTTCTAACAGATTTCATTTATCGTGCGTTTCTCGCACTGGCGAGGGAGCTCTGTAGTAACGCCGTGCGCATGTGTAGTCTCACGCATGCGTGGAATTAAACAGCCAAGCGTTCCCGCTTAATTCTACCTCTTTTACGGTCGGCCGACCATGAGCATTGGACGTGTTAAGCTGTCTCTCTACATCTTTCGGACTTACACTCGACAGCTCGCTTGCAACTACATACCCACGTCCCAACAACTATGCTCACACACAATCAGAAGCTGTAACAACAAGAACTAAAGATGTATATATTTACCACCTAAATAAAGTGTTGTTTAAGTTGATAGTCTGGAGTTCAGCATTCCGTTATATTCTTTAATTTTATAGTAGGAAAGTCAGGTATACATCTAAAGATGTATAACCCACTTTCCTATACTGGTGACCCCCGACGTGATTCGAACACGCAGCCCGCTGAGCTGATATAACCCACTTTCTACTAAAGGATAATAGAGAGACTTAGAAAGATTGGAAGAGAAGCTTCACATCTGTTTAGTATACTTAGCAAGGAAGGAAGTCTAAAGTTAAGAGGGTTGTCAATATTCTGCGATGAGAAGATTAAAGGTGTGAGGTGTTCTGGATTGCAAGGTGGTGTATTGGTGTGAAGCAAGACATTCTTGGGGAAAAGTGAATTTGAAATGGCTGGTGCATTTATCCTTGCTGATGTTCAGAAAAAGGAGAAATCAATTTTCAGCCCCTTCCTGTTATAGCTTTTGAGACCATAACAAGAAATTCCATGTATTGGGAAAAAGCCTAGAATCAATAGACCTGCAAGTAAATCTAATTAAAACAATAGTTTTAGCAGGGTAGAAGACAAAATCCTATTGTCACCTGGGAATGACTATGCTAAACAAACAGAGAAGGAATAGGTAAGAATTCCATACAGTGTACTCAATTTAAGAAATGGCTGCATAAAATGTGTAAAAGAGTCACAGAATGGCTGGCAGCAAAGGAAGATTTCATAAATTGGAGATGCACCTAAGTAGTTAGATGTAAGAACACCGATGAAATAAATTCTTTAAAATACTTGTAAAGTTCCCCAGAAGTGGGTGATAGCTTATGTTACTGAGATGATCTAATTAGCAGCAGAATTAGATGTTCTAAAAGTATAGAAGTCAGAGTAAGAATGGAGAGGAAAAACTTTAGAAAACTATCCTCTCTTTTGGGAGAGAACTTAGAGAGCTATCAACCAGAGCTGACTTGGGGATTACACCAATTAAAAAGAAAAAAAGAAAGCCAAATACCAAGAATAATCGAACTGTTGGACAATCCTCCCTATCTTGCATCTGTATCCATGAAATTCAGTTCAACCCCAGTCATGTACAATACTTTATACAAAATATGCATCAAATATTATTCCTTTTCCAGACATAAATCTTTCATTCACTTTCCCTACCCATTGTTCTTTATATTGTCCAGGCTATGAATGTATGCATGTATGTTTTCCCCCATACTAACTGGAGGAATTTCTCCTACCATTTCAACTCCTGCAGAAAAACCAAATATGAAAAATCAAATATGTCCATGTACAACTGGAACTATAATCTTTATTGCTTCTCAAATTTCAACAAAGTATTTTGGTGATTTTGTCAGTATAGCAGGGAAAATCTCATCATTACCATTTCTCAAACTTGATGACTTGCCACTCATACACCTAAGATATCTCCTAAATTATTTTTCTCTACTCCACCTGTCTTACTACAACATAAACACAATTACTAAGGTGCATACTTGTTTGTCCACTTTAAACCAAACAAGGTGGCTAGTTTTTATGTCTCTTTCTTCAACCAAAAACATTATAATCTCTGAACAGGTACGAGCAACTTGCACCCTTTAGGAAATTTTGTTTGTATAATGTCGTGATTACATAATATATACAATGAATCAGAAGAGGTGACCTAAAGTGGAAGTACAGTACACCTACAATAACTTTTAACTGAAATTTTGTAACATAATCTTCAAGTGCATTTCTGTTAATCTGAACAAAATTTTGTTTCTCTCTCATTCACTTATGCTTTCACCTGATCAAATGCTCAAGATTTGCTTACTGTAACACATGGTGTACAATGTACTACATATTGTGTTTGTTCAATAATTAAGAGCAATATCAGACCAGGTATTGTTGTTGGCACTCTGTCGCTTACGACGTCGAGGGTTCCAGTTGATCCGATCAACGAAACAGCCTGCTCGTGAAATTAACGTGCAAATGGCTGAGCACTCTACAGACACGTGTACCCTTAATGTAGTTCTCGGAGATATTCAGTGTGACAAGGCTGACCCTTTGAATTACAGGCACAACAGAAACAGGAAGTAAGAGTGAAAGAAAGTTGTGGTGAAAGAGTACAGCAGGGTTTGCCACTATCCCCTGCCGGAGCCTCGTGGAGCTTTAGGTGTTTTCGCTCAATAAACACTCACAACGCCTGGTCTGGGAATCGAAACTGCGATCCTATGACCGCGAGTCCGCTGCCCTAACCACTGGGCCATTGCGCCTTCACCAGACCAGGTGTACTGCAAGAAAAAAAGTTGCCTATGTCTATTCTAGAACTAGCTCCTTCCTCACTAAACTTTAAAATTCTTGTCTCTCTACTCCAAACTATGAATATATACAATAGTTTGTCATGTTCTCAAGAAGGGCAACCTTTATCAACTCTGCCAACCATCAACCTATTATCACCTCCTTATCATTTTAAGTCAGTATCTCCTTAAGTCATCACCACTATCATTTTCTACATTTCAAAACTGTAGCTTCTATTCTTTGTAAACTTTATGAAAAGAAATGCCTGTTGCCGTTAATATCAAAACATTAAATTGTATCTGGCTTTAAAACTCTTAGTTAAGTTCCATGTTTATGGAATTGATGCATTTGTCATCTCTTGAATTAACAAGTCAATCAATTTGCTCCATTGCACCATGCACTAATACAGGGGTTTTCAAACTGTGGTCCCCGGACCACAGGGGGTCCACAAGGACAAGACAGGGTGTCCGTGGACAGCAAATACTTTTTATGGGCAATTTGATTTTATATATGTTTTTTAATCGAAATCTTTTAATTGACAATAAACCTATTTGTTAAATACTGTTAAATAAATAAATGTAAAAATATATGTTATTTTAAGCAAATATTCATAAGTGTTTATAAGGGGGTCCCTAAGGTAAAGCCTGAAATATAAAGGGGTCCGCAAGTCAAAAAGTTTGAAAACCCCTGCACTAATAGAGCCCTCTCTGACTCCCTTCTTTTCCTTTAACTCTGTCATACTTCAAGGTTCAGCTAGTTATGCTACCCACTGTGCATTAATAATTTACTTGCTGCTATTTCTGTTAACATCTACACCTCTACAGATGACTGTTCACTTCTCTCTAATGCTCTGTCCGCTCAATAGACTTCCTAGGGGAGATAACTCTGAGAACATTTTAGTCTTAATCATCTCATCTCCCCATCACTCTCTCTCATCCTTTATTAGGAATGAGAGACTGCATTGGGCCATCCTCATCGTTGTTCTGCTTGTGACCCCCTTCCTTCCTTCGTCCATCTTCCCACTCTAGTTATGATCCTATCATTCACATTTCATCTCACCACTTATGATACTTTCTCACTGTCATCCATCACTTTCTCTCTCTTCTGCCTCTTTTTCTTTTGCTATTTTCTACTCACGGCTTCTTTGGCCCCTCAACACCCTCTCGTCCCTTCCTCTAGGCCCACTCCATCAACCTCACACTACTCTTTCCTTCAATGACTCTCTCAGGATCCTCACCTCCCTCATCTTTTTTAGCTCTTTCATGTTCCTTTTCCCTCATACCTTCTACTCATGCTCACCCTTATTTTGAGAAAGCCCGACTCTCCCAACATGATCTATCTAATCACCCTTACTATTAACCCCACTCCAACTCTTTTTCATCAACCTCTGACATAAATCTCCCCTCTTACCCTTGTCCCTTCCATGCATCTCCTCAAAGAGTATACTTTATAACTCTCTCCACAATCACCCCCTCACAATCTGTTCCTCTTTTCATACTTTACCCTCTCTCATCACCTCACCTCAAATCATCACTCTCTCCCATACTCTTTCAATTATAGGGGCCTCTTTACACCCTTTAGTGTTGCAAATTGCAAGGTGACCTCATTTGTGCTGGTACACTCTGTCAAGTGGTTGATGTTAGGAAGGGCATCCAATTGTAGAAACTATGCCAAAGCTGACACTGGAACACAACATGTTCCTCTGAATTGTTTAATGCTGGAAAGAAAACATTGAATGCTGATGAGGATATATATATATATATATATATATATATATATATATATATATATATATATATATATATATGTATGTATGTATATGTATATGTGTGCATGTATGTATATACATTTTATACATACATGTATATATATATATATATATATATATACATACACACAACATATATATTCATATATACAAAGGTGAGTATTATTTGCAACAGGGAGGTCGTGTGGCCATACAAAATCTGCCTCAACAAATTTTGTCTAAACCATGCAAACATGGAAAAGTGGCGGTTAAACGATGATGATGTGTGTGTGTGTGTATAATCATCATAATCTTCATGGTACCTACTTTGCCATGCTTCATAGGTCAGCTGAAATTTATTCGGACAGATTTTCTTTTCCTGGATGCCTTTCCTGTCACCAACGCTTACCTGTTTCCCTTCAGGGTAATATTTTCCCTTGCCTAGATAAGTTTTCAATGAATACTGGAAATGAATGATGCTTCTTGTATGGCAGAGAGTCATTTACAACTATCATACAATATCAAATCAAGGAGACACAAGCATGCTCACACACACACACACACACGCATAAGGATAAACGCAACTGGAATAACAACAACAATTTTTATTTAAATTTTTTTTCTTTTTATTCCACTTTGGAGCTATTACTCAAAGTTACAAAGACACAAAGTAAACAGCTTTCTGCCTACCAGGTGACTACTCCACCCAACGGTACAATTTTAAGAGCAGAAATGTTAAAATAAATTGAACTTTTGTGTACAGAAAACATGAAAAACTGGTTCTAAGTAGCAATTAAAGGATGATACAAGATTCCAGTCTTTCTCTTTAACATTGTAACAGTTTAATGCTAAGATATAAGTTTATGTAAGCAGAAAGAGCTGGTGACAAATATCATTGCATTTAAGTACCTAAATTGTAAATTGTTTGTTAAGTTGTGAGTAAACCGGTAATGTTTAATACTTTATTCTAAGTGGCCAATTTCCAGAATATTGTTTCCTCATCATCATCATCATCGTCATTATTATTATCGTCATCTGTAATCATTACGTCAAGATGTAATAATTTGAGCTATGATGTAATTTGTATATTATGAAAAAAAAAAGGTCATTCCATTACTTACAGGTCATGTAGTTTTTGCTTTGTTTTCTTCTTTTTTTTTAATTATGAAAAGCTGACAATCATGACATGTTCAATTCTTCAGTCTTTAGAAGAACATAAAATTTTGCAAGCAAATAAGTGAATCACACAACTTGTTCAACAAAGGGCTCCAAATTTTCTACAACAAATCTGTTTTCATTTGCTTTCGTGTCTGTTTTTCAGATGGCCAAATAGTTCTTTTTATTTTTTTTTTTTTTAATTATTTTATTTGGATGGAAAAACATTAACTGTTTCACGTGTTAGTATATTCATGCAGCTGTATGCCACCATCAACCAATTTCACAAAATATTAAAACATCCTTACACCCATATTTTACCATCAGCCAATATCACATGAGGGTATCACATCTTTACAACCATATCACACCATCAACCAATATCACATGGTGTTGTCATACCCTTACATCTACATCTCACCATTCACCATTAACATCTTTCATCGCATGATGATGTATATATCAATCATGTAATATTTTAATTTGACATTAATTAAAATCCTTTAATTACTTAACGGAAATCAGCCTGGTATTTATTTATTTATGAAACAATTTGACCTTTACAACTTTCACTTTTATCTAAAGAATGATGACAGAATATTTTGACATATCATAAGTAAACACATAGCTACAATGGACCAACAAGAAAATCTCTACATGGTCACTCAATACATAATGCTAATAATAGCAGTCAAATTTCACCTCAAATAATATTTCACTCTTTTGGATGGAAAAAGTTGAAGGCAACCTTTGACTTTTTCTATCCAAAATGGTTTTTCGACTCAATATTCACTCAATAGGCACAGGAGTGGCTGTGTGGTAAGTAGCTTGCTTACCAACCGCATGGTTCCGGGTTCAGTCCCACTGCGTGGCACCTTGGGCAAGTGTCTTCTACTATAGCGTCGGGCCGACCAAAGCCTTGTGAGTGGATTTGGTAGACAGAAACTGAAAGAAGCCCGTCGTATATATGTATATATATGTATGTATATGTGTGTGTGTTTGTCCCCCTAGCATTGCTTGACAAACCGATGTTGGTGTGTTTATGTCCCCATCACTTAGCGGTTCAGCAAAAGAGACCGATAGAATAAGTACTAGGCTTACAAAGAATAAGTGCCGGGGTTGATTTGCTCGACTAAAGGCGGTGCTCCAGCATGGCCGCAGTCAAATGACTGAAACAAATAAAAGAGTAAAAGAGAGTAATACTGTTATTTATAGCTTTATATGTCTGCTTTAAGATATTCCAATGCTTCCATCAGAGATGTCTGAGACTCATTCTGAATGTTGGCTGGACCTTAAAAACTCCAGATACACAGGTCCTGAGGAAAGCCGATATCCTGAGTATTGAGGCAATGGTGCACAAACACCGGTTATGTTGGACTGGACACCTTGTTAGAATGCATGATAGCAAGATCCTTAAACATGCCATATGGGGAGCTTGTTAGTGGAAAGCGACCCCAGCAGGAGCCCAGACTGTGATTTAAGGACTGTGTAGAGTCATCATTAAAGGCTTGTGAGATGTGGGAGGCTGACTGGGAGAGCAATGCTTGTCATCACCACAGATGGAGGAAACAGGTAAAGGAGGGAGTTGATACCTTTGAAAGAGCATGTGTTCTTCATGAAGAAATTTAAGTGTGCTGCTCGAAAATGCACTGCTAGTGGAATGAATGGGGGAAAGCTTGGTCTGCAATGTTTGCAGTCGTGTATGTTTGTCATGAGCAGGGCTCGTTAGTCACCAATGGAGCCACAAGTGTAAAGTATAAGGTAGTCTTGAGCGCACAATGTTCCTAAAAGGTTTTCTTCTGTCATGAGTACTATCGCATGATGGAAAGATCAACCAAAAACTATTAGTAGCACAAAAACATGTATTCTGTTTATTAAATAATATATATATATATATATATATATATGGGAGAATTTACGAAAAAAACAACAACAGACGAGGACAGGTGGTGTAAACAACAAAAGGATGTAATATATATATATATAACATATATATAAGAGGGATGACCACTAAGTGGACATCCATTATGCTAGAAGAAGACCACCTATGGTCTAACTACTAAGAATTAATCTTTATATTTTGTATCTTTTCATTTGTCTTGCTCGCTTACGTTCTGGCATTTGCTGAATTTTCTTGAGAACAATCTTAAAAAAAAAAATTACTATGATGCTCTCCAACTACTACTGCTTGTGACCAGAGATGCACATATCATCAGCCACTAAGGGACATGCTCAACTGGTGAAGGTCAAGCAAATTTGTGGTATTGAGCAGAATCTATGCTGTAGCCCATCTTTTATACCAGACAAAACTTGTACATGATAACACTATTATTATTAGTAGTAGTATTAGTATTAAATCTTGCCATTTAGATATATGGATCCTATTTTACCCCAGGTATAATAATTTTGTTTTACCTGTTGTATCAAATTAAACTGTCCAATTAGCTGATAAATTTTTATTATATTTTATTTGTGTATTTGTTTTAGTTTTCAACCAGCTACTGAATACAAGCTTATTGTAAGCATAGCGGAGTAAGAGGCTAGGGAAGGAAAAGAAACAGAAGGGAGAAAGGGCAGTTGCTTACGTACAGGATATCTTGACTTCATCAAAAGAAACAGCTAAGAGATGTGAAGTATATCAAGCAGCACATTTCCTGCCAAGTTGTTAACAAGAAGTGAAGAGATCTTATCGAAATAAAGATAAGACACTACTGTTACGACTACTACTAGTAATGATAATGATGATAATAATAACAATAATAATAATAATAATAATAATAATAATAATAATAATAATCGCCCCATAACCTGCTTAACAACAATGTATAAGACGCTAACATCTGTCCTAACCGAGTACACCTATAGTTTTTTAATAGAAAGTAGCATATTCCCTAATGAGCAAAAGGGATGTAAACGTGGATCTTATGGTTGTAAAGATCAGCTACTCATCAATAAGATGATCTTAGAAGATTGTCACAAGCGACACAAAAACTTGTCAATAGCCTGGATAGACTATAAAAAGGCCTTTGATAGCCTACCACATAGCTGGATTAGGAAATGTCTGGAAATGTATAAAATAGCTCCTACTCTGCGAAACTTTTTATCTGTAAGTATGAGATCATGGAGAACCACACTGATGTTGAACAATGACAATGAATCTCTAAATGCTGGAGATGTAAGAATTTCATGTGGCATTTTCCAGGGTGACTCACTATCACCACTCCTCTTCTGTCTAGCCCTAATACCGCTCTCAAAATTGCTCAATGATGCACAGTATGGTTATAAAATATTTGATAAAAATATAAATCATCTCATTTACATGGATGATTTAAAGCTCTTTGCAAAAAATGACCAACAACTCAAAGGCCTACTAGCGATTGTTAAACAATTCAGTGATGACATCAGGATGCAATTTGGCCTTGATAAATGTGCAAAAGCTATCTTTATCAAAGGAAAAATGACAAATACATCTAATGTGAACCTTGACCAGCAAAATGTCATAAAAGAGTTAGAACCAGCGGAGAGCTACAAATACCTAGGGGTAATTGAAGGGGACAATATCAAGCACTCAGTGATGAGGGAAAGGATCAGAAGAGAATGTTATCGCAGGGTGAGAGCAATACTGAAGACAGAGCTGAACGCGAGAAACAGGATCGAAGCGATCAATGCTCTAGCCATACCAGTCGTGACTTACAGTTTCAACATCGTTAACTGGTCAATTACTGAAATATGTAATGTTGACAGAAAAATACGAAAACTGTTGACAATGCATAGAATGCACCACCCTAAGGCAGATATAGAACGTCTTTATCTGCCAAGAAAAGAGGGAGGTCGAGGACTACTACAGCTGGCATTATCAATGAAGGTAGCCACAATTGGCCTAGACACCTATATGAAAAACTCTGAGGACTGGATGCTAAAACTTGTCTTAAAATATGAAAGCAAGAAAGCATCTTACTCAGTAACAAAACAGGCAAAGGAATATCTAAGTGAATTCCAATTGCAACAAATTCAAGAATTAGACGAACTAGAAACACCTACAGAAAAAGCTAAGCGCTTGAAAACCCGTGCTAAAATTGCTGCCTTAGCTATTATGACTGAAAAATGGCATGGAAAACCTCTCAATGGCAAATACCCAAAGAGAGCGAATAATGCAGATATTGACAAAGCCCTTACCCACCAATGGTTAATGGCCTCTGGATTGAAATCAGAAACAGAGGGGTTTATCATAGCAGCCCAAGATCAATGCCTACCTACAAAGAACTACCAGGCCAACATATTAAAGAACGGCAGCTCCCCATTATGTCGTATATGCCAACAACAAAATGAGACCATCGATCATGTTGTCTCCATGTGCAGTCTGCTTGCGCCTACAGAGTATCTCAACAGGCATGATAGAGCTGCACAATATATTCACTGGGTAATATGCAAAAACCTGGACTTGCCTCATGATAAAAACTGGTGGGAACACAAACCACCCCCAGTACTTGAAAATGATCACATTGCACTCCTCTGGAACTTCACCATTCAAACTGACAGAAAGATAGACGCAAATAGGCCAGACATCATACTGAAAGACTTCAGACAAAAATCATGCCTCCTCATTGATATGACTGTCCCAATTGATATAAACGTATCTGTCAAGACCTACCAAAAACTGAGCAAATATAAAGATCTTGAAATAGAAATTAGCAAAATGTGGAATCTGAAGACGAAAACAATACCTATTGTCATAGGGGCCCTGGGAATGACAGCGAAACGGGCTGATTACTACCTAGCTCAGATACCAGGAAACCCCAAAATGGCTGAAGTCCAAAAGATAGTGCTCATGGGAACTGCCCATATCCTACGTAAAATACTGTCTTTGTGATCTCAAATTTTAAAGCAAACATAATTTTCTTATGGTTTCTTAAACATTCACTTGAACAAAACTGTACAAATCCAAATATATGGTACCCTAGGCATAACACCTACATGAACTTCTAACTTGTTGTCTCTTGAGGTCTCTGGGTGAGACTTGGATCCAACTTGTACAAATGCAAAACAAAAGTCAAACATAAAATAATAATAATAATAATAATAATGATAATCCTTTCTTTATTTGGCTACAGGTATCTCTCTCTCCCTCTCACAAGCACACACACACACTAAATGTTTTGTAGAAAATGGTTACAAGTGTTGTACTTATACAACAGATGGAGGAGGGACAAAAATGTAATACAACAGATAGGGATCACAAACATACCACAACAGATCAGGATCTCAATCATCTACTCTGATTACGTGTACATTCCCATGTGCAATCTCCAGGTAGAATTCAAATACATATATGCCGGTGCCCCTGGACTGGCTCATGTGCGGGCAACACATGAAATCCTTCGAGCGAGATCGTTGCCAGTGACCTTGGACTGGCTCTTGTGCGGGTGACACATGAAATGTTTTGAGCGAGATCGTTGCCAGTGACCTTGGACTGGCTCTTGTGCGGGTGACACATGAAATGTTTTGAGCGGGATCGTTGCCAGTGCCCCTGGACTGGCTCATGTGCGGGCGACACATGAAATCTTTCAAGCGAGATCGTTGCCGGTGCCCCTGGGCCGGCTCTTGTGCGGGTGACACATGGAATCTTTCGGGCGGGATCGTTGCCGGTGCCCCTGGGCTGGCTCTTGTGCGGGTGACACATGAAATGCCATAAGCGAGACGGGATCGTTGCCAGTGCCCCTGGACTGGCTCATGTGCGGGCGACATATGAAATCTTCCGAGCGGGATCGTTGCCGGTGCCCCTGGGCTGGCTCTTGTGCGGGTGACACATGAGGTTTTTCGAGCGAGATCGTTGCCAGTGCCCTGGACTGGCTCTTGTGCTGGTGACACATGAAATTTCTTCAAGCGAGATCGTTGCCGGTGCCCCTGGACTGGCTCTTGTGTGAGATTCTGGGATTTTTCGGGCGGGATCGTTGCTGGTGCCCCTGGGCTGGCTCTTGTGCGGGTGACACATGAGGTTTCTCGAGCGAGATGAGCGTGGCCTTTGCCAGTACCGCCTGACTGGCCTTCGTGCGGGTGACACGTAAAAGCACCCAATACACTCTCTGAGTGGTTGGCTTTAGGAAGGGTATCCAGCTGTAGAAACACTGCCAAATCAGATTGGAGCCTGGTGTAGCCATCTTGTTTCACCAGTCCTCAGTCAAATCGTCCAACCCATGCTAGCATGGAAAGCGGACGTTAAACGACGACGACAATATGTACAGACATATATATATATATATATATATATATATATATGGCCTGACTGGCCTTTGTAGGGTTTTCGAGCGAGATCGTTGCCGGTGCCCCTGGACTGGCTCTTGTGTGGGTGGCACATAAAAGACACCATTTCGAGCGTGGCCGTTTTCGTGCGGGTGACACGTAAAAGCACCCACTACACTCTCTGAGTGGTTGGCGTTAGGAAGGGCATCCAGCTGTAGAAACTCTGCCAAATTAGATTGGAGCCTGGTGTTGCCATCCGGTTTCACCAGTCCTCAGTCAAATCGTCCAACCCATGCTAGCATGGAAGGCGGACGTTAAACGATGATGATGATATGCACAAATTCTGCTCCTTCCAGTCATCTTTGAGTAAGTTTTCAGCTTTAATAACAATAATAATTAATAACACAAACTCAAGGCTAGAAATTTGTTGGGTGGGAACGATCAATTATTTTGACTCCAGTGACCTGAGAAAGATAAAAAGCAAAGTTGACCTTGGTGGTATTTGAACCTAGAAGTAAAGGAAGTGAATAAATATCACAAGGCATTTTGTCTGATGCGCTAATATTTCTGGCAGTCTCTATATAATAATAGCCAATATAAATCTTGGTTGGCTGGTTGGTTGATTTCTCCAGTCATGCTTTCCATCATATAGAGAGAATGGGGAGACAGAGCGTAAAAGAGAGATACAGAGAGAGTTAACAAAAGATGCACAGGATGAATGCATATACGAGGCTTGGTGGCAGACAATGGATAAAGGAAAACACACGCACACAGAGTGAGAGAAAACGTCGTAGAGACAATATAGTAAAGAGAGGAGTTACACAAATAAGAAATTTGCTTTATTTAATTTTAAGGTAATAAATGTTTTCTTTTGAAAATTAATATTCATGTCATAATTTTGCATAAGCACCAAGAAATTTGATGAAGGTTAAATTATAATTTTTGCATGTATGCTATAATTCCTGATAATACGAGCTGTGCAGCCTCTCTGCTAAAACGATGGTCATACTGCCTGCTCTAACATGTGAATATAAATCATATAGGGTGAAGTGTGACCATAACCATATAGACATGTGTTCTCTCCATTGTCCATACTATTTCTGTACCTTTGCTGCTGTTGTTTAGCTGTAGGTCAGCTCTGATCAACTAGACCTATGGTTGAACAGTAATTTACTCATAACAATCACATTGTTTAATGTTTCTCTAACACAGCATCTAGACAACATCTCGATGCTTGGTTTCAGCACATCTGATTGCCTTTTGGTAAAGCAGATCTATGCAGCACCAAACTCATTGATAAGGATCACATTATCCAATGTTCTTCTCTTTTTAAGATGGCTGAGTCTAATTTCAGAGAAATTTTGCTACTATTTCTAGCAGACTGTGCGATCACATACAACCTGTAGAATCTGGTGGGGACCGTAACGGAAGCAGGAAAGGTGGACTAGGTCATAATATGACCTACAGTTGATTGTACGTGTTGTTTGGGATTCTTTTGTTATCTTTATTTCCTTATTTATAATCTTTAACAAATAAAATGTATTCTTCCCATGAGAGGTAAAATAATATAGGTGAAACCCTCACCCACTTCTTGTTATAAACCTTACCCACTTACTACCAATGTTTTATACATTCGAAGATGATATATTAGCAAAAGATTTTATTTCAGTGCTGTTGTTTTTAAATTATCATTTGGATGATTCTTTTCTCTTTGCTTATTATAAAAGGTTTATGTAAAAGTTTCCAGAGTAATGAGAAAATAAAACTTTTTGTTTTTTTATACATATGTAGATATATGTTTCATTAACTCTAAATTATAATAAAAGCTTTGTGTAGGGATCAAATTGCTTTTATGGTGCGCGTAAAGGAGGCAGCCAGGTTTACTTAGTTTACCTGGTAACTCATCCACATAATTTTCTCTTTCTTGTAGGTCGAGGTTAGTTGGATTATGTGACTCGCTCAATGAAGTAGATTCATTCATAATGAACTAGTGGCCTAATCTACGAAACCATTATACGTATCTCTGTTGAAAAGTATACATCGTAAAAGTAACTGAAACGATGTATTGAAATCTATCCAGCATTTTCTTTGAAACTTACTGAACGCTGATTATTTATATATGTCAAGGAAAAAAAAAGCATGAATTTTTGTTTCCATCATTATTATAGTGCAACAGGGCGATAAATTACCATAATTGTTAGTGTGACAGAAACAACGCCTTGCAGTATTCCTTTCGTTCTCTTAAAATCCAGCAGAGGTCAACCTTGATTTTCATCCTTTTGGGGTTGATAAAACGAAGTACACAAGTCAATGGTATGGACTAAGAACCCCTCCTCTTAAAATTGCGGCCTTTGTATCTAAATTAGGACCAATTATTAGAGGATAGTATTTAGGCACAGGAGTGGCTGTGTGGTAAGTAACTTGCTTACCAACCACATGGTTCCGAGTTCAGTCCCACTGCGTGGCACCTTGGGCAAGTGTCTTCTACTATAGCCTCAGGCCGACCAAAGCCTTGTGAGTGGATTTGGTAGACGGAAACTGAAAGAAGCCCGTCGTATATATGTATATATATATGTATGTGTGTTTGTGTGTCTGTGTTTGTCCCCCCACCATCACTTGACAACCGATGGTGGTGTGTTTACATCCCCGTAACTTAGCGGTTCGGCAAAAGAGACTGATAGAATAAGTACTAGGCTTCCAAAGAATAAGTCCTGGGGTCGATTTGCTCGACTAAAGGCGGTGCTCCAGCATGGCTGCAGTCAAAATGACTGAAACAAGTAAAAATTTTCGTCAAAAATTTTCATAAAAATTCTCATCTAAAATTTCAACAAAAATTTTGATCAAAGGAGAGAAAGAAAGAAAGAAAGAAACAAAGAGAGATAACTGGCATGTGTGTGTAAGGGAGGGAGAGAGAGATAGAGAAGGTATTTTTTTCTTTTTGCTTGTTGTTCGCTGCGTTTTTTTCTTTTTGCCTGTTGTTTGCTGCTTACCACACAACTGTTAAGACGCTGTTAGAGCTGGCAAACAAACTGTATCTCTCCTTCACCCTCCCTCTCACAAACATACAATTTCTCTCTCTCTCCTTCAGGCGCAAACTTCGAAATTGGTAAAAGTTATGGTTGAAAATCGATTTTTACAGGTATATGCGGGTACCTCTGAGAGAGAAAGTTGACGAAAACGCACATAGGGTCATTCCGAATCTCCTCCTAAAATTGGAGCGACATGCGTGCTAATTTGTGGACGTGCATAAACTACATTCACGTACACACACACACATCCTGCCTTATATATATTCGGATACGGATGTTTTATTTCTTTCCTATCGCTATAATTATTGAACTGAAGAAATCGATGAAGAACTGAAAATAATTAGGTCTTGTTACTCAGCTTCAATTCAGCTACGCCGTTGTTAACGACGATCCTCGATTTTTTTTTATCCATTAACAGTTCTTAGTATAATGGTCTCTACTCCTGATAGCCACTCAGGTATACTCGACCCGCTGGTCTCTCCTATAATTACCCTTGTACCAACCGCCACAAACACTTCACCAACCACTATCCTTTTCCTTCCTTTACAGAACAACAGCTTTTGGAATTCCTTCCTCGATCATGTCTATCCTGCTGGTGTTGATTTCAGTATTTTTAAAATCGCAATTGCTGATTCTAATTACGAAGAACCTAACTTAAATGTTTTTGTTTTAAAAGTATTTGAGACAAAGGCCTACAGATTAACAAATATTAAGGTATTTAAAACATTTTCACTGTCAAGCACACCTATCATCAAAAGCATTCCAGCCGTGACTATCCCGAGCTTTTGGGGGCGGTCATTGACATATTACCTAGGAGGTCCTTCTTTGTTTACGGCGGCAAGTAGTGTGATCTGAGGGAGATTTGGTTTCAATTTCTAGCAAGTCAAGCAACTATATAGAGGTTCCATCGTTGGCTCGTAACGAATTATTTTTATTCTGTGTAGAAACGAATTCATAGATATGATAAAATTTCGAACAACCTATTTGGTGAGGTAAAAAAAAAAAAAAAAATGAATGTATTCACTTTTCTGCAA
Organism: Octopus bimaculoides; assembly: GCF_046866305.1. Taxonomy (NCBI): domain Eukaryota; kingdom Metazoa; phylum Mollusca; class Cephalopoda; order Octopoda; family Octopodidae; genus Octopus; species Octopus bimaculoides. Next base: position 85,857,999 of record NC_142937.1, on the reverse strand, counting down.
CAACATTTAGACAATTTATGGACAAACTGCAACCTGCGTGACTTTCTGAATGGCACACTAAACAAAAGAATTACCCTAAACATTTGTAGTGAAACCACCTCTCTCACGGTTATATATTTACAAATGCGAGCGTAGCAGAGAACAACTCTTTCCCGCCTTGCTGTCATCACCTGACTGACTTTTATTTTCGCGGCAATTGTCTCCAGTCCGTTCGCCGCAGGACGCAAACCGACCAACCGTAGCCGCTAATAAGGTCACGTGAGAGAGTGTTTTTATGATGCTCTCTGGAGCCTATCTGTACCTATAAATAGCCTAAATTATCCGCGCCAGTTCGTCGCGGCTACAGATCCTCACAGATCTGGTCGTTGACCACACGCGTAACACAGCCAGCCAGTTTTCAGCGACGACATCAACAGCATCGTTCAACTACGTACTAAAAGCATCGTCGCCAGCGTCAACACGACTCTAAGTACACAAGCTACCAAACAGCAACCGCAGCTTCTCTTCTCAACCCTATTTGTGTGAATCGGCTCACCACGAAATTAACAGCCAGGACTCAACCTGCGAAGAACATCTGTATCAAGAATCCGGTCCGGCATCGAAGCCTCAACTGCACGACAAGTGACTTAGCTCTGCCCCAACGCCTTAACCTCATTCATTCAGACCTTCTAACTACTGTGTACCTTAACAGAACTGGTGTTACTGACTCCTTTCTATCCTCTGTATCTCTTACATTCACATACATATATTTGTATACACACTCTTCTGTTTACATGACGGCCCGTCTTATATTGTGTTTTATTATGTCGCATTCACTCACACACAGACATGCAGTTTAATGCCCCAATAAATCTTACTGTTATTCATCTTTATCGGTTGCGTTCCTATCTTGTCCTTCCTGGCAAACTTCTTAGTTCTCTATGTTATAGTATTATAACAAATATCATATTATATTTTGTGTCGACCGTGTGACGCGTTAAAAAGGAGCCTGTTTTCCATTCGTCACCATTTCTCCTTTGGTTCGCACGGTCGTTCTTACACATTTTAGTAGTCCATGCCTGATTAAGACGAACCTAACGGAACGAAAGAGATATGTGCATGATATGTGATTATTATATTAAAGAAATTAAGATGTGAAAAAAAAAAACTCCTCTAAAAATAGATTTTCTCGTCGTTAATCATATAATGTATACCAAAAATGAAATCACTCTGATAATTTACTTCTGATGTGGATCATTTTGTCAGCTACCGACCGACACAATTTCAGCACCTGCCATTTAATAATACTAATGAACATATTGTACAAAGTACTACAATGCACTACAGCTCAACAGAAGAAGTAACCAAAACTTCAAGAACAATACATAGAATATGCACAAGAAGTGAAAAGTGAATAAAACGTGAGAAACAAAAAAAATGGGGTGGGGAGCATCAACTCTACTGTTGGCGAATTTCAGGAAGTATGCTGTGTCCCGACAGCCAGCAATTGATGCGAGTAGTTTATTCTATGCTTCAGAAATTCTGAGCGCGAAAAAGTGTTTCCGAAACTCATAGATGCTGTGTTGTTTTTTGATTTTGTAAGCATGTCCACGAATGATAGTCATATGGAATTCAAAAAGGTGCTCCAGGTTGTTGTAAGAAAGATGGTAGACAATCTTGTGGATGTCTATCAAATCAGACGTTGGAGCTTTAATATGTCCATGCCCAGAAAAGCAAGACGTTCAGAGTATGGTAGATATCTGATTGCGGATATTCATCTGGTTGCGCATTTCTGAACACTTTCTAGCAGGTTGATATGCCTAGTAAGAGAGGGGTTCCAGATTGGTGATGCAAATTCTAAGTGTGGATGCACCATAACCATATACGCCTTTAAAAATATAGCTGGAGAGCGGCTGACAAAGATCTTATTGAATGCTTCTAAAACACCCTCAACCTTCTTGACAATTTTAGAGATGTGATTTGTTCAACGCAAATCGCTGTTTATAAACCCAGGTCACGTTCACTAACATTTCTTAAGATTGGTGCTGTTCAGGGAGTATGTAAAAACTGAGTTTTTCCTCCCAAAATGCATGGTAGCACACTTGTTTACAGCCAGCTTGATTTGTCAGTCGATAATCCATTGCTGCATCGTATCTAAGGTATAACTTGATGTCATCTGCATATTTCAATACTATAACAAGGCGGCGAGCTGGCAGAATTGTTAGCACGCCAGGAAAAATATTTAGTGGTATTTCGTCTGTCTTTACGTTCTGAGTTCAAATTCCGCCGAGGTGGACTTTGCCTTTCATCCTTTCGGGATCGATGAAATAAGTACCTCTTGCCTTTAATAGAAAGGATATTTCAACACTATAACATTCTTCAAGTTGTCATTAATATATGCAACAAACAACAGAGGACCAAGGACGGATCCCTGTGGTACACCAGATGTCATCTCATAGGGTGAAGAATTAGCAGCATTTCGTCCGTCTTTGCGTTCTGAGTTCAAATTCCACCGACGTCATTCTTTCGAGGTCGATAAAATAAGTCCCAGTTGAGCACTGGGGTCGATGTAATCAACTTTGCTCCACCCTCAAAATTGCTGGTCTTGTACCAAAATTTGAAACCAGTATCATACTTCTGAGTTTTATAAATATACTACATATCTTTAAAAGTCATTGAAGTAAATTTATTAATTTCCGACGGTTGAAAGCTTTAACTGAATCTTAATTTTCATTTTCTAAATTTTTCTAGCAGTTGATACATTAAGGTCCTATTTCTCCTGGGAGGCTGTTAAAGCTGTTTTAGGAAAAATACCTCTAAAACCCAATATTACATCGGGTGTCACAGTTTTTGCCTTTGTTGTACTGTATTCTTTCCGTTACGATTTGTAGTTTTGCGATGTATATTGAACACTATAAGCAAACCTTTCATATCCCCCCTCTCTCTCCCCACCCTAACGAAGTGTTCCACGAGAAACAGACTTTTTTTGTGGCAAAATCAATTATTTCACTTTGTGAATTTTTATACTTATCGTCTGCCGAAGCAGACCACTACTTGACTTTTGGCTTCCTTTAGCATTATTCTCTTCTGTCACAAGTATTTGCGCCAAGTCTCCAGCATAAGAATAACTTCTTCCCACCAGTCTCTGAGCCCCTGAAAACTATCAAGGTACTGAACTTCTTAAATCATTAATAAACAGTCATTAGTTTTATCGGGTTCTGCTATTTCTCAGAGAATCTTCATTTGTTAGTGAGGTGAAGCGTCTACCAATTCACAAATTCAAATCTGCAATGTTTTATTGTACTGATGAAGTACTTACTGTCGATTAAATAAATTGATTATACCTGTTTATCAGGCATCTGTTTTGTGCCAAAGTTACATACCTATGTATAACATATTTCCAGGCCTGATGAAAGGCAATGTCCATAATTTCTTTAGGCCCGTTTTCACTGGAAATAAGATCAATCAAGTAGAGTAAAAGCGAGCCTGGTTCCATTCCTAGTCCTATCCTTTTCACTTGGTCTGCGAATGTATTTGAAAAAGCATATACGTTACAAATTCCACGGTCCTCCATCATAACAGACATTATTAAAACTAATCATCGATTGATGGGTAGAGCTACCTATAATACCTATCTATCTATCTATCTATCTATCTATCTATCTATCTATCTATCTATCTATCTAGTTTTCAGGGGCTCAGAGACTGGTGGGAAGAAGTTATTCCTATGCTGGAGACTTGGCGCAAATACTTGTGACAGAAGAGAATATATATATATATATATATATATATATATATATATATTTATATAAGGTTCAGCTAATTGTATTTCATATTACCAGGGCAGAGGGACCCTCTACCTAGCCACACTCGACCTGCTGCTGAATCTCTATCATATTACAGATACGGTAATGTAATCCAACAACAAAAGATGGAATAGTCACGGCTTGGATGCCTGAGATCACAACTTTGGTGGATCATAGCAAACTTTGGCTAAACAACAAATATCGTACTAATTATGTCGTTGATTCACAACCGAATACTTGTATTCGATATAAGAATTCAAGGGACGATACTCTGGAGTAATTAATCGCTGTCTTCAGATTTGCGCGAAATTTAATTTTAACATCTTGCGCTAAGTGATTGAGTCTAGATACGTATAAAATAATTCTGATGATAACAGCGATCAACTCTACCATTGAATGATATTTTTATTCTTCAAAACTTGTTTTACCCAGATATAAGCAAAACAAAAGGAATTAAATACCTATCTGAATGATTAAGGAATGTAGTTTAAGGAGTAGATTATAAACGCACATATTTTGTGCGCTCAGGTGACTAGCAAGTCGCGCGTACACGCATGTGTATTCGTACACTTTAATTAAATCGAGAAATAAGCCATTTCCTAAAAATTAAGCGGCTGTTAGTTTAGCGACCAAACAATGATTCATAACGTAATTGTTCACGATTTGATATCCAAAATGTAAGGGCTACATACAGGCATTCCTCTGTATATCTGCATTGCATAGTAAATATAGATAAGTATAAATATCCGCAAAGTAGAAATAAACTAGCACGTTCATAAAAACCACCGAGATAAATTTTTCTAATTAGAATTTTTATGCTTACTCCATAAAATAAGTTAACGCTGACTCAACTACTGAAATAATTTAGCACGTCGTAACGAAAAAAGAACGGAGTTGCTTTCCTTACAGTGTTAGGCAGATTAACAGAAATACTGAAAGATATATTAGAAATCTAAGTTACTTTGCACAAAAAGCATTTTTAAATATGAACAATGCAAACTAAATTATTCAAAATTAGCGGTACTTAAGCCATAATGATTTCTAACATAATTATCAAGCCTAGATTTGGGAGAAGCGATTATCGTTGATTAGATCAAGTATTATTTGACTGGCTAAAACCGGCCCTGTCGGAATTTGAAACCCTTTCTGTGTCATAGAAATCACATTGGTTTAAATGTAGGGTATTCTTTCATTTCATGATCAGAAAATGAAAGTCGAAATATTAATATTATTCATCAATCTCCAGACGGGCGAATTGAATAGCCACCCCACCTTGATCTATTATCAAGGCCGGCTCAAGGTACCGGCAACTCGGACAGTCGCCCAGGGCGTCAAGGAGGGCGTGACAAAGACGAGGAAATTTCCAAGACCGTCAGCTTGTACATGCCGAAGTTCAGCTTGCCCGGGGTGCCAGCAACCCTAGGCACGGCCCTATCTATTATTATTATTGCTTTTTTTTTTTTTTTTTTTTACAAAATATTATCAGGATTCAACAGATATTTCAATTTCCCCCTCCCCCATCAAGCAAAAGCATTTAAAATATTTACTTTTTTTTCTCTTTCCAGTTCTTTTGTTTTTAACTTATTTGCCTTTCATCTTATCGGAGTCAATAAAATAAAGTCCCAGTTGCGCACTGGGTTCTATGCCATTGGCTAAGCCCCTTCACCTAAATAGTGCTGGCTTTGTAACACAATTTGAAACAATAATCTAAGTTCAAAGGCCACTCAGGTCGACTTCGTCTATTATCCTTTTGGGGTCAACAAAATAAATACTAGTCGAGGACTAGGGTCTATATAATCGACTGGCTCCTTCCCACAATTTTTTCAGGCCTAGTGCCTATAGTAAAAAAGGATTATTATTATTAACATTAAATGATGGTAGGTTCAATGAGCGTAGGCCAAAATTTTATACTACACAGGGCCGTCTTAGCATCACAGGCTCCGGGCAAATCAATGCACTATGCCCTAGAGCAGGGGTTTTCAAACTTTTTGACTTGCGGACCCCTTTATATTTCAGGCTTTACCTTAGGGATCCCCTTATAAATGCTTATGAAATTTATACATAAATATTTGCTTAAAATAACATATATTTTTGCATTTATTTATTTAACAGCATTTAACAAATAGGTTTATTGTCAATTAAAAAATTTCGATTAAAAAACATATATAAAATCAAATTACCCATAAAAAGTATTTGCTGTCCACAGACCCCCTTGTCCTTGCGGAACCCTGTGGTCTGCGGAGCACAGTTTGAAAACCCCTGCCCTAGAGTATTCTTTTATTAACGGCAAGCCATAGTATACTTAGATCATAATCGGGCTCCTAGACCCACGAGGCCTTCGGGCTAGTGTGCCCATGCCTTAAGACGGCATTGTAATTATACCACTTTAGATATTTGGTTAAAATTTCACCGGTGTCAATTATGACTAAATACAGGGTCAATTGAACCGACTACACCCGCTTCCTTAAAAGCTGTGGTCTCGTACCTATGTTAGAAATCATCATTGTTTCCGAAAACTCAACACGTGCGGGAAAGATGAACAAGGAAGGGAATTCAGAGGGTCGGTATCTTGGGAAGGAGGAATTGGTTGCAGTGATTGATTGCTGCGGGACCTGATGTTGGGTAGGTGAACACGAGAGTGATGAGAGATGAGCAGGATTGGAATGCCTGAGTGGAGACGACAAGGACAAAGCCAGTTTCATGTGGACGAATTATTTCTGGGTATCGTAAGCACTAGCGTAGCTGAGGGTGAGGGTGGCGGTAGAGGCGGTCCGTTCCGGGCGGCACTTTACAGCCTGTCATAGGCTATTGCTGTAGGCACTGTATTTTTATGGGGTTCGGGGGCGGCAAACAGAAGGGCCGTCCCGGATGGCACATATTCTAGTTATGCTAGTGGTCGCAAGGGCTCTTTTTCCTCTCCAAATTGATTTGGAATTTATTAAATTCGTTGCATTTTCGTAGAATATTTGCTATTTCTCTGTCATGTGTATGGACGATGGTGGATGTCTTAAGGGCTGTGAGTAGCAGAATCAATAGAGAGTTGGACAAAATACCTTGTGGTATTTAGTTACATTATTCTTTGAATATAAACCCTACAGATACCGACTTTGCTTTACTCTATCGATCGGTGGGATCGATAGAGTAAATACCTGTCAAGTACCCGCTCGTCTAAAATTGCCTGGCGCCCAAGTTATAAATCTTTATATTTTATCACCCATTTAATTCTTTTTATTGTTAATTGTATAAAAGTTCTGCATAATATGCCGAGAACTTTATTACTTTATCAAATATTTCCCATAGATAAAACAAAAGCATGGCACTTCTAAAATTCCCATACTATACGTTCCACAGTTGATTCAATGAATTTAAATGACCGTGAAGTATGGTTTTATATCTACAAGTTCGAACATTGATGTGGCAGTGGGAATACCGTTTTTGAGAGCTTCGTTCCCTTGACAAGATAAGCTACATGAACTCCGTTATCAATATGATAAATGAATATGTTTTCTTTATGAATAATAATACTGATAATATGTAAAAACAAAAAGCACGAACAAAAAAAACGAGATGAGAAGAATGAAATGATATAAATAAAAGCATATTAATTAGGCTAATAAAAATATTTCCTAGTTGCTTTCCCCAGTGAAATAAAAAAGAAAAAGAGGGCGGTGTGGCGTAAATAGTTGGAAAGTGAGAAAGAAACGGAGATAGGGTGAAAGAAAGCGTGACAGAGAGAATGGAAACAGAGAGACTATAAAGATGTTGGGGGAAACAGGAGTTGAAGAAAATACAGATGGTGAAAGCGAGAGACAAGGTGCGACAGATAAATATAGGAAGTGACAGAGAGATGAGTTTGTGTGAGTCTCAGAGTGAAGAGATCGGTGTGTATGTGCGAGAGAGAGAGAGAGAGAAAGAAAGAGAGAGAGAGGGAGAAGACATACAACTAAATAAGAGTAAAGGAAAACTGTGAGCTAAAGAGGGTGTGTTTGTGTGTGAAAATAGAGAAAGAGAGGTAGGAAGGCTTATTAGTTGAAGAGAACTCCACCTTCGATAGTTCTCACATTTATTATTAATGGTTTTGCTGACGACATTCGTGTACTTCATATGAACGACACACGATAACTGTTCATATATCTAACATATTGTAGTCGTAATGTATGAAAACCTGGGAAAACATCAAGTTGAAAATAACGTAAACATTATTATCCACTGACAACACGTTTGCTTGGCGTGTTCGGTTTCACCGCACTGAGCATGCGCAGCAAACTTTGACCCGTGACCTCCGCTGGTTGGTTGAGGTTATATTGACTGGTCATTTTCCCATGGTTTCCTTTTAAGTGATACGATACTTTTTCAGGAGAGGGGGGAACGAGAAACTTTGTTATGTGTATATTGATGAGAGGCAGAAAGAGGGAAGGAAAGCTTTTTTTTATTTCCTGTTATGTTTTGACAACAAAACTCTAACATTTAGCGATTATCCCACACCTTCAACTTAATCACACATATCGACACACATACGCCCGCACATTTCATCCGCTTATATGTCTCGGCTGTGTTGTTATTTTCATCAACTTGACGATTCGTCTTCAAATGCAGGTTGTCGAGACAATCAAAAGAAGGTGGCCATGCGCATCACCTTGCTAAAATCGGTACAGACAATTATTTATGTTGCTTGTTTTCTTTTCTTGAATTTTGTATATTTCGATTATTTTATGCCCAAATGGCCAAAACATCCACCGAAGCAGGACCTGTTGAGTGCTGACCATAAGTTTAAAAAATCAGCATCGAACAACATTGGGAAGAAGATTTTAGTTGATTACGATGTACAGCCTAACAGCCAACATGTTTTACGAGAAAATGTTATAATCGTGGCCGGTCGCCTGTTAGAAATTGATAATGCGGAAAATAAAGGAGGGGACCAAGTACAAGTGAAAAACTTTTGGAGATTTAATCAACCTGTTGATTCCGGAGACACGCGCTCTCTTTTAGATCTTCAGACTAAAAGAAAACGTCGAAATGCCAATGTAATTTACATTGAATCCCCACTTGTTGCAATTTTGTCTGGGAAGTATTCTAACCAAGGAACTAATTTAGAACCTGTTCAGCAACGGAAAGTTGGAACCCCAAAATCCGACAGCAGTGGCGAGAAATCTAAAGTCGATAATCAAAGTGTATTCAAAGAGAAATTATACCCCAGTAATCTCAAAACAGTTTTGAAAGTGCCAGACCCGGAACAATCCAATAGTAAAAGCAGTTCGCTGTTGAAAAGACTACAGTCATCATCATCTTCAAGTTTAACTACATCGCAATCTAAGCTTTCGGCACTTCGGTTTAATCTAAACAGTAGACCTACAACATTAAACGATATTTTTATTAGTGTTAAAACAACGGAAAAATTCCACGAAAGTCGACTGAAGATTGTCTTAGACACCTGGTTTCAATACGCTAAGGAACAGGTAAATATAAATTTAACTTTATTATTACACGGTTCTTTACCTTAAGGTTTTCTTAGAGGTGTGCTGAGGACAGACTTAATCCCGCTTAAAGTTCAGAAAATTTTAATATTTTTGATTGATTTATGACCATTATAATATTTCGAATTATTAACGTATTAAAGAAAATGTTCCCCTCCCCCATTCATTTAGGTACCCGATAATGCCATTTGGAACTCATTTTTAGAAAGTATTTTTATAGTGAAATATAAAGAATATCAAACATCTTAAGCTTATGAAAAACAAGTTTTACAATCAGTTACATGAAACCTCTACTCGAATACAAGTTTTTGTGAAACTTAAAATTTCTGTCAGCAAAAAAACTAATGACATTTAAAAATTTTAAGCTCGTTGCTAATTACCGGTAATTTTTTTGTAACACACCTACTTGGCAAATTATATATGTAAAGTTTATTTATAATTGATAAGTTTAAAAGAAAAAAAAAAAGGAAAAATCATGTAAATAAATGGTCGTCATGTATGTATGCATGAATGTATATATAGATAGTTATGTGTCCGCTACATATGTATAATTGTGCATGAATTTATGTACTTGCTTAAATGCCTGTTGCACATACTGATATTTTCTTAAAAAGTGAATTGTGTTCGCCGTATATGTTGACACATATCTTCGCCTGTTTGTTTGTACTCACACACAATCTACCTATCTATCTAACTATCTATCTATCTGTGTTATACACATACACACACAAACAAACATGTTTGTGTGTGTATGTAATTGTCTCTTTACATGTGCATACATGTTTATTTGCGATCACACATCAGTTTAGTATTTATTTTGTGATTTTCTCCAGTCAAACTCAACCAAACATTTAAGTTACACTAATCGAATTTGTGTGCAAAGTCGTATAGGAACAGTGCTTGTGGATATTCGGGTTCTTTTGGGAGTAGCTAACGAGCGAATCATATGTCAAATAAACTGCGAATTTTCGTCGCGGAAATTTTATGTGTACCCATTTGTAAAAACAGTGGGAAAATGATTTTAGTCGTCGAATTTTATGCCCCGTTCATACTTTACCTACAGACATTAGTGGTATACATACAGTGATGTGGGGGTAATCGAATCTCGTTTGAAAACTTGATTTCCGGGACGTGTGATTTGAACTTAATTTGTGTTGTCCTGAGCTGTTTTGTTTAAGGTGACTATCTCGCATAGCTTTCAACCTACTTATCTACCCCCCGCTGATCTTAGCCGTTTAAACTTATATCTCCCTTTAAGAATTGCTGTTCATATTTGTTTTCCGGTTTGATCAGTACGCTAATTCTTTTTTCAAAAACCCCATAAACTGAATATAAGATCAACCAGGAAAACTTAAGGCATGGCCCTTGCCTATCTTCGGCCTGTTTTCTCTAAATAAAGGTTAATCCTATTTTCTTTATTGCCTTATGTCAGAATTTTAAAATTTCATTTACAAACATACAAATCAAGAGGGTAGGAGTAAATTAAAGCATTTTTCTCTGTACACGATCCTTTTTCAGTTTTGGTTCAGTGTAGGCAAGCTGTTTTGTGTTTTGTCAGTCCTGATCCCACTAGATCCGGCTATGACTGCCCTATTTCATTTCCAGACACTGTATCTATGTCTATATTGCTCAATGTGTTAGATTGTGGTTTGACTGAGTGTTGGCTGTTATTTCTAAGACACACATATACATAATTATTCAAATATAACTATCGATATAGGTTTATGTGATGGATTAACTGCTTAATGCTCTAAGCAGAGCTAAAATAAGTTTAATACACATGCAAGAAGCATTAGGAAGTACGAATATAAAAAATAAGCATCCATATAATATATATATATAAAGATAAATAGGGCCGGTCTATTGGATTATCCGGGTTTCACGTCCAGAAAGCGCTTAGATTTACAGCGTATCAGCACACCCGTGTGTGTGTGTGCGCGTGTGTTTGCGTCCCTGTATGGCACGTTCCTCTTTTCTGTGTAGAGAATTAGACAGGTTTAGATGTCTTATCACATTCTTATCGGTTTTAGTTAAGGTATGGTTCTGGGATATCTGAACAATAAGATTTACAAATAGGTACTTGTGTTCCCGCATGTACACAAGCTACATACACTGATACTAAAATATCTCGGTCATGTGTATGGCCATTTTCATGACGAATTTTACAGAATGTTGTATAAGAATATCTTCGTAAATTTGTCTTCATATATTAGGGCATATATCGTCATCCAATCAAAATATTCCTTTATTCTGCTCCCGCTCCTTTTTTTATTTATTTATTTTTTTTATTTGAAAGCAGTGGGCTCGGTTTTGGGGGTAGAGTTTTCACATAAACACAAGTTCCGTGTTGACATCTACATAGTTGATTTTCTCCTAATTCGGACGCAGATCATAAAAGGATGTAACTAAATACCGCGATTTTGCCATCCATTAACCACTGTTTCTTAATAATAATAATGGTTTCAAATTTTGGCACAAGGCCAACAATTTCAGGGGGAGGGGATAAGTCGATTACATTGACTCCAATAATCAACTGGCACTTATTTTATCGATTCCAAAAGGATGACAGGCAAAGTGAACCTCGGCGGAATTTCAACTCGGAACGCAAAAACGAACGAAATGCCGCTAAGCATTTAGCTCGGTGTGCTAGCGATTCTGCCTTTTCGCTACCTGAATAATGATAATAATGGTTTCAAATTTTGGCACAAGGCCAATAATTTCGGGGGAGAGGGTAAATCAATTACATTCGATTTAGTGCTCAACTGGTACTTATTTTATCATGCCTGAAAGGTTGAAAGGCAACGTCGACCTCGGCGGAATTTGAACACAGACCGTAAGGACGGACGAAATATCGCTTAGCAGTTTGCCCGGCGTGCTAATAATTCTACCTGCTCGCCGCCTTAAGGCCAGCAATTTTTTGGGGAAAGGGGTTAGTAGATTACATTAACTCCCCACCCTCTCCAAAAAAGCGGTGGGTTGGCAGAACCTTTGCTCAAGGACGGCGATTTTGAGGAGAGGGCTCAATTCATGCCATCGACTACTATTAGTACTAGTCGATCAGCGTGTAAAGATATGAAACAAATACCACAACGCATTTTGTCCGACGCTCTATCGATTTTACTAGCTTGCCGTCTTTGGTTTGTGATGTAGGTAATACAACGCTCGGCAGTTTTGAAGGGACGCGATTAGTCGATTACATTGACCCCAGTACTTGACTGGGACTTTATTTTATCGACTTAGAAAAGCTGAAAGGCCAAGTTGACCTAAGTGGTATTTGACCCCAGAGCCAGAAAAAAAATTCCAATGCATTTTTACAGACGCTCTAACGATTCTGCCTTCTCGCCGCCATTTAAAATAATATTTACAATCCTTTCCACTATAGGCACAAGACCTGAAATTTTGGGAGGATAATTGATTTAGTATTCAATTGATATTCGTTTTATCGATTCTGAAAAGATGAAAGGCAAAGTGGATCTTGGTGGAATTTGAATTCAGAACGTAAAGACGGACGAAATGCCACTGAGCGTTTTGCTGGCGCGGTAAAGATTCTGCTAGCTCGCCGTCTTAACGGTTTCAAATATTGATTTCAAATTTGGAAGAGGGGGTAAGTCGATTTCATCGATGCCAGTCATCAAATGGTACTTATTTTATCGACTCCGAAAGATGAAAGGCCAAGTCGACATTGATAAAATTTGAACTCAGAACATAAAGATGAATCAAATGCCGCTAAGCATTTTTTGCTCGGCGTTCTAACGATTCTGCCAGCTCGCCGCCTTAACGATTTCGAAATATTAATAATGGAAATTATATATTTTTAATTGTTTTGTTTCGATGATATGTAAGGAAAAAATTTTTTCTGTGAAATTTATTTAATTATTGGAAGCAAAATTATAGACACATAAATGAGAAAGTTCTGTTGAAATAATCTTAGGTAAATTACATAATTTCCTTCATAGCTTCAAGAAACGACGAACATCTTAAAACTGAGGAAGAAAAATTGTGTAATTACAGCAAAGAAAAAAAATTTTGAATAAATGATTATTTTTCCAGAATCGTGATATCCGTATTTAGAAACGTGAGAACAAGCACTCAAAAAATTTCCACAAGAAGTTTAAAAAAAAAACAAAAAAAAACAACGAAACATGGTGCTCGTGGATGAAGGAAGTGGATAAAACATTTGAAAAGCACCCCACCCCCCGTCATGTCACAATCGTAATCTCCATTGTTGAAAATAAAAGTAATCCGAAAGATTTTAAAAATCTATCTATCTATCTATAAGCATAGGCATACTCAAGCTTTGGTGCACATTAAATATATTTTTGTGCCATAAAATCATTGTAAGGTTTTTTAAAAATTACCGAATTTATAATTAGGTACAATTAACACTACAGGCATTTTGTTGGATTTCTGATTGAACACTTTATTAGGGAGTCCAACCATGATCATTCCGTCTTTTTATAACTGAGGGTACATTTATCCAGTGTGGGGGATCTGGTTATTATTTCTACTAGATCACGTAGGGGCTTCTTTATTGGCTTCTGTGGTAGAACGCTTTATTCTGCATTTCCCGAGTGAAGCTCATTAAGGCTGATTTCAATGAATAATCCTTTTATACTATAGGCACAAGGCCTGAAATTTTGGGGCAGGCGGCTCGTTGATTAGATCGACTTCAGTGCTCAGCCGATACTTATTTTATCGATCCTAAAACAATGGTCGACCTCAGCGGCATTTGAACTCGGAACGTAAGCCAGAAGAAATGCCGCCAAGCATTTTGTCCGGTGTGCTAACGATTTCTGCCAGCTCGCCGAAGCACGTACTGTTTCGATGTAGGTCTCCACTTACAACTCCGATGCATAATTAGAAGTATTTGATACCAGTTGATGGATGTTAACAAAAAGATTTTCTATTCGTTTGTGTATCAATATTTGAATATATTTGTACAGTCAATTAGTATAAGCCATCCACAATATCTGTGGAAAGAAAAGTATGTGGCTGAGTACCTATACATGTGTGAACATATTTCTGTTGCATTTTGCATAATCTGTAGCTCGTTCGGCATATGATAGTGCAGGGCGTTGTATTTAATATCCATATCATTTGCCCTCTAGAGAAAAGGGCAGTGCCTATGAATATTTCCAGGATTTCAGTGATTGGTGAGAAAGAAGTCTTGGTTCAAATATTTGCAATAGAGTGGATTCCATTATAGTCACTCAAGGGATAGATGGTAATGTTAATTAAACTCGCTATAGTCCTCGAACACGAACAGTGCTTTAAACAAGCTACGATTTCATTCACAAGCTTTTGGGCCGATTCAAGGCTATGGTAGACAGACACCTACCAAAGTTATTGCGCAGAGGGATCGAATTCTAAACCACATAGTTGCGTAGCTAACTTCTTTGCAGCACATCTATTCATGTGCTTATTTGTTAATAAACCAAGATTTCGAAAGACTAAACGATAAAAGAAGACTAAATTCTTTTCTATTCACTTTGTAATCATTGACAAAACATTAGGAACAACAAAAAAGCATATTGTTAGACGTTAGGAAAATTAACTTGCCGGATTTCTTAGGCTAGCTTTGATTTTTCCCCGCCACAGTTGATAAAAAAGAAGTATTTATCTGCTTTGATATCATGTCTGCTAGCACTGCAAATCGTCTAACAGCTCCTTTTAAATTTGTGCTTATGATTGTAACAATTATCATTTTAAAAGCAGCTGCATTTAGTTACATCACTTTGTTCTGACTTCAAATTTCACCAAGGTCAACTTTGCCTGTCGTCTTTTTCGGGTTGATGAAAGGAAGTACCAGTACTAGAATTCTTGGTATCAATTAAACCCCTTCCCTACTTATTTTTAGCCTTGTACCTGTCATCCCGGAGGGATGTCAACTACAAGTACTGTGGTCAAAGGTATCAACTAAGTTCACATCTCAAATTTGCTGGTCCTTTGTCTAAATTGGAAACAACTATCATCTTTTTTTAAAGAGAGGCTGCTGAAAGAATCAGTGAAACAGCGTTCTATCTAGGTGTATTTAGTTACGTCTTTTTCTTTAATATGCTCTGTGTTCAAATCCCACCCCGCTGTCGACTTAGTATTTTCCTTTACCGAGGTGATTAAACGATAGAAATCAGTTAAATCGACTATTTACTTCATTGAAATGCACTGACAAATTTTTGCTAATGTCAAAAATTATTATTAGAGCGACTACCATAAAGCTTACTTATATTCAGTATACACTCCTTTTTAATTTTAAAATCCTGACGAAGTCGAACTTGTTTTTCTTTACCCTGAAATCGATAAAATAAAATGCTTGGAAAGAACTTGGGTCGGTTTAATATTTGTATAAAGTTTTACATGGGATTATTATATAACAATGAAAGTAATCAAGCAACGCCAGCAAACCTGATATCAATAGAAGCGCATGATTTTTGTGTGGTTGGATTGTAAGGAAGGTATGTGAACCCCCCCCCCCCCCAAAAAAAAAACTACTTTATAGTGACATGCACTCAAATGTTGTTTGCTTTCAACCTGTTAAATAGATTTATTTAAAAGAAATAATACAATAAAATAATAATGATAATTGACTACTTGGTTTAAAAAAGTGAAGTTAAGGTATTGGCCCGTCTTAAAAGATCAGAATAATCACAAAGCAGTGTTTGTTTTATAAACTATAAATAAATAAAGGTGTACGTTTTTGTACAGTCCTTTTCTCTCTTTTTACGTTTTGCTAGTTATGACATTTACTTGGCCGGGAGCACGTTGTTCGTTGTTTGTTAAGCAAAGTTAAACTATTTACTCTCCAGTATTACATGTATAGATACATGTATATTATGTATTCTCTAGTTTATGTGTTACACATGTAAAGCATGTTTCCGCAGGTTCACGTCTTCAACTTTCCCCCTCACCCCCCTTTAAAAAAAGAGAAAGTCATACTTTTTTAGTCCTCCACACACACACACAATCTTATTTGTAGAAGTTTTTCAAATCATATTACGTATTCATAGACGTAATATAATGTAGAGGCATTTAGTATGCATAACACTCTTCTTCTGAAGTATTTTACCTCAGCCATATAGCATGCGTGTGTACATATATACATTCCCTCCTCACGCATATGTGTTTGCGTTTATATATATATATATATATATATATATATATATATATATATGCGTATATGAGTACAGGACGCCACCAATTGTGTAAGAAACATGAAGTACGAAAAGAAACGTGTTAAATACGCAAACAACGAGAGAAAAATGGAATACAGGACAAGTAACACAAAGAACGACCCTTCATCAGTTGTCGGCTGTCTATCTACTCCTCATTTCGAGCATTCAACGACAATGCACAAAATGAGGAGTAGATAAACAGCCGACAACTGATGAAGGGTCATTCTTTGTGTTACTTGTCCTGTATTCCATTTTTTCTCTCGGTGTTTGCGTATTTAACACGTTTCTTTTCGTATTTCATGTTCTTTACACAGTTGGTGACGTCCTGTACCCATATATATGCATATATATATATATATATATATATATATATATATATACTGAATGTCAAAAAGAGTAGGTGTGCTGTGTATATCTATCCTTAAAAGTCGTTCCGCTAAGCCTAGATAAGTTCCTTCATTTTGATTTACCAACATCACTTTCACACAGTATACCAACTCTTTGTTGAGGCATTTACTAGTGGCAAAATTACATTTGGTTTCATTAGATTATATGAGGCTGTTGTTATAGTTTCTTCTATTTATGCGAGAAATCAGATTTCTTGTTATTACAGCTTAGACACCGCCACTAACTTTCAAAGTGTTGTTTTATAGTATTGTGAGATGTTGTTAGGTGGTATGTATTGTATTTCTTCTTTGTCCTGCTCTCTTTCAGACAGACAGACAGACCCCAACCAAATCAAATAGCATGTTGTTACTATACTTTACCAAACATTTTTTTTATAAATGTTAAATTCTTAACGTGCATCCTTGAGTGCATTTAAAAAATTCTATTGCAATATATTTAGACTCACCGCTAACACAATTGGACGGTTATAAAGCCGTCTCTTCACCAAGTAAAGTGTTTTCATTCCCCTTCAAGTTATAAACATACACATCCTACTCCTGTTCACCTTTTTGAAATGCACCTCGAGTAAACCATTATGGTTTCTTATTGTATGTATGCATAGGTTTAGTAGAATCAACATGCAAAGCTTGAGAATATTACATACATTTTTGCTAAATTATTCCCGGCCCTTACAAAATTGTCACGAAACTCTCAGCACTTGAGTCACTTTTGTAACTGTCTATTAAAAATAATAGCAAAAATATGTATTCAGTGATTAAACAAAAAAAACAACTCCACTTCACTCAAATTTCCTTGTAATCAACAACGCAATGCTTGTGCCTGCTGTTATTACAGTAGAAAACAACATACACACATACATAGCCCTCTTGTTACAATACAAACTATCCCTTCCTTCCTGCCTGCCTGATGGCTGCTCGCCTTCCTCATCTCACTAATATACCATGCTCTCTCACACTTCAGCTATGTATGTTCACAAACCCACTCTACCTCTTCACCCCGTATAAATTTTTTGTATTTCTTTATAATTCTCACTGCTTTCATCAACAGGTTGTTGGTGAACAGAAAAACGTAGAAGATATGAGAGAGGGAGTACATAGAAAGAGATTGCGTTGAAGAGGGAAAGATTGAGAGTCTAAGTGTGTGAGTGTGTGTGCGTGCGCGCGCTTGTGCGTATGAAATGAGAACTAGAGTGATATTGCGTGTGTTATAAGAAAATGTGTATGTAAGAGAGCTAGTGTGAGAGTAAAGGAATTAGTGTGTATGTGAGATGCTGACAGGGTGAGAGAGATGTGTATATATGTCTGTGTGTGGTGATGTGCGTAAAAAAGAAATAAAAAAGGTTCTTGGAGAGGGTGTAGGTTACATCAAAACATGACTAGAAGTTCTGTTTTTCTTTTCTTTTCTTCATAAAATTACTGTGTTTGCTACCAATATATATTTTAGCTGACGAATCAAGATGTATCCTTAGATATACATACCAAATTCTAAGGAGCTTCACCCCGTTTTTTTTTTCCTTATCTTTTCGTTCTCTTTTTGAATTCTTGATTTTCTTTTAGTGATTGCCAGAATTCGTTCAATTGTTTTTATTTCTTATCTTTTTTCTTTCTTTCTTCCTCATTATGTTTACATAATTTCCTTGTTGGAAATGTTCTCAAACATTTGTTGACGCAATAAGTAGAAGAGACTGACTATTTCTTAGTATATATGTTGTTATTGTATATATATTAACCCTCACCAACTCTGATAAAAGCAGAGACCTTATAATTAAAGACGTTCTAGCTGTAATCATCCTTTCTTTGACTACCTCTTCTTTTCGTGGAGGTTTCTATGAGAACATTATCTAATGTGATCGTCTGCTTTAAAATTGTATGATATGATCTGTGACATTTGGGAGCTATATCTGACAGATCTAGATACTGCATTTGAGGCTCTTTCATGGGCTTGACGTTTCTAAATATCATTTATAACTGGTTCTGCATTTGATAAAATTCTCAATTCTCATCAATGTAAATTGTCTTAGGGAGGAAGAGCCAACGAAGTCGTCCATTGCAGCATTTGAAATAAGAATCTAATGTATTGATATGAAATAACATATGTATTCTTGCCATGAACGTATATCCCTATATCCATTGATTAAAGCAGATGGTTTTCGGCAGTATCAATCAATTAAGCATTGAACCGAAGATCTCCTATTTCTAGATTCCCGTTTTGTAAGAAAGAAATTAACGTAGATCTACTCATTAAAAATGTGAAACGCAACTCATTTACATAATGCTACAAAGTTGACAAAGTAACATTAATACAGTAAGATTTCCAATACAGAGGGGGTGATAAGAAGTTTGCTTTCCAACCAACGAACAAACCAGCCAACCATATAGTCCTGGGTTCTGTCCCACCTTGGGCAAATGTAATCTGGGCCGACCAAAAGCCTAGTGAGTGGATTTGGTAAACAGAAACTGAAGGAAGCCCATCGTATATATGTGTGTGTATCTCATCTGTTGGACCTTCAACGGCCGGAGAAAGTTCAAAAGGTCAGCTTATTCTCATTAATCCGTAAGTGCTGAGTGAAAAAAACAAGACTTTAAATGTATATTTTAAAATGCTGATTTTTCTGCAACCAAAAAAATTTCAAGAGATTTGGCTGTTATATCTAGCATGTGGAGATACCTTCTAGGCTTAACTTCATGTGTTGGTTGAAAATCATTAAAAAAAAATACTGGGGTTGTTACATTTGACTAAAACTTTTTCAAACTGAAACAAGTAAAAGGTGAAAAAAATAATCAAAAAATATAACCGTGGGGTTTTTGTCCTAGGGGTCCTTTGTCCTAAGGGGCTTTTATCCTACACTCAGTTTAATGACATATATATATATATATATATATACCAGTTTGGGTGTATGAAGATCTTTGAGTTGGCCGTATGGAGTTGCCCAGATGCCAGAATCCCTTCTTGGTCTCACTAGTATTGACCAGATTTGGCTCTAGTTTGGCTGCAGTAGTTGCTGAAATAGTGTTCTGCCAATTTATTACAAGGGCTTTAGTTTTTTTTCGCAAGGCAATGAGACTGCTTACTCGTAATTGGGGATTCTTAGCACTGAGCTTATCTTTCTCCTTCTGGTGTTAGAAAGAGGGGGAAAAATAGTAGCCAATGAAAGTCATAATGGGTGTATGTCAAAGAAATAATAATTGTTGGATTGTCAGACAAAATGTCTTGTGGAATTTAGTTACAGTTCTTTACGTTATGAGTTCAATTCCTACTAGGATCATCTTTGCTGTTCGTTTTGATGTCAATAAAATAAAATACCAGTCATGCACTGAAGTTTGATTTAATATTCTTATATAGTGTCTAGGGTGCTAATGGAATTATAATAGATTTGATCTCAATATGTAAAGAGGTGGAGAACGAAATTAAATACTATAAGGAATTTAGTTCAGTGCTCTACAGTTTCTTGTTTCTGCTTATTCACCATTCTTATTTTAATATATTCAAATATATTAATCTCATTCATTTCTCTCTTTGTTTTTCTTCTCCTTTATTTATTTATTTATTTATTTGCGGATATTGGTTGCAGTTTGTTGGAGATTCTCAAATATTGCTAAATTGTCTACAGCTGCTTCTAACTCAGGTTTTTGTTTGTATTGTATAATAGATGTATGTATATATATATATATATATATATATATATGTAAGTGAAGTAATGTGTGTGTAGTATGTTGTCCTTGTTTACTGTGAAATAATGGCCTGCTTTGTATGCATATTTGTTTTATTGTTTTGTTTTATGTAGTTGTTGTTTCATAAGGAAATAAATTCTGATTCAGCATCATTCGAAATATAAGCTATGTTTTCTTTTTTATTTTATTATTTTTTGTACAATTTTTTGGTTTTGTGTTTTTCCTCCGAGCAGAGGCCAAGAGAAGAAAACTTGAGACAAAAAATACAACGCTGAAATTTTGTGTTTGTTTTTGTGTGAGTGATATGGAAATGCCTAATCTCTTTTTCACAGAGCTATACCACGTTTTTTTGGAACTACTCCACTCCCTTCTCTTCCCCAACCCATCATCTCCATTCTGTCCTCATCCCCTTCCAATTCACTGAGACTTAAGAGAATGAACATAAGCTATACTGAGCTTATCACCCTCACTTCTACATATTAACCTTATGTACTGTTCTGCCAGAGCCTGAAAAGGTTTATGGGTTAGTTATGATAGTTTAGTTTTGAAGGTTTGTGAATTTAGATATGTTTAGTTCTGTTAGTTTTAGAATATGATGACTAAGGGTTAGACATCAACAATGGTCTATTGTTATTTAGTCTCAGGTCAACCATCATCGGATGATCAGAGACTACATTTCGAATTTGACCTTTATCGATTTCTTTTTTTAATGAGAGAGTGTTATCTCTAGCAAGGTCAAGTGACCATGTTGAGTCTCCATTATTGGATAGATGTCTTAATGACAGTGATTTCATTATGATAGCCTTACATGTTAATGTCATGGTTATCTCGAGGTGTCATTCTTATCTGGTGGTACCCATTATTACTGGCACCAAGATGAACTGAAGTAATAGAATAAAATATTCTGTCCAGAAAAACACCAAACTCATGCAAACAAATCTGAATGTGTGACTGCTGAGGAAGCAACTCAGTCAGTCTCTTAACCATTCGACCATCTCACCTCTACATATATTTTGCATTCATCATTACTTTAACAAGGAATGGGAAGTTTACGCTTTGCTGAAGAGGTCTAATACAAATGAAATATGTTTGCAGTTTTCTCTCTTGCTGAATTGAATAAGATATTAGTTCTTGAGCTGATGTCATTTCTTTTCCCCACTGCATAATTATTTCTATTTTTTTTTAATGCTCACTACATAAAATATGTTAAAACTACCTTAATTGTATATTTGAAGGTTAAGAAAGGATGAGATGTTGTGGTGTTTATGACGTCTCCCTTTCTCAGGGATGTAATTGGAGTGAAATGGCCTCACACAAGAACTGTAACGCAGACATTACTGTGTGGTTCAGAAGTTAGATTTGTAACTATGTAGTCCTGAGTCCTTGTGTGTGTGTGTGTGTGTAGATGCATGCTCATACACAAGACATGCACATATGTGTGTGTTTGTGTGTGTGTGTATTTTTTACTGATACATATTAGTAAAGGATGTTAGTGGTGGTCTTTGCAATATCCATTCTGTGGTGAGTTACAGAAACTTGCTTCTTACTCTTACATTCAGAAATGCAGTGAATCTGTGATTAGCTTGTTGGAGACTTGTAACCAATGGCGTACATTGTTTAACAATTGCAATATAAAATGAATATATAAGTGTGGCGTGGTTGACAGAATCACTTAAAAGATAAGATGATATAATCAACCATATTTAGCTGTGTGTTTTTGCCTAGCCATATTTAGCTGTGTGTTATTTGTTTGATTCCTGCTCACTCACACTTGACCACTTAGTCTGTTTGTTAACTGTGTGGTGCTTGCTGACAACTGTTGATACATTCCATAAATTGCTGACACTCCTTCAGCTCCCAAACTTGTTCTGATTTATTTAGTTACATCAAATTGTAAGTGTATATATGCTTATGCTATTTAAAGAAGGAATAAATTATGTTAATATCATGTTGTTAGTTATAAAACAAGAATTTAAATTAAATAAATTGTGTGACGAGTAAAAGCTTGTCTAGCTAGAATAATATGGGTTTGGTGGTTTGCCCAAAAGCTTTACAGGAATTTTTATGAAAGCAGTTTTCCTAATTCTGATAAGTTGATGTGTTTGCAAGTCAAGCAATTAAAACCGAGACTGTTGTTAAATTTGATACTTCATCTCCTTCTCTTCCCATCTCACTTGTTTCATTTTCCCCTTAATTTTCCCCTAACTCAGTATGCCTTGCTCTCTTCACTGTTTGCTCTCTTAGCTGTGCAGGTGGTTATATTGTTATTGTCATTTTAGAGTTCTAGCAATAGCATCGTCTTTCCAGTTTTGTTTTGATACACTCTATGAGATGCCCAGAGAGTCCTACGCAACTGTTTGTCATTCAGTGGCTTGCAACTGTTTAATTGCCCTGTGAATTGGATGAATAATTTCTTTAGAGTTTATACAGAAACATTTAAAGGCTCTTTAGCTGTGCTGTTTGTCAGCCATACTACTTTTTATCTATAAAGGGTCATAACTAGAACAGAGTAGCCCTTATTAGCAAACTCAATAGTATAAAATAATAGAGGGATCCACTACACTGGTGATTCTCAACTGGGGGTCCATATAAGATTTTTAGGGTCTACACAACAAAATAGTAAATTGGGGATCCACAATAGTATTTTAAGGGCCTTTCTATTACACTAGTTTCTAAATGTTGAATGGCTATGGGGGTCCACTAGAATAGAATAGTTCAAAGGAGTCCAGAAATTAAAAAATGGTTGAGAAACCCTGCACTGCATAAGGCTGGGGACCTTTTTTAGTACTACAAATAAATTGCAAATTTACATGAACCTACTGAAGTGCATCTTTGTTGAGAATATAGACCTTAATTTACATAGTCATATATCAAAATTATACTAAAATTATTGTTTTGGCTTGAATCATTTTTTGTTTTGTTTTTCACTTTTCAAATTTCATTGAATGTGGGTGAAATTTTACCTATAGACAAGTGTTTTCCCTACTCATGCTTTATATATTCACTAAAATATTTAGAAATTAATACTAGAAGGCAAGGGTTTCTCCGATTGTGTTTTAAAGTCAGTCAGCTCTTTTTATTTATATACTTAGAGGTATCCGAAATGTGCAAATGATGAAGAATTCTGTTCAGTGTTCCAAAAGTGGTCAAATAATTCATTTTCCTCACACAGTTAAAACCCATTTGATCCTAACATACTCAAGATTGTGTCTGGTTCTACAATATAAAATACCCAGTTTAAAATGTACATCTTTAAGTTAAAACCGTTCTATATAATCTTATGTAGAAGCATTTTTCTTTTAAGTCATGTTTGAAACACTTAGCTAAACTATGAAAAAAAAAAGCAAAAAAAAAAACAAAAGCAAATAGCTCCTTGAACACAGGAAATTCCTCCAAATTCTTGATCATTTTCAAAATGAATTGAAACACGTAGGCAGTGTTAGAAATATATAGTTGCAAAAGACTTAAAGCAGAATGTTCACTACCATAACTTACAACTTCATAAAACAGGATATTATCCTGAGTTAGTGAAGGAGATGCTATGTGGTCACTTCATATGCTAGAAATAGTAGTCAAATCTCCTTCAAATCATATCAGACAGGAAACAACATATCTGATAATGTAGTCCTAGACAAGCTTAAAAATACAGCTCAACTAGGATTATTTTGGGGTTCTGAAAGGATTATTTGAGTTTAGGCGTGGTAAGAAGCTTGCTTCCCAACCACATGGTTCCAAGTTCAGTTCCACTGCATGAGACCTTGGGCAAGTGTCTTCTACTATAGCCTTGGGCCGACTAAAGCCTTGTGAGTAGATTTGGTAGACCGAAACTGAAAGAAGCCTGTCGTATATATGTATGTATATTTATGTGCATGTGTGTGTTTTTGTGTCTGAGTTTGTCCCCCCACTATCGCTTGACAACCGATGTTGGTGTGTTTATGTCCCCTATAACTTAGCAGTTCAGCAAAAGTAACTGATAGAATGAGTATTAGGCTTACAAAGAATGGGGTTGATTTCTTTGACTAAAACCTTTTAAGGTGGTGCTCCAGCATGGCTGCAGTCAAATGATTGAAGCAAGTAAAAGAATAGGCTAGCAGAAAGCGATGAATTTTTTCTCAAGAAAAATCATGAATCATCTGATTTTTGCGTAGAAGTCCATGGTTGCCCAATACCTATAGGCACAGCACAAGAAGAGATAAAGAAAAACCCATCAGTTTGAGACAGAAAAGAACATAAGGCCATGGGACCCAAATTGTGTAGTGATCACTTGGTTAACAATAGGTTCTAGGTTCCAGTTTCATCAGTGGGTGGGTGTGTTAGTCTTTCCTGTTTTCACTTGCACTACTTTGAATATCTTATATCAAGACCTTACTACTCCTCAGGCTATCCTGCTTGAGGAGGATGAATTAAGGCTTGCCTAACTTGAGGTTTTGAGTTTGTTTAAAGTTTGTTTTTGAATTCCTATGTTTTAAAAATTCTGTTTGTTGCTTGAGAATATCATTCTGTTAGTCATCGTCAGTGTGGGAGACAAGGGAATATTATGTGACAAAAATTAAAAAGTTACGTTTTAGTCACACTTTTGCCATGCAACAGTTTTTATTTTTTTCTATCTGATAGACTTTTCTCTATATAATACCTTCTTCACATCTCACTTCTACCCTCTCTCTCTTTTTCTCTCCAATCCAAGTGAATATATAGAAAAACATTGTTAAACAAATGATATGCGTACACTTCTGACACACATACATTAATACTTGTATGCTTATATACATGTAAATAAATGTGTATGTGTGCATATGTATATGTATATATTATAAATATATGTATTTCCATTTTTCCGGAGTGTCAAACTAATACACCCTGTTTGTTGTTTCCTCATTTGTCTATCTTTTTTTTTTTTTCTGTATCATTTTGAGCCCTATATATATATATATATATATATATATATATATATATATATATATATATATATATATATATATATATGAAGTATCTCGTTTGTTCCATTCATTTTAAACACTTTAAAAAGGGAGAAGCATAAACAAAAGTAAAAAAAAAAGAAGAGAGAAACAAATTAATAACAACAACAACAATAATAACTAATTATTTCTAACATAAGCACAAGGCCTGTCTAATGGAAATGAATAGAAATGAATAGAAATTGTTCTGCTGTGTTGTTTTCACAATTACACTAGCCCTGTCGCCCTGTGCATATTATTTTCTGTCTACATGAATATTGAATGAAACGAGTCACTGGAAAATGTCCGTGATATTTGGAAGGATATAATATGGACATTTTAACTGAGTCAGTGGAGCATATAAACACTGACGTATTCAAATTTAGCACTTGTTATCTTTCCTTCTCTTCACCCATCCCACATTCTCTCTCTCTATCTCTCTGTCACTTTCATGTAATTTCTCTTCCATGGCTGATGAAATTGCTATCACCCAAATAATTTCTTACAAAGCCACAAGGCTAGAAATTTAGGAGTTGAGGTTATCGAATTCGGTTGATACTTAAGACTTGGGACAAATTCCAGATAGTGTTTCGTTTGATGTTTTAATGATTCTGCTAAGGCACAAGGCCATAAATTTCAGCAGAAAGTGTAATTAATTAATTAATTTGACTCAAGTACATGGCTGTTATTTTATATTATCACCCTCAATTAACTGTTGTTGCTGTGTAGCCCCAGGTCAGACCTGCAATCAAAACCTTTCCAGCCATGACTTTCCTGTCTTATATTGTATGTACTTAAAATTCAATGAGTTAATGTGCCTCTTTCTTTTTAAGATGGTGGGAGCATGATTCAAGCAAATTTGGTTGCTATTTCTAGCAGGTCAAGCAACTGCCTAACGGCTTCCATGTTATGTTATCATGCCAAAAATAGTTTCCTCTTCTTAATCCACCTGTTTTGTTGAACCTGTCTGATACTACTTGCTGATCTGGCATCTTAATGCATATATACATGTGTGTGTGTGTGATGTTGGGTGTTTGTGACAGCTTACAAGTACATATAGTTTAGTGAAGAGTGGGAGAAAAATTGGAGGATTAATTGGGGTGGTAGGGGTAGAGAGGGAACTTTTCCTTAATCCTCACCCCCTCTCCATAACTCTGCTTGGTTGAGACAGTCAATGCCTATTGCTTATCACTGGGTTTGCTTCTTGAATAGTCAGATACACCCTTTCTCACACATTGATCATCTGGTCCCAGCTTCCAGACATGAACTGTGACAACTTCCAATCTTGATAAAGTAAATTCACCTCTCTCAGTCCCACCCCGTTTTTATCTTTCTCTATCTCTCATTACCACTGTCAGCTTGTCTCTGCTTCTATTTTTCTGTCTTGTCACCTTTCTCCTTATGTCTCACACTCTCTCACACTCTCTCTCTCTCTCTCTCTCTCTCTCTCTCTCTCTCTCTCTCTCTCTCTCTCTGTCTCTCTCTCTCTCTCTCTCTCTCTCTCTCTCTCTCTCTCTCTATATATATATATATATATATATATATATATATATATATATATATATATATATATCTTACTCTTCCAGCCATCTTTTTCTCTCTTTATCTCTATCTTCCCTCTCTTGCTATCTGTCTATTTCTCTGTTTCTCTCACTCTCTCAATCTTGTCATTTGAACTCTTAAAGGACCTAAGCAAAATGTCATTAAAACACAGCCAGGTTCTATGTTCTTTTCTAAACCAGTGGGATGTAATTTGATGGGAGATTTAGCTGCTGTTTCTAGTAGGACAAGCTACAGGGTTCCTCCTTAGCTGATAGTTTCTTGTTGGATGGGTGAATTAGGGAAAAAAAGGGCTGTGTGTGTGTGTAGCCCTGGTAGCCAAAGATTATAATTAATTATACAGTTTTCCAAGTAAAACAGCAACATCACAGAGGCAACAAGTAAAAACACTATTCAACTTATTCCCACCATGAAAAGACACCCTGGCTCTTAACTAACTAAAAGCAGGCAGCAAAAGCTTCTTGCTGGATGGGTGAGCTGCTATAGGGGTGGTGGGTGTATGTATATTGTGGGAAAAAGAAAATCCCTTTCTCTGAAGAGAAAATGGTAATTTGAACTCCTGAGAAATAAAAATTGTGCTTTCACACCAGTTAGCACTCTTCTAATACTCTGCTTTGATTTGGTTTTTATATTTTGGTTTTATTTTCTCTTGTAACTATTCTTGTGTTTCTGCTTTGGTTATATTTTACAAGTTTTTTTTTCTTCAAATATTTTGTTCTTGTTTCTCTCTCTCTCGTTCTCCTTCTCTGTCACTGCCTCTCTTTCTTTCTCCTGTGTCCTTGCCCTGTAATTAACCAGAGTCATTTTAATTAGATTAATCTTGTTCAATAATATGTAAGTGTATAAATAGGGGGGGGGGGTGCAGATAACTGAGGTTGCAGATATTGTAGGATAGATGAAAACTAGTTGATGCAACTACTTTTCTTTTTCACTTTTCCCTTTCTTTTTCTTTTTTGACATTTGACTTCTGAGTTCAAATCCTGCCCAAACTCAGCTCTATTTTATCTCTGGAGTTGAAGTACCAGTCATATACTAAGGTTAATACAACCAGTTATGCTTTCTCAGTCAACAAGAAATCAATGTATGTTTTGATGTTTCACTTGCTTGTGGCCATACTGGGGCACTGCCTTGAAATTCTAGTTGAATGTATCGATCCCATTCTTATCCCATGTCCTGTTTAACATCTTATCATCTGCATGTACATTTTTATTTGGTAATGTTTTGAAAACACCTTGCCTCATCCCACCTACCTCCAGGCAGGTAACTAAAGTGGCATGGGCAAGTTGATGAGTATCTTTTATCCTATCTCTCTTTGTATCTGCCTGAAGACAAGAAACTATCACCCTGAGTGGGGGGGGGGGGGGAAAAAGAAGTACACACACATACACAAGAGCTCTTGGAGCAATGTCCTCTTCATTTTTGGCTTTTCTTTTCTTTATTGTATTCTTTTCTTTATTGTCTGTCTTTTGCTGAACCAAAGGAAAGCTCTTTCCAACAAGTTGCTTGTTGTTGGGAGGATTGATAGATAGACAGGTAGATAGATAGATAGATAGATAGATAGACAGACAGACAGGCTATGTCACTTTAACTTACCTGCAACTCACCATTTAAGTAGTACATATACACATATACTCTGTCAAAGCATTTCCTTGTGAAGCCACTTAACTTCCTCTCTCCCTCCCTCTCATTCTTTCTCTTCTTTCTTTCACTCTCACTTTCTCTGTCTCTCTCTATCTCTCTCTATCTCTCTCTGTCTTTATCATTTACATACACATACATCTACCATACACATGTATATATATACATATATATAGTTGAAATTTACAGAAAAACAAAAGATAAAGACAATTTACCCCCCCCCCCCCCACACACACACATTCTTCCCTTTTTTTTTTTCATACCCCTCAAATCTTTACAACTTACTTAATCAGTCTCTTCTCTCCTTTAATTCTACTTACTTTTTTTAAATTTTATATTCTATTATCTTCTAATCTTTCTTTTCTTATTTCCTTTCTTAAATGTTATCCTTAATATCATTAATAATTATCATTACCGTTAAAGAGCAGTGGATGAGCACAGGGGAACCCCCCCCCAAAATACCTTGCAGTGTTCTTTTATTCCTTTCAGTCATTTGACTGTGGCCATGCTGGAGCACCACCTTTAATTGAACTAATCAACCCCAGGACTTATTCTTTGTAAGCCTGGTACTTATTCTATTTGTCTCTTTTGCTGAACCGCTAAGTTATGGGTACATAAACACACCAACATTGGTTGTGAAGTGATGGTAGGGGGACAAACACAGACACAAATTCATACATATATATACATACATACATATACACACACACACACACACACACGCACACACATATATATATATACGACAGGCTTCTTTCAGTTTCCGTCTACCAAATCCACTCAAGGCTTTGGTTGGTCCAAGACTATAGTAGAAGACACTTGCACAATGGAACTGAACCTGGAACCATGTGGTTGTGAAGCAAGTTTCTTAACACACAGCAACTCCTATGCCTATTTAATTACAAACATTTTATTTGAATTATATCATTTTATGTTCTGAGTTCAAATTCTGGTGTGGTGAACTTTGCCTTTTTTATCCTTCCAGATTCAATAAAAGAAAGTACCGGTCATATGCTACTGCTAGTATTAAGTTGACTGTACATCCCTCAGCTCAAATTTCTGTCTTTGTCTTCATGTTAAAAAAATCTTATTAACACTTGACCCAACCCAGCCTGGCCCCAGTTGACTGGATTTTTCTATTTCCTTAGAAGCTAAAATTGCCCCCTGTCACGGATTCCCATTTCATAAAGAAACAAAGGTTCTTCTTCTTCTTCTTCTCCTCCTCCTCCTCCTCCTCTTTGTACTTAGAATATAAGGTATGTAACTCAATACTGGATGACTTTTAGTTATGTCTCTTTACATTCTCAAATCCCACTGGGTTGTGTATGTATACAAGTAGGGGC
Organism: Octopus bimaculoides; assembly: GCF_046866305.1. Taxonomy (NCBI): domain Eukaryota; kingdom Metazoa; phylum Mollusca; class Cephalopoda; order Octopoda; family Octopodidae; genus Octopus; species Octopus bimaculoides. Next base: position 85,827,996 of record NC_142937.1, on the reverse strand, counting down.
TGGAGTGGGGTCAACTTTACTTTTTTCACTTACCAGCAGGATGTTGGAGCTGGAGTCAGAAACGATTAAGGGGTAGCTGGAGTCGGAGTAGCTAAAACTGTACTGATTCCGACTCACAATATCTTTATTCTTTAATATAAACCAGTTACAACATATAGGCCTGTTCAAAGTACAAGCATATACATATGCTTTATGAGATACGTAGACCGCAATCACTTAATTACATAAAGAGGAGTCAGAGTCAGAGGTGCCAATAGTAGAGGAGTCGGAGTCGGAGTCTCTTGTTTCGACTCCACTTCGACTCCACACCCTGCTGTAGTGGGTTCAATATAAGCTGAGTGACTATACTGCACCTTTCAGGTCCTCTTCTTCCCTTAATAATTAAGTAAAACAAAGCAGGCATCATTTAAGATAATACTCAATGCATATTACATAAAGCAAGTGTAGATTATATATATTCTTTTACTATTTTACCTGTTTCAGTCATTTGACTGTGGCCATGCTGGAGCACCGCCTTTAGTCGAGCAAATCGACCCCAGGACTTATTCTTTGTAAGCCTGGTACTTATTCTATCGATCTCTTTTGCCGAACCGCTAAGTGACGGGGACATAAATACACCAGCATCATCGGTTGTCAAGCAATGCTGGGAGGGGGGAGGGGCAAGCACAGACACACAGACAAACAAACATACATATATATGTAGTCTTAGAAGACATCGTTTTTTTTTTTTTTAATTATGGAGCAGTCATGGCTAAAGAGCTTTTGATCACAGGCCTATTTAATCAGAGCTAACCTGGGGGTTGAACAGCAAACACACCAATGGATATATTGTGATTTAGCACTAGGTTAGTCCTGATCAGGAAAATCTGTAATTAAAAGCTTCCCAGATGAATTATCTTTATTATAAACAGTATATCTAGATCTGCATTATCCAATGTATTTTTCCTTTCTTAAGGTCAGAGAATGTAGTATGATAGAAATTTGGTTGCTATTTCTAGTGTAAAGTGACTGAGTATTCCACAGACACTTTGGTCCCTAATGTAGTGTTATGGCTTAATCACAAGGGTTTTGGTTGGACCAGAACTTCATACATGGGCAGTGAACATCTTAATCATATGATTATACCAGCACTAATCACATATGTACACTCTTGACAGGTAACGGTAGAATATAAACCGTTTTTGCCGCTTTGGGGACAATTTAAAACTAAAGTCGAACTACTTTTTCCCTTCCCTTAGCCTACATATCATCTCCCCCCTCTCTCTCCTTCCCTTTCTATATATACACACACACATATACTCACACAATTCAAAAATAAAGGCTAGTTTTACACACACACACACCTGCGTACATAAGTGCATCCTACATACAACATACCTTCTCAACGATTTTATTATTACATGTCAGGTGACAAGTAGATTCTCGCAACTTCACCCTCCCCCACTCATGTCCTTTCATTACTATACTTCAAAGCCCCATCCTTACCCTCCAGGCACTGAATGATCTTGTCAAAAGTGTTGTTTTCTGGTGACAAAACAACAACCTGTTGCAGAGAGGCTGGTGATTGTAGTGGCGGCGTTGGCATTGGTGGTGGTGGTGGTGGTGGTGATAGAAATGGTAGTGGTTGTGGTAGTAAGGGTATTACCACAGGAGTTAGATGTGTAGTCTAGTCCATTCAAACATCATGACAATAATATAATTAAATGCACCCTTTTTCTCTTCTTTTAGAACCTTGCGTTTCTCTTTCATTACAGAGAGAGAGAGAGAGAGAAAGAGAAAGAGAAAATGATTATCATGTTCCACATTTATTTACTCATCCCCACCATTTTTTTTTTTGAAGATATATTTTTTCTACGTTATTTTGTTTTCTTTCCTCCACTTCAATAACTGACTGTTGATGTTAATTTAACCCATGTTGGCCCTGGTAGAGCAGAGCTATGATAAATTCAAAGGTATTCCAACCACGACCGTCCTGTGCTTTTTGTATATCTATAACTATGTTGTCCTATGTACGTTTCCCTTTTTTAAGATGATAGTTAAGTGTGCTTTGAGAGAGAGAGAGAGAGAGAAAGATAGAGAGAGAGAGAGAGAAAGAGAGAGAGAGAGAGAGAGAGAGAGAGATAGCAGCTATGTTAATTAGGTTGAACCATTGTGTTGAAGCTTGTCATTGGCATCAATATGTATTTAGTTGTTGATGGTGAATGTTTCATCACCGGCCACTATAAGATCTCATTGCAATGGAGCCTCTAAACCAGTGGTCCTCAACTGGGGTTCATATAAGGTTTTTGTGGGGTCCATGCTACAAAATAATAAATTGGGAATCCACAACAATATTTTAATGACTCCTGAAAAATTTTTTTAGTTTAGATGTATGTATTGTAAGAAATGGTGAGGTTAAGGTGTTAGACTTGTGATCGTAAAATTGTGGTTTCGATTCCTGGACAGGGCAATGAATTTTGTTCTTGAGCAAAACACTTAATTTCACATTCCTTCAGTCCACTCACATGGCAAAAATGAGTATCCCTGCATTTGACCATTGTCCCATCCAGTGAGAAAACCCCATGAGTCTATATTGACTCGAGAAGAAGCTTTATCATTTATTGGCGGAGTGGTGTATTGTTAGTATTCATGAGAGTGGAGGTATGGTGCTTGTAGTATTGATTGTGTGCTGGCACTATGCCTGTAGTATTTGGTGGTCATCACTGTACCACTAATCTGTCAATACACTTAAGACACTATATTGCCACTAATACTACAGACCCTATATCACCACTCTTTCAATACTGCAGTATTAATAGAGTGGTTGTATAGTGTGTCCACTGGGTCCACTGTCCAATGCCTGAAATTAGGAAGAAGAAAGAAAAAGATGTATATTGTATTGTATGTATATATGCATGTGTGTGTGTGTGTGTGTGTGTGTGTGTGTGTGTGTGTGTATAAATCATATTAATATATGTGTGTGTGTGTGTGTGTAGAATTTGAGATCTTAGCCATTGTGTTCATTGACACAGAAATTTTGGTATTATTTTTGAAAGCTGAATACTATATTACAGTTTATAATTAAATATAAACATTTCATATATAACACTTGTTACCAGATGGGTGTATATATTTTTCCATCTTATTTTTGTAATTTGATTTCAACATTCTTCTCACCACTGTTGTTTTGGTTTTTTCTTTTTCTGTTATATTTATACTTTTACATATATATATTTAGTTATTTAGTTATTTAGTTTTGTCTTTCAATACAATGACTTTGAAGCACACATGTTTTTAATACTAGTTAATGCAGCCTTAATCATAATAACAAAAGCCATACAATCGACCAATATAATGAAATAAAGAAATATAAGATAAAATTATATATAAATTGAAGTATAAACATAGTCCAATGTTAAATAGGAGTAATATCATGTACTTGCTTCTCCTTTACAAAAAGAGAAGAAAAAAGATAAAATGTTGAAAAACTGAAATAAAATTTTTTTTTTATTTTGTTACGTTAGTTTTAAACTTTGTGGGTGTCTATATATGCGTGTGAGTTGTGTGTGTAAGTGGTCATTATCATTTAATGTTCATGTTCTATGCTGGCATGGGTTAGATCAGTGGTTTCCAAGCATCCTCGGGCTGCTGCCCCCTTGACACTCGGGCCACATTCCTGTACCCCCATCCCAACTAATCATCTCAAGCATTGGCTGCTTTCCGAAGCAAATTCAAAGCAACTGTATTTAACAAATAAAACTTAACCTAATGAACCCATTATTTTGTTGTTTTTACATGAATCGCTACCCCATTATCGCCCCACTTTTCTTCAATGCCCTCTTGGAACTTTCCACTGCCCCCGGGGTAGGCAATACCACCCACTTTGGGAACCACTGGGTTAGATCGTTTGACATGGTCCAATGGCCTGCATCTTCTATCTTGCCTTTCGTCCTTTCTGAGTCAATAAATTAAATACCAGTTGCGTACTGGACCGATCTAATTGGACTGGGCTGCTCCCCAAAAATTTCAGGCCTTGTCCTTAGAGTAGAAAAGAATACCTGTTTGATAGTGTTCAGTCACTTTGTCTGTTTGGCTATTAAAATCCTACAAGATTTTTTGGGCAGTTTTATGCTGTCAGATATATCAGTACTCTTTCTGGTTTACCTTAAACCTTTCTGGTTTACCTCAAACCTTTCTGGTTTACCTCAAACCTTTCTGGTTTACCTCAAACCTTTCTGGTTTACCTCAAGCCTTTCTGGTTTACCTCAAGCCTTTCTGGTTTACCTCAAGCCTTTCTGGTTTACCTCAAGCCTTTCTGGTTTACCTCAAGCCTTTCTGGTTTACCTCAAACCTTTCTGGTTTACCTCATAGCTTTCTGGTTTACCTCATACCTTTCTGGTTTACCTCAAACCTTTCTGGTTTACCTCATAGCTTTCTGGTTTACCTCGTAGCTTTCTGGTTTACCTCAAACCTTTCTGGTTTACCTCAAACCTTTCTGGTTTACCTCAAGCCTTTCTGGTTTACCTCAAGCCTTTCTGGTTTACTTTTTTCCCAAGCACCAGTGCAGACTTAAACACACTTTATCACGACGCCATTTAAACTCTTTCCATCTAAGCATTTTACAAGTAGTTACAATATGGGTCATAGTCTCCACTTTCTCACTACATAACCTACATTTGCTGTTTTCTGCCTCGTAAATATGTATTGATTTTCATGGAGTTTTGTGTTAAGGGTTTAGTTCAGAGCTGCAAATTTTTGGACTTAGGCTTCTTCAAATCTCCTCCTCAACCAATCCCATTACTGTTCAGATTTTTCTAGTCCTCTTTCAAATAGGTGGTATAGGGGCACATTTTCATGTCTACTTTGTTTCTCCTTCACACTCCTGTTCTAGTATATTTTCATGTCCTCAATAGTTTCTATAACCAGGTTGTTACTTTCCGCAACAGTTGTGCATTGTTATTTGCAAAAAAACGCTGCTATAACAATTTACATTCACTGGCAATGCATGGTTTGATACTGATCAAACCTTGGTTTATTATTATTATTATTATTATTATTATTATTATTATTATTATGAGCTGGCAGAATCGTTAGTATGCCGAGCAAATCATTTGTCCTTGTGCTCTGAGTTAGAATTCCTCTGAGGTCAAATTTGCCTTTCATTCTTTGGGGTCAATGAAATAAGTACCAGTTGAGCACTGAGGGTTAAGTAGGTTGATCCATTGTGTTGGGGCTTGCTCATTGGCATGAATATGTATTTAGTTGAGGGTAATTGACTTACCCCTACCCTAAAATTTCTGGCTTTGTGCCAAAATTTGAAATCATCATCATCATCATCATCATCATTATTATTATTGTTATTATTATTATTATTATTATTATTATTAACTATTTGCCTTTCATCTTTTGGTGGGGTCAATGAAATAAGTAGTAGTTGAGTACTAGGGTCAATGTAGGGTCAGCTAGCCCTCTCCTTCAAAATTTCAGGCCTCATACATTATTGAGGTGATATGGTGGACCCGTTTGAAAGGGCTAAAGACAGACATTTTCCTCTTTGGCCAAGGCTTCAACTTTTTCAAGTTCCACTTGAAAAGGAAGATGAGAGTAGAAGTGCTGTCTCATAGCAAATTCGTTGAAAGATGGGTGACTGTTGGAAGAATGGCCAATATAAACGGACCAATTCTGAGAATACACCTGTGATAAAAAAAAAGGTAATGTAAAAGGAGAAAGGGCTCTATACCCCTTTCTTATTTTTTCTGACCAGGCTCCCGTGGTTTTATGAGTTTTTCCATGTGTAACCTTTCCTTTTTCGAAGCACCTCCCCCTTTGGGAGTTCTACTTATTTATTTATCTATTTATTTATTATATCTTTCTCCGTTTTCTTCCTCTTTAGACAAACTTTCCAACCTTTTCGGACAAAACCTTTTGTAACCTTCGTCCTGTCTTTGTCCTTATATGTTTTTAATTGATATTAGCCCTTGTGGCCAATAAAACGAATTAATTATTATTATTATTATTATTATTATTATTATTATTATTAACTATTCCTGTCCTAAATATACCAAATAACTCTCTAAATGTCACCTTCTCACCTTTGCATACATCATTTAATTCAGGTAGCTTTTAGTTTTACGTCACCAAGTCATCTTTTCAGAAGATGACTTACTTTTTTTTCTTCTCTTTTCTGTATTTCCTTTTTCTTTCCTTTCTTTACATTCCTTCCCCCGCCACCTCCATTCTTTGCCAAACTAGTTTGTTGGTTGGTTTGGTTGTTGCTTAAGCCCAGGTTAACTCTGAGTAGGTGACTTATGATCAGAGATGTTTCAGATGTGACCGACCATCCTAGCATTTATTCAGACATATGTAATGTTAAGGATCACATATCTGGGACTATATTGTCCGTTGTATGTAGGCTATAATTTGAGGAAGATTTGACTGGCAGTTTTTGGAAATACGACAACCATGTAGGGTCTCCTTTGTTGGCTTAACTCCCTGGTCAGTTGGTCAGCTATACCCCACCCTAGTCTGTTGGCTGTGACTCCTCTCATTCACTAGAAAGCTTCCTGCACTTTTGATATTTTCCAAAAGTTTCAATGAAAGGATTTTATTAAAACTATCTCTCTTCTTTGTTGATTTTTATATTTTAACCCTTTAGCATTTAAACTGGCCATATCCGGCCAAAAGTATTCTGCCTATTCTATGTTCAAACTGGCCAGATCTGGTCTCTCACACCAACCCTACAATATCGTTTTAAAAATTAACAGCTACCTCATCAAAATCTCATAGCTACGAGATAATGCATGATTAGTTCAAAATAATGTGGATAAAAAAGCATTAATTATGGCAGAATAATGTGAACACTAAAGGGTTAAACACATCTTTGGGGAGATTTTGTTTACTAATTGCATAGATAAAACTTAGTCAGTCAAAAGTTTTTCAACTTGCTATATTACATGTATGAAATGTTAATGTATTTGTTTGAATACACATACACATTCTTGGTCAGTCAAGCATATCTGCTGCTTTCTCTTTCTCCTTCCTTTTCTTTCACTTCAGGTTTACTTAGTTTCGAGGTGTAAAAGTGTGTGTTATTTAAGCTAAGCTGAGATGATGAGAACTACCTGCCCACTGCCCTAGTTTCATATACTTTTTTAGCTTACTCTGTGTAACGAATGTGTATTTATTAAATTCAGTAAGTATGTGTGTGAAGTGAGGAGAGCAGAATTCTGATATGGGCAGGACTCTGGTTTGAAGAAAATGATATATTTATTATAGATTATTTTGTGTTTGTTTTGTTATTAATGGCTTAGAAGAGGAAAAGGCTGTACCTATGACCCCTGTGTAGTACTTTGAAACTGGTAGGAGGAAAAGAGGAAGTTAGCTTCAGATGAGGGAACCTGGCCTAAATGC